>NC_083579.1:15366835-15673502 GCF_027579695.1 Neoarius graeffei | reverse complement strand
GCATCTGGACGTCATCATAAAAACTGCAACATTAAGATTGTAGCAAAATGATCCCGTGGCAGTGATGTGTAGTTTGGTGAACAGTGAAAGCCTTTTTTTTCCCTTTCTTTTTGCTCTACCTCTGTGCTAAACACTCATTAAAGTAGATGGAATTTTAAAATTATATTAAAGGGGAATGCCAGACATGTTAAAAATTATCAATTTTATTTTATTGTTAAAAATTGTCCATTTTATTCCATTAGAGGCTTTTGTTAAGTTTTACAAGTTTTTATTGGAAAAATACTCCACCTTGGTTCTTTTTTCCTCTTGCTGTTTTAACATGGTATAAAAACCCTACAGGTTTTGATTTTTAGCCAATCAGAGCAAACATAACTTTAAATTTAAAAGCACCCCCCAAAAAATTAGCCTGTTTTATCCTGTGAGGTTTTTATACCATAATAAAATGGCTTCAAAAAAAGAACTAAGGCTTTTTTTTTAATAAGAAAAACTTACAAACTTTCCAAAAGCATCTCTTGGAATATTTAAATAATATTGGCTGCCATTGAGTGGTCTATCAGATATATTCCATTCAGCTAGCCTGATAGTGAACGAGTTGAAGATGAGTTCAATATAATGCTAGCTGAATGGACGATATCTGATATACCATGAAAAAGACAGCCAATATTCTTCTTCTTCTTCTCCTTAAACATACATGCTCTCTTTATATCAGCATTCTCGATGGCCAACACTAGCTTACCCGCGACTTGGTACTGTTAGCGCGGCAGCCCAGTTACCTTCTAGCTGGTGTAGCGTTCAGCAGTAGCATTAGCGAAGGCCAACACTAGCTTACCCGTGACTTGGTGCTGTTAGTGCGGCAGTCCAGTTACCTTCTAGTCGGTGTAGTGTTAGCAAAGGCCAATACTAGTGTAGTCAAGCCGTTTATTATTATTATTATTATTATTTATTTTTTTCCCTGTGTAATTTATTTAGCTACTTTTAAAATCAACATCGACAACTACACACAACAGAGCGACCAGGCAGGCAAGAGTCTCTCAAAATCTTCCGCTTTTAATGAAGCAAACCCCATGGCCATGTTTATTTACAAACAGTCACAGTCACTCGCTAACACAGAAGTTTTACATCTCCGAAGTGTCTCTTTTCCAGTTTTTCGATGTCCGTTAGTATGTTTCTCTCTTGTAAATATGCGTGAAGAATATCTAATGAAGTTTTGGTAGCCTTTCGGGTGTTCAGTGCGTCTTCAGTTTCAGTTTTCAATTTATTTATTTAGTGTTTAATTAAAGCATAGCTAATCCGAGGAGTAGCACTAGATTAGCTTCGTCCTCTCTCTTTCCCAGCGGACTAAGAAATGATTGTGCGCATGCGCAGCAGAAAAGTTCTGTCATTGGATCTTTGCATGAGCTCTGACATGTGACGTCATGTTGTCTTGGCAATGTGCAATATTGTAACAATATTGCATGCTCATTCTCCATTGCGGAGAGTGGTGTAATACATGGAGGATAAGTGATATGCTAACAATATTGCATGCTATCAATAAACCCACTAGAAGGGAATAGAATACTTGTTTTTATTCCATGGAAAAATGTCCTGTATGTATTATAATAATAATAATAATAATAATAATAATAATAATAATAATAATAATAATATTGGCTGGCATTGAGTGGTCTATCAGATATATTCCATTCAGCTAGCATGATACCGAACGAGTCGAAGATGAGTAGCTTAATGGAATATATATACCACGACAAAGAGCCAGCCAATACTATTATTATTATACATTATTATTATACAGCAAACCTGGCGGCCATGTTTTGTTTCCAAATTGTCACAGTCGCTTGCTAGCCTGGAAGTTTTACATCTCTGATGTGCCTCTTTTCCAGTTTTTCGACGTCCATTTGTATGTTTTTCTCTTATAAATATGTGTGAAGAATATCTAATGAAGTTCTGGTAGCCTTTCGGGTGTTCAGTGCGTCTTTCTCTTTCCCAGCGAATGCTTGTGCTCATGCGCAGCAGAAAGCTTTCCCATAGGATATTCGCATCAGCTCTGACGTGTGACGTCATGTTGTCTTAACAACCATGCAATGCTGTAACCCATATTCAACACTCATTGTGCATTGGGTAGAGTGACGTAATACACGCAGGATAAGCGATATGCTAACAATATTGCATGCTATAGAACCAAATGAATGAAACCCGCTAGAAGGGAATAGAACACGTTTTTATTCCATGGAAAAAGTGTCCTTTAAAACTTTACAAAAGCATCTCATGGAATAATATACAGTAGAACAATTCACAAGTGCATGGCACGGGAGCTTTAAGTGGAGCTTTTGGTCACTTAAACTCCGGTGACTGAAGGCTTCTGAGTGTCGCTTTCAGGAGCAAACTGCAGCCAGGACAGCAGCACACACTGCCAAGAAAACCTCTTGAATCTCTAGAGTTAGATTTCTTGGGTTTTTCATAACTACACAACCCCCCCTCCACACACACATAAATACTTTTATTTGAACCCACTATTAAAAATTAACATATACAGGATTCAAATATTATCAAGGTTTACATCAAGGGTATAAAAAGCATTGCCTACGCCACACTGCAAGGCTGCTTATTAAAGCTGATATCGAGCAGAACTTCGCCAATTGTTTAGATTTTACTCTGGAAAGCCCTGCCAGTCTTAACCCACTCACTGTTAATTTATGTACGTGCCCCAGACTACCAAATATCAGGACGATGAGTGTACAGGAATAGCCAAGGCTGGTAATAGCTGCAAGTAGGGACTGACATTTGGCCATTTTATCATAAAAGGCCATGTCCATATATGTATCAAAAACACATCCTACTTCAACTACTACTGCCTGCTTTCTATCCATGTCCTGAAGTACAATGTCAGGGGTGTTGGGGATATTGCCAAACACATCCTCAGTGCTGCCGAACCACTCCGCCATCAAGCGTGAATGTTTGTGCATACTTGGGAAGAGTGGCTCAACAGCACTGCCGATGAGGTCCACAATGCGATCATAACGTGCAGTATAGAGTGGTTTATACATGCTGCAACCATTTGCAACATGTGCGACTGACTCCAACTGCACGCCATGGTCAGCATGCATCAGGCAGTGTGGCTGATGATGTTCAGGATACCACAATGCCAGGTTGTATTTTGTTGGCAACACCTGCAGTCTAGCCTTAATAATAAAACAGAGAATGTCCTCCCCCACAGCAGCGTTCCTGTAAATGGAGTGTGAGACAGTATGGTCGGCAAAGTCAAGGACTGCCAACTTTCCCTGCATTCTCAATCCTGTCCAGTGCTGTTTTATTAATAGCTGCTTGCTGTTGAGGAGGGTTCTCCTTGCTGTTAAATTCTGTGATGTGTGTTGTAATCCATTGTAATAGATGGTGGCTTCCACAGATATGGACGGGTCTATGACTATTGTGTCAAACGACCCTGCTTGGGACAGTATGTTTTCCCTTGTCCATTTCAGCTTGACCTCCATTCTGTTGCACAGGTCATTCAGCTCTGGCCAGTCAGAACGGACCCCAAAGCCCGTGGCCCGCATGTTCAGTTTCCCATTACTTTTTTTCCTAAATCCCCGGAAGCTGTCTTCATTGGCTATGGCTAGGGGAACTTTTCTTTTCCTGAGGTCCAGCAGGAGAGAAGCTCTTGCTAGCTCTCTGACTACAGCATCGTCGTTATTTAACATGCTGAGGAGGTGTGCCAGCCTTGTTGCAGTATAGGTCCACTCAACATGTAGCACCCCAAGCCCCCCTTCTCTATGGGACAGATAAATGATATCCCGTGTGGTATGAGAGTTTAGTCCCAGCCATTTTCTGACAGCATTCACTGTTGTATTGTCTAGATCTTGAAGGACATTTTGGGGAATGTGGACATTGGCAAATAGATGGTGTATTTTTGTTAGGGCCACTTCTCTAATGGCCTCTATTTTCATAACTACAGGCAGTGGGGAAGAGTCGATCAAGGAGATCCTGTTCTTGTAGGCCCAGGACAACTCCTGTACCTGCTCACCCCACTCACCTGCAATGTTAAACTTGTGACCAAGATAGGTGTATGTTTCATGGCGTGAGTACACTCTGATTGGCTGTCCCATGACCGTAAAGCAGGGGGGTTTGTCGGCCTTGGACTTGTACCAGCGGTTACCACCACTGCGACGTTCATAAAATACTGCACATTTGGTGGGTTTCACCTCCAATTTTGACCACTGCAAGAACTCATCAGTACGAGCCAACATATTGGTGATTACCCTCTCATCTCTAGATGACATCTGAACATCATCAGCATACCCCTGCACAGGGTTTGGGGATCTTAATTGGGGGGTGCACACTGGCAGAGCCATTTCAACCACTGGTTGATGGCCAAGATGAAATGTACAGCACTCCAAGGGCAGCCTGTTTTAATTCCCACCTTTAGAGGTATTGGCTCTGTCAGTTGCTTCCCACAGATGACTTGAAGGAAGGATCCCTTGTACACATCTGTTATGACATTCAGAAAGGGCTGAGGTAGATAGATTTCCTCCAGCGCACTGAGCATCATGCTGTGAGATAGTGTCCCAAAAGCATCTCTAAAGTCCAGAAATACAGTGTAGAATTTACATGATTTATGCTTAAAGTCATCAATACCAGTCTTCAGGCAGAACACATGTTCATTCATACCTTGTCTGTCTATGTAAGCTTTTTGTTTAGGTGACAGAATTTCTGCATCCACGAGCCATGGGAGAATATGGGCAAGTAGGCATTTCATGAATACCTTGTAAACAGTAGGAAGGAGAGAAATATCTCTCCATATAGAGGGGTCATTTGGGATATTGTCTTTTTTCGGTATTCTGTAAATGAGAGCCCCCTTCCAAGAGTCTGGCACTTTTCTGTTTATCAAACAAATGTTGAATATATTGGTCAGAATTTTTGTAGACCAAGGTTTTGTGGCTTTCAATGTTTCATATGTCACCCCATCATATCCCCTAGCTTTATTACACACACACACACACACACACACACACACACACACACACACACACACACACACACACACTAATTTTTTTCCTTTTACAATAATATAACCCAGAGGAAATTGTTTTTTTATATATATAACAAGGCAAGTAAAATGTAAATATAGAATTTGAATTGAAAGTATTTCAATTCCTCCTGCATTAATATAAATGTAATTAATCAATACATGTCCCAAAATTGGCAAGTGCTCATGATAAAATGTACACGTTAACAAAAATGCATATTTTAACAGTTAACACTTGCTAGTTTTAAAGTTTTATGCCGTGAGTTCTTTGAAAAGTAACTAAACAATTCCTCAAAGGAAAAGCTGGTTACCGAAAATAAAAGCGAAGTTACAGCGCCGTGTCTCTCGTGCGTCCTCTCCGCCTGACTCTCTAGCCTCGGGTGTCTGATTGATATCGAGGCCCTATGAAAGCTCGTTTGCAGGTAATGTTTTCCTCCTACATTTACGTCCCACAGTAGCAGTGGTAATGGCGAAGCAGCAAGGGCGCGCCTCATCAAGGTGACTGGCTCTCGCTCTCTCATGCATGCTGGGCTGCTGATGTCTCCCCACAGATGGCCCACTTCCACCTCCCCATCACCACCTTGTCCCACCTGAGCACACGCAATGAGCTTTAGGACCCAGACCTCTGTACTGTATGTTCCACTAAAACAGAACTAAACTCAAAACTCGATGGATATTAAAAAAAAAAAAAGTTACAAACACAACAGAGGTCAAGCTGAATATGACTGACTTTTAAAAAGGGTCATCCCACTGAACATAAGCGCAGAAGAGTTTCAGAAAGGATATACACCTTTTCTGTTAAGTCCTACAGCCTCGAACAGGAAGAGTTTAGGTTAAATCCCAGCGTACTGGGAAGCAAGAAACTGACCGTGTTTTTTTTTTTAATGCTGTTTAGTGATAATACTCGACAAAAACGAAACAACTTGTTCATTCATTTAACGCGTACGGAAGTAAGATTTGCATCTGCCGTGAAGGTGGTGTGAGGAAGGGGGTCATCACTGTAGATTCTGCCCCCCACACCCCTCCACCCACCACCCACACTCCCAAGTCCTGATAAATAAACAATGCACAGATCTGACCTTTGGGTTAACAGGTTTTTATGCTTGCTCTACTCAGCACTCTAACTGATTCAATTACCACAAAGGTTCGAGAGCTTCCATGAATACAGAAAAAGCCCCCCATCCCACCCCACCTCTGACACTGCTTAAAAAAACCCCAGCAAATGTACCTGCGCTGGCAAATCCAATGTGTCTCTCTGGAGAAATTCCTTAATTGTTAATAATTTTACCACATGAGACAATCAAGTCACCTTGAACGCACACCCCTCCTTTGCTTCCTTCACCCCGATCCAAGGCTCCTCTGCTCGCTCTCTCGCTTCGCCTCAGTCTGTAGAGGCAAAGTGTTATTTAAGCTTTACTGGTCTGTGTTAAATTTCGCAATTTGAAGGGCTGTTAAGTTTTTCAATTGAAATTTCATTTAAGATGCAGGTGCTTTTGATTTTATTGATGCTTTACTGCTCTTGGGGAGCCTGACGAGAGCACTGCGCAATAACACCACGCTGCCTCCATCAGGGCGTCAACACAGCCGTGGCTGTGATCGCAGGACGTTCGGGGTACTTAAGCCGGGTCTTTCCTGGGACAACAGAAGGGAAAACAAGAGCGCGGGCCACCAAGCCTTAAATTACATTTATAAGCATTCGGTTAGCATAATAATAACACAATCAATTGACAAGGCATGAAAGGATGGAGTGAGCACGGAAAAGAAAAGAAAAAAGAAAGAGAGCATTATTTTAACATTGTGGATGTGTTTGGGACTGCAGGATTGCTGTGAGGTTTAGGACAGAAGCTAAAAAGAATATGGAGGGCACTCGGAATCAAAGCAGCGTGTGGAGACCATTAGTGAGAAAACAATCCTTTCTTCAGAAGGCCGAGGCGTCCATTTTTAGAAAAGCTTTTAGTGTATATGCACGGTGGTCAGGGAAAACTCTTTGGGTATTGTTATACCTCTCCCTCTAAAAGGTAGCCAAAAATGTTTTACTGAAATAGCATGCACGAGAGTGTAAATTTAGATTAATTAAGAAGCTTGCCTTGCCGAGATCATGTGATGGCAAGGAATAAAAAAAGAAACAAAAACAGTGCTAAAAGCAGTCAGTCTGTTGAAAGATTGCTCCAGAATGTGCTTTTGTCATGCCAAGAATGTTACTGATCAAGTTGTTAGATAGTTACATACCGTAAAGAAATGGACATAAGTGTAATTAACTCCGTTTATAATCAGATAGCATCACGCCACCATCATCATCCTCAAAACAGAGAAGAGTGCTTACAGTGGTGCTTGAAAGTTTGTAAACCCTTTAGAATTTTCTCTATTTCTGCATAAATATGACCTAAAACATCATCAGATTTTCACACAAGTCCTAAACATAGATAAAGAGAACCCAGTTAAACAAATGAGACAAAAATATTATACTTGGTCATTTATTTATTGAGGAAAATGATCCAATATTACATATCTGTGAGTGGCAAAAGTATGTGAACCTTTGCTTTCAGTATCTGGTGTGACCTCTTTGTGCAGCAATAACTGCAACTAAACGTTTCCAGTAACTGTTGATCAGTCCTGCACACCGGCTTGGAGGAATTTTAGCCCATTCCTCCATACAGAACAGCTTCAACTCTGGGATGTTGGTGGGTTTCCTCACATGAACTGCTCGCTTCAGGTCCTTCCACAACATTTCGATTGGATTAAGGTCAGGACTTTGACTTGGCCATTCCAAAACATTAACTTTATTCTTCTTTAACCATTCTTGTGTGCTTAGGGTCGTTGTCTTGCTGCATGACCCACATTCTCTTGAGATACAGTTCATGGACAGATGTCCTGACATTTTCCTTTAGAATTTGCTGGTATAATTCAGAATTCATTGTTCCATCAATGATGGCAAGCTGTCCTGGCCCAGATGCAGCAAAACAGGCCCAAACCATGATACTACCACCACAGATGGGATAAGGTTCTTATGTTGGAATGCAGGGTTTTCCTTTCTCCAAACATAACGCTTCTCATTTAAACCAAAAAGTTCTATTTTGGTCTCATCCGTCTACAAAACATTTTTCCAATAGCTTTCTGGCTTGTCCACATGATCTTTAGCAAACTGCAGATGAACAGCAATGTTCTTTTTGGAGAGCAGTGGCTTTCTCCTTGCAACCCTGCCATGCACACTGTAGGTGCAATAGGCTTATCAAATCAGTCTCATGTAAAAAGGGATCAGTCTCATAAATTCATTAATCATTAATTCAAGTGTCTAATAGCTTATAGCTAAACTATTAAAATCAATGGAATAACTTAGTGGTGATGCTGCTATAATTTTAGTGAGTATTGTAGCTCTAATGTAATACGTTTACTCTAGATCTATAACATTCATATAACAACCAAATGGGTGAAGGCAATTAGAATACTTGTTGGCAGAGGTTGGCACTCAGTGAATGTTGTAGCAATAGACAGGACACAGTTCACTCCAAAGGTACCATTTATTAAAATAGCTGACATGAATTAGCAAACTAATACTGATCAGATATAGCAACAATAGCAGCCAAGGAATAATTCAATATAAATGGTGATACAATGTATACAAGTAATAATCAGTAGTGTATAGAGCAATAGTCAGTAGTAAGTAGAATAATAACCAGCAGTAAACAGGATGAGAACTCAGCAGTGAATATGATGATAACCAAGACACTAATGGTGATCAGAAGTAATGGGCTTTATGCAAGTGTTACAGTGTAGGTGTGAGTGAATGTTAAAATGTGAGAGGGAAATCACGTGTTTATGTGTGTCTGCGTAAGAGTGTGTGTGTGAGTATGTGTGTGTGTGAGAGTGTGTGTGAGAGTGCAGGTGTGTGCATGCGTGTGCGCAGCTTTGCACTAACAAGATGAGGAGGAGCTAGGGAGAGAGAAAGCATGCGCAGGTGCACGACAAGGAGGAGGGGAGTGAGGGAATGAGGCCACGCGCGCAGCACATGGGCGAGAGATAGGCGTGGTATGTAAATGTAGTGCGTGAGCCTTTGTGCTAGGCGCTGCCTAAAGGGGGATGGGCAACAAAGAGAGTACACGAGGGAGAGTAACAAAGGATCTGTAGCTTCAAAACTAGTCCCAGCTAGGCCTTAAACCCAAACTTCTACTCAACCCTTAGCTCCTCCTGAAATCCCAATGTTGAGGGGTGTAGTGCGACGGAGGGAGTCGCACTACAAAGTTTTAAAGAGAGAGAGGGAGAGAGAGAGAGAGAGAGAGAGAGAGAGAGAGAGCATGCACGATCTAACTAATACGAATAGTAAACAAAACAAATCAAACAACACGTGGTCTAAGACCAACTTTCATGTGAATTAAAATGCGTACATGAATGAATTCAAATAAACAACACTCTTCACATTAACTAGCCACAGCTAAGACTAACAATTGCCCAGATGCCAGCCTTACTTGAGATCGCTCTTGCTTGGCGACCGAAAGTGCGCCGCCTGTTATCCAAAGACAGCGCAGAGCGCAGGTCCAGGGAGAAAGCCGTTCTGTTCCTTTTGCTTTTACAGTTCGTCAGCTGAAGATCTTCGGTGTCCCATCGGTCGTCCGATGATCTGGAAGGAATCTTGTTTGTAGTTCGTCGACATTGCGAAAGGGAAAAAGGATCCGGTCACCTTTTCTCTTTTAAAATACTGCGTGGGCTGCAGTAACTAACTGGTTCAGTTATTATTACAACTATGCGAAGATCAAATACATGGAACTTTGGCTAAAGGTCTGGTATCAATAGCTCGTTCTTTGTTCTTTGTCCTTCTTTAGCACAGATGCAACAATGTCTCTCTTTCACACGTGGGGATCCACCACCAGAGAGAAAGAATTTCGATTTCACTGTGGGTTTTAAAGCACAGTCGTGACGTCACTGTATTTGGCATCCGGTATCATCTCTGTATCCAATACAGGGAGTCAGAAGAATGGCGGAAATAGAACATGGCATCGAGTACAGGGATTGTTGTGTTCAATGCTGTAACAGTGGAAGGGAAGAAGATGGGCCATAAAGTGAAGCAGGGAATTGTGGGTACTATGGCTACGGCATGGCAGCCCCCCTACAACACCATTGTTGTTCAGTGTTCTCCTGATGGTGAACTCATGAACATTAAGATTAGCCAATGCGAGAGAGGCCTTCAGTTGCTTAGAAGTCACGCTGGGGTCTTTTGTGACCTCGCTGACTATTACACACCTTGCTCTTGGAGTGATCTTTATTGGTCGACCACTCCTGGGGAGGGTAACAATGGTCTTGAATTTCCTCCATTTGTACACAATCTGTCTGATTGTGGATTGGTGGAGTCCAAACTCTTTAGAGATGGTTTTGTAACCTTTTCCAGCCTGATGAGCATCAACAACGCTTTTTCTGAGGTCCTCAGAAATCTCCTTTGTTCATGCCATGATACACTTCCACAAACATGTGTTGTTAAGATCAGACTTTGATAGATCCCTGTTCTTTAAATAAAACAGGGTGCCCACTCACACCTGATCGTCATCCCATTGATTGAAAACACCTGACTCTAATTTCACCTTCAGATTAACTGCTAGTCCTAGAGGTTCACATACTTTTTCCACTCACAGATATGTAATATTGGATCATTTTCCTCATGATCCAATATAATATTTTTGTCTCATTTGTTGAACTGGGTTCTCTTTATCTACTTTCAGGACTTGTGTGAAAATCTGATGATGTTTTAGGTCATATTTCTGCAGAAATATAGAAAATTCTAAAGGGTTCACAAACTTGCAAGCACCACTGTACGTACTCCATACAGATGAGAAGACAAAGTTTTAAAATGTTTAAACAACCTAATAAAAAAGACGTATCTAGTGTCATCCAACAGAACAGAACTGAGTGAATTAATCAGAGATCAGTTCAGTGAGGAGACGATGATGAGGCTCGTGTTTCGTGATGATGTGGCGAGTGATTCTTCCTGCAGGTGATGAGACGCAAGCTGATGTGGATGACAAGATTAATCAGTGAGGACTCATTTCTCATTGTAAACTGTAAAATGTTTCATAAAGTTGCCAGCAATGTTGTTTTTCTGTAAGTAGATTAGGTTATAAACATGGAGGTGGGCGGGGCATTTTTCAGTGGAGTTGGAATGGAATTTTTCAATGTAACAGATTTTATGGGTTTATATATTTATTCTGACTGAGACACAGTGCTGTAGTTGAGTCACTAAACCTTGAGTCTAAGTCCAGTCTCGAGTTCCAGTGTTCAAGTTTGAGTCAAGTCCAAGTCATTAAAAAAAATTTAGAGTCGAGTCTGAGTCCAAGACTCCAACCACACCATTTGACAGTGGTTGATTTAGTGCCATTAACATTAGTTTGTTCCTGAGCATGATGTATGAACAGGTGAATGTACATTCTCTTTGTCAGGGAGTGCGAAGTATTCTGTCAGAGATGGATGAAAGTGCAGACGGTGTGTTTATTAATACAAGTGAAGACACAAACAATCCAGAATGGCAGGCAAAATCATAAAACGGTGAAACAGGCAATAGGTCAAGCGAGGCACAAACAGGCTATTGTAGACTTGGCAGAATCAAAGACGAGAAACAGGAAATCAGGAAACCAAACAAGGAAATAAGGCTTGGTAATGTGTCAGAAACGCAACTCAATACCTAGCAAAGTAAGTGCACTTTCACAGTTTTTATACAGGTGCACTGATTGCGCCTTAATCCTGTGCAGGTGTGAGTCGTTTACGGTATGCGTGCGAGAGTCCGCTTGGTACGTACGCTGTCCGGACCACACCTGAGAATCTATCTGATGCACACACCAAGGCACGCAGGTGTGACACTCTTACACGAAATTAGTATAAAAAGTTAATGTAGAATATAAATATCTTATGGGGCGGCACGGTGGTGTAGTGGTTAGCGCTGTCGCCTCACAGCAAGAAGGTCCTGGGTTCGAGCCCCGGGGCCGGCGAGGGCCTTTCTGTGTGGAGTTTGCATGTTCTCCCCCCGTGTCCGCGTGGGTTTCCTCCGGGTGCTCCGGTTTCCCCCACAGTCCAAAGACATGCAGGTTAGGTTAACTGGTGACTCTAAATTGACCGTAGGTGTGAGTGTGAATGGTTGTCTGTGTCTATGTGTCGGCCCTGTGATGACCTGGCGACTTGTCCAGGGTGTACCCCGCCTTTCGCCCGTAGTCAGCTGGGATAGGCTCCAGCTTGCCTGCGACCCTGTAGAAGGATAAAGCGGCTAGAGGTAATGAGATGAGATGAGATAAATATCTTATGTCAAATTATTCTAGCATGTTACAAAAAAATAAAGAAAAAATCCAAGTCCTCGTCTCCAATTGACGAGTCTGAATGCAGTTAAAGGAGAACTGAAGGCAAATTTTTCATGATCAAAATTCTATTTATCTCATTTTATTAAATATAAGAATCCATTTTTGATAGCTATTTTGTCGCTGCTATAGCAAGTTATGAGTGTTTGAAATGTACTATGCAATATATCAGTCCATATGTCAAAGCAATGGCCGTAAATGAGATTTGTTGAGACCTGTGCGAGACATCGTAGGACGGAAGTAAAACATACAGTGGAAATCAAAGTGACCAACATCTGCCAATGTTGTCAAAAGACGCGCGCGCCCTCTTTTGAACGCTGATGTAATCAAGCCGGAAATTTTGTTTGTTTTGATAGCAATCAGGAAAGTTGGAAAAAAGTATGCATTAATCGTCATTTAAACTCGTTTTTGTGCAATATTTCGTTTAGAAAACAGTTTTCAAAATGGCGGCACTGACACCTAGCTGACACTTCATGTTTCGGCGTCTCGTACGTGTCTTGTGAAGATCGTGCGGTTAAGCGACACCTGCCGTGGACCAAACGAACTAAATTCAACATGGCTAAAAACCGAATAGGCCGATAAGTATAATATTTAATTGCAGTTAGTTGCCAATATGAGTCATGATATAAGGTTACTAAAACTGAAAAAGTAATTGAATAACACGTTAATTAAGAAATAAAGCAAGTTTAAAAATGACTACAGTTCTCCTTTAATGCACGAGTCTGAGTCCAAGTCCAAGTCAAGTCACAAGTCCTTAAAATTAGGGCATGAGTCTGACTCGAGTACTCCAAGCCTGCTGAGACACACGCAAAAGAGAAGAATACTTCAGTAAAGAGAAACCTATAGCTTTCAAAACCATACATATCAAAAAACATCAAATTCTGATCATGTGAAGGGTCTTCCCATTCTCCTGTTCCTCTTCTGCACCTGATAAACCAGTGTGTTTTACCCAAACACTCTCGTGTATACAGGTCCAGAATCAGTCCATGCGTATGTAAATGAGCACATTTGACAGACAGGAGCAAAAGGGAAAGCCTACATGCTAAAGTTTATGTTCACAGGACCGGCTGTCAAGTCAAAGGTGCAAAAATTCACACAAGGAATTGCATTAAAAAGATGGGTATAAAATTTTAATGGAAAGATAAAATCAGAGGCAAGAGAACCTTCTGAATACATAAAACGCTCATATGTCTTCACTAGAAAGGTTTCAGTCAAGGCAGTATACCAAGACACCTCAAATTTATTATTTAGTCTTAGCATTTTTAAGAAATCATGCTACAACCCCAAATCATAAAAAAAAAAATTGGGACGGTTGTTGAAACTGAAATTAAAACTGAAAAACAATGATTTGTAAAGAATCCTTGATCGATATTACACTCAAACAATACAACAGCACATTATTTGATGTTTTTCCTCATTTCATGTCTGATTGTTCCAAGTCATTTCAATAAAGTTGGGACAGTAAAGCATTTCCCACTTTATAACATTTCCATTCCTTCTCGCAACACTTAAACAATGCTTAGGAACTGAAGACACCAAGTGATGAAGCGTTTCAGGTGTGATTTTGTCTCATTCTTCCTGTAAACAGGTCTTAAGGTGTGTAACAGTACAGGGTCGTCACGGTTATATTTTTCATTTCTAAATTCTCCACATTTCTAAATTCTCTATTGGGGACAGAGGGGACACGCCCTCTTCCTCCACAGCCATGCCTTTGTAATGTGGTTTTGCGTTGTCTTGTTGAAATCTCCCTGGAAAAGATGTCGTCTTGAAAGCAGCATATTGCTCCAAAATCTCAGCGTACTTTTCTGGATTAATGCTCCATTACAGAAGTGTAAGTTACCTTTGCCAAGGGCATTGACACAACACCATACCATGACACACCCTGGCTTTTGGACTTGTCCCTGGTAACAGTCTGGATGGTCCTTTTTGTCTTTGGTCCGGAGCACATGACGTCCATTTCTTAAGTCCTGGAATACTGATTTGTCTGACCACAATACATGTTTCCACTGTGTAATGGTCCATTCCAGATGCCTCCGAGCCCAGAGAAGTCGACAGCGCTTCTGGGCACAGTTAACATAAGGCTTCCTTTTTGCACAGTAAAGTTTTAACTGGTGTTTGTGGATGTAACTCCGTATTGAAGCTTGATAAAAGTTTGCTAAAATAATCCCGAGCCTATGTGGTTATATCAGCTGTAGATGAATGACGGTTCTTGATGCAGTGCCATCTGAGGGATTGGAGATCATGGGTGTTCAGATTAGGCTTGCGCCCTTGCCCTTTACACACCAAAATCCCTCCACATTCCTTAAATGGTTTAATGATGTTATGCAAAGTAATGCTGTACCTCATTACTCGCCCTAAATTGCCCCGTTCCACTTTTTTTGGAACGTGTTGAAGGTCTGAAACGCAAGAATGGATGTATATTAACAAATGAAATGAAGTTGATCACAAAAACATGAAATATTTAGGGTTCAGACTATCTGCAATGAAATACATACAAGTCAAAGGACATTTAGAAATCACTGCTTTCTTTTTTTATTTTCATTTTCCATACCGTCCCAACTTTTTCTGATTTGGGTTTGGGCGACATTATAAAAAATAATTTATAAAAATCAAAAACAAAAATAGAAAAAAAAGAAAATGAAGCCTGAGTAATTATTTGTGATGAGCACGAGGGTGTGAAAATGTAGGGCAACACAGCCTTCATCTGAGAGTTTTGAGCAGTGTATTGGGGAGAACAGAAGGGAAAAGTCTCTGGGGGTATTTCTAATTTAGAGACAAGAAAAGTTATTACTGCTGAGAGAAAACAAAAATACAGAAAAGTACACATACGGTGGTCCTCACTTGTTATTTTACCTTGCTTGTCCTTTCATCTTGCCCTTGATCATGTACGATCATTACTTTGATAAATCTCTTAAATTCTGTCCCACTGTTCATTGATTGCGATTTTTACGACAACTGTTTCATGACGTATGTTTGTGCCGTTTTATTTATAACGCATTTTACACTGGAAATATCCAGGTTCTGTTTAACAATAAAAAATCAATCACTTCCTTCATGACCATATGTATTTGAAGAATACGTTCCAAGAAATGTGATATACACCAAAATCGCACTTTGTATTTTTATTAAACTTATTGGATGATTATACAATGGTGCTTGAAAGTTTGTGAACCCTTTAGAATTTTCTCTATTTCTGCATAAATATGACCTAAAACATCATCAGATTTTCACACAAGTCCTAAAGGTAGATAAAGAGAACCCAGTTCAACAAAGGAGACAAAAATATTATACTTGGTCATTTATTTATTGAGGAAAATGATCCAATATTACATATCTGTGAGTGGCAAAAGTATGTAAACCTTTGCTTTCAGTATCTGGTGTGACCCCCTTGTCCAGCAATAACTGCAACTAAACGTTTCCGGTAACTGTTGATCAGTCCTGCACACCGGCTTGGAGGAATTTTAGCCCATTCCTCCATACAGAACAGCTTCAACTCTGGGATGTTGGTGGGTTTCCTCACATGAACTGCTCGCTTCAGGTTCTTCCACAACATTTCGATTGGATTAAGGTCAGGACTTTGACTTGGCCATTCCAAAACATTAACTTTATTCTTCTTTAACCATTCTTTGGTAAAACGACTTGTGTGCTTAGGGTTGTTGTCTTGCTGCATGACCCACCTTCTCTTGAGATTCAGTTCATGGACAGATGTCCTGACATTTTCCTTTAGAATTCGCTGGTATAATTCAGAATTCATTGTTCCATCAATGATGGCAAGCCGTCCTGGCCCAGATGCAGCAAAACAGGCCCAAACCATGATACTACCACCACCATGTTTCACAGCCGGGATAAGGTTCTTATGCTGGAATGCATGTTTTCTTTTCTCCAAATATAACGCTTCTCATTTAAACCAAAAAGTTCTTTTTTGGTTTCATCCGTCCACAAAATATTTTTCCGATAGCCTTCTGGCTTGTCCACATGATCTTTAGCAAACTGCAGATGAGCAGCAATGTTCTTTTTGGACAGCAGTGGCTTTCTCCTTGCAACCCTGTCATGCACACCATTGTTGTTCAGTGTTCTCCTGATGGTGGACTCATGAACATTAACATTAGCCAATGTGAGAGAGGCCTTCAGTTGCTTAGAAGTTACCATGGGGTCCTTTGTGACTATTACTGTACACACCTTGCTCTTGGAGTGATCTTTGTTGGTAGACCATTCCTGGGGAGGGTAACAATAGTCTTGAATTTCCTCCATTTGTACACAATCTGTCTGACTGTGGATTGGTGGAGTCCAAATTTATTTAGTGATCCTATTTAGTGATGGTTTTGTAACCTTTTCCAGCCTGATGAGCATCAACAATGCTTTTTCTGAGGTCCTCAGAAAATTCCTTTGTTCGTGCCATGATATACTTCCACAAATGTGTGTTGTGAAGATCAGACTTTGATAGATCCCTGTTCTTTAAATAAAACAGGGTGCCCACTCACACCTGATTGTCATCCCATTGATTTAAAACACCTGACTCTAATTTCACCTTCAAATTAACTGCTAATCCAAGAGGTTCACATACTTTTGCCACTCACAGATATGTAATATTGGATCATTTTCCTCAATAAATAAATGACCAAGGATAATATTTTTGTCTCATTTGTTTAACTGGGTTCTCTTTATCTACTTTTAGGACTTGTGTGAAAATCTGATGTTGTTTTAGGTCATATTTATGCAGAAATACAGAAAATTCTAAAGGGTTCACAAACTTTCAAGCTTCACTGTATGTTAATTGTGTGATGAGCCTTACGCCAGTAATTTAATAGAGACGATTTGGTGAGATTTGGATGCGTTGGTCGTATACGGTACGGTTATTCTGCAGTGCCAAAGACATTACTGTTTCTCAAATGTGATCAGGAAATTTTACTCCGGCACAGCAGATATATAACGGGGCACGTGCCCAAGTAAAATGGGTCTGGCGACGCCGATGGTTTCCACTATTATATTGTCCACTTCGGCTGTTTCCTGTTCCTGGCTGACAGGAGTGGAACCCAATGCTGTTGTTGCTCATTGGGTTCCATGTGCTGTTGTTCTGACGTGCTTTTCTGCTCACCAAGGTTGTAAAGAGTGACTATTTGAGTTAGCTTCCTTTCAGCTTGAGGCCGTTCTCCTCTGACCTCTTAAATAAAGATGTTTCTGTCCACACAACTTTCCCTTACCGGATTCACACCATTTTCAAAAACTGTGCCGACTATCACTTGTGAAAATCCTAAGAGATCAGCAGGAGAAAAAAATAAATAAAACATCCAAAAAGCATGTCAGTCACTAACAACCCAGTCAGTGAATCCTGTTCTGATGTGGGATTTGATCTGATAATTAACTGAAGCTCTGATTTGTATCTGTAGGATTTTATGCACTGTGCTCCTGCCACATGATGGCAGCATCCTAATACAGCGGGTGGTGAGTTTATATACTAATTATGGATGCTTGCATTACAAACTGTTATATTTCAGTTTCTTTGCAAAACACATTCAACTAAGTGAAATTAAATCTCAGTGCTCGAGAGCTTTATCCAGCGAACACTCTTTCACACCGGCTTTATGTCTAATATCTTGGCCTTAAATTGAAAAATTTGCAGTGTTAATGATAGGCTGAAAGGTCATTCGACAGACATTTTGAACATAAACGGAAACCTAATCAACAGATTCAAATCGTTTTAATTGAATTCTCACACACACACACACACACACACACACACACACACACACACACACACACACACACACAGTAAAAAAAGCTCAGTGAATTTATTTCATAAAAGCGTGTCTGTCAGTTCCGCACAAATGAACCGAGTTACATTAACGCAATTTGTTTTTGTCCATCCAACATGATTTGATCTTGTATACAGTATACTCAAATCCCTGAATAAAATCAAAACCTGCGCTTTCAGCCGAGCTCAAACCCGAGTCTGGTGTTGGGACATGTGACAGCATCGTTACCTGCTGCTCTGTGGTGCAAAAATAAAGACATCCTTTTGCTTGTTACCAAGATACAGTATTTATAAAAATGTGTGTAACTGTGTGTGTATGTGTACTACATAGGCCTGTTGAGTGTGTGTGTTTTTCTGTGTGAATGACGTCTGTTGGGGGTTGAGTCATATCCTGCGTATTTGCACAGGGTTGGAGACACACACACACTGAACTGGTTTTTAATGGGAAATCAAAGACAATAATCCTAACCCATAACTATGCCATCGCTTGTTTACCACAATGCATTATGGGCAATACCCGGGGTCAGCTCCACCGTATTATTTACTTTCGCCTTTGTTAAACACTGCATTGTTCTGTCTAACCGGTTTTAACCATGCCACCGACCTCATTTGAGCTTTTATCAGCTACCAGTCGAAGAGAAGAGAAGAGAAGAGAAGAGAAGAGAAGAGAAGAGAAGAGAAGAAAGAAATTGATAAGTTTAATCTGCAATGAAAACCTTCAAACTGAATCAAAATGGACAAGTGCTTGTAGCTTACATTTCTCTGGTGGCAAAAAGACACACTTAAACTGTGATCCAGCAACATTTCCATGGTCTGCGGTTTGAGATGATTATAACAATCGACACTGTTCAGCGTCTGAAACTAGCGATATTCCAAAGCCTGTAAAACAAAGACGCATTCTTCAGCCTTTGCCTCTCAATGTACTGAAGCACTTGGCAGCCGAACGAGCCCGTTGGACTGATAAAACTCCCAAACTACGAAGGGTTCTCTTTCGGGTATAATGTATAATGTTCAGTGTACCTCACTAGCGGCATTTATTGAAGTAAATGCATTTATACTGAACATGACACGGCAGATCAGTGTGTTTCCAAAGGTTTTTTTTTTTTGTCATTTTTCCTGATATCAAGTTTTATTGAACTAATCACTCATTTATAAATGTTCTGATGCTGTTCATCTGGGCCCGGGATGACGAAGCAATCTTCGACTTAAGTCAACAGTTGATTTTCCATAATAGTTTCCCTTACTGCATCTGTAACTTTCATTGTGCTGGATCAAGACTAAGTATGAGGTGAATATTTCATTAGAAAAAAGTTTTGTAGAAAATGGTAAGGAATAACTGAAGATTAAAAGAAACAAATTTCGACTTAAAGGAGAACTGTAGTCATTTTTAAACTTGCTCCATTTCTTAATGAACGTGTTATTCAATTACGTTTTCGGTTTTAGTAACCCTATTTCATGACTTGTATTGGCAACTAATTGCAATTAAATATTATACTTATCGGCCTATTCGGTTTTTAGCCATGTTGAATTTAGTTCGTTTGGTCCACAGCAGGTGTCACTTATCCGTGCGATCTTCACGAGACTTGTGTGAGACGCCGAAACGTGAAGTGTCAGCCAGGTGTAAGTGCCGCCATTTTGAAAACTGTTTTCTAAACGAAATATTGCACAAAAACGAGTTTAAATGATGATTACTGCCTACTTTTTTCAAACTTTCCTGATCGCTATCAAAACAAACAAAACTTCCGGCTTGATTACTTCAGCATTCGAAAGAGGGCGCGCACGTCTTTTGACAACGTTAGCAGATGTTGGTCACTTTGATTTCCGCCGTACGTTTTACTTCCGTCCTACGATGTCTCGCACAGGTCTCAACGAATCTTGTTTATGGCCATTGCTTTGACATATGGACTGATATATTACAGAGCATATTTCAAACACTCATAACTTGCTATAGCAGCGACAAAATAGCTATCGAAAATGCATTCCTATATTTAATAAAATGAGATAAATAGAATTTTAATCATAAAATATTTGCCTTCAGTTCTCCTTTAAGTCTTCATGATCCAATGCACGTGTTCAGAAATAAGGCATTCTAAGATTTGATGTTGTTGTTGTATAGTGTGGTAGACTCGGTCTAGACTCTTACCTTCTCACCAAGCTTGATTTGGATTCCGATTTTCCTGCTGTAAACCCTTGACATGTTATCCACCTCTTTAAATCATCAATTTCATCGTCTTCCACGACAGAGCACGGCAAAATTGCTCCTCTCACATCGCTCTCAGGTAAAATTAATCTGACATCCGTCATATCGCTCAACTACTATCGCTATCGTATCGCTATCCCCCACAATGCATTGCGGTAAACAAGTGATGACGTAGTTATGCTTGTGGGGCTATTGATGTGCATAAGCAGTCAGAGCAGGTGATATTCAGTTTTAATCAGTTGCCTAGTGAAATTAAAACTGCAGTTCCATTTACTGTATAAATCATTGTAAAAAGTTGGAGAGCGAGAGAGAGAGAGAGAGAGAGAGAGAAGGGGAAAGTGGGTGTAGCACTCTGCATGGTAATGAAGAGGTGATGGTCCATAATACAGGGCATTCTGAGTGTATGCAAATAGTATCTTCTTAATTAGAATGCATGTGATAATAGACTGAAGTATAATTAATTTATAACTTAGCAAAGAGTGTGTGTTATGAACTCTAATATGATTCTATTACAGTAATCAGTCCACAATGACACCAAGTAGGTCATCTAGCAGACATACACCTCAGCATTGGTGCACGCACGCATGCACGCACGCACGCACGCGCGCACCCACCCACACACACACACACACACACACACACAGCTCTTCTGCTACATGTGCTGAATAAGGTTTATCATACACACTATTGTGTCATGGCATTGGTGATGAACATGTGTTTGTAATATTGTGTGTATTTCTAGTGCATGCATGATTGTGTATATGAGAGAGAGAGACTCACGGTCTTGGGCAGTACGGAAAGACACCCAGGAGCTGCTCGCTTCCCCGTAGCGGTTCGACACCAGCAGTCTGAACTGGTACTCTGTGTATGGTTCCAAATCTTCCACCAAGTGAGTGAACACTGTTTCTGTTTCATTATCCACCAGTCTGTAAACACACACACACACACACACACACACACACACACACACACACACACACACACACACACACACACACAATCAGATTGAGCTGCTCTGATCAAATTAAAATTAGCTCATCAATTTGAACATCCTCCCTTTCCCTGCTCGAGATACGAAATCATATACAAGCCTATTTTCTTTGATTTCCTGCTAAAACAACTCTATACACAGAGCTCATTAAACGCCTCATGACTCTTGGTGTTTTCACGCCGGTTTTTTCGAGCTGCGCCAATTTCCGGCAAGCTTCGCTATCAAATTTACTATCGGACTATAATAAAAAAAGATCACCCGAACAATGAAATACATTTGAACAGAATGGCAGGAAATGAGGTTGATATATAATACATGGACCTAGTCATTTATTTATTACGACAGAATGAGAATTTTCCCCATCTCTGATTAAATAGCAATTTGTTGTCAAGGAGCATGTAATGCATACATATCAGATGAAGTTCGTCATTTTAGATTTCAGCCCTGGCTCTCCTTTCTATCATATGGAAACTCCTTGCTGTGAAAGTATAAATCTCTGCTTTTGTGTAAACTTTACAGTCTTTAAATCATTCCTGTCTGGATGACAGTATGTGTATAGGATACACACGAAAGCTTCTAATATGGACAATAATCAATCATGTGAATAAAAACCATACAAACAGAGAAAGATTTCTGTGATGTAATTATTATTATGCTGCAGAACTGAGTATTATTAACTAATCCAGATCCCTCCACAATGGCAGTGACCTACATGTGTAAAACTCCGTGTCATTGTGTGTGAGACAGTGTGTGTGCAGTGGTGCTGTTGGACGGAGACTCACTGCAGGACGTGTTGGGTGGCCGGGTTCTTCATCTGGAGCTGATAGCGCAGCGTCCCAGGAGCATTGGGGTACGAGGGACTGAGCCACACCACCTGCAAAGAGGTGGAGGTGGCAGCTGCCAGCCTCGGGGGCAAAAGGCCATCTGGAGCTGGGGGCATCGGGATAGAGAGAGAGAGAGAGAGAGAGAGAGAGAGAGATGAAGGCCAAGTCCAGGGTGACATATGCTCCAGAGCAAGAGAGTGACTGTGTTAGTGGAGCTGGATGGAACAGTATAACATTAAGAATTCACTCTTACTACAACCACAAGTAGAGACCGGACATTTTTTAGCATCATGTCTGCTATATATATAGCATATGCATATACAGTGTCCTCCACAAGTATCCCCCCTCCCTTGTAAAGATTAGTAAAATGGTTTAGGAAAAAAAAATCCACCTTTTGGTGAGGTCGCTTCATCTCACACTGAAAAAATGAGAAAAATCCAACTTTTGGTTGAAAAATTTATTCTTAGAAAAACAAATCCCTCATCAAGAAATAAGTATTTCCAAGAAAAGCACATGTTCCACTATTATTGTCCTGAATCATCCGAAGTACATATAGTGGTGCTTGAAAGTTTGTGAACCCTTTAGAATTTTCTATATTTCTGCATAAATATGACCTAAAACATCATCAGATTTTCACACAAGTCCTAAAAGTAGATAAAGAGAACCCAGTTAAACAAATGAGACAAAAATATTATACTTGGCCATTTACTTATTGAGGAAAATGATCCAATATTACGTATCTGTGACTGGCAAAAGTATGTGAACCTCTAAGATTAGCAGTTCATTTGAAGGTGAAATTAGAGTCAGGTGTTTTCAATCAGGTGTGAGTGGGCACCCTGTTTTGTTTAAAGAACAGGGATCTATCAAAGTCTGATCTTCACAACACATGTTTGTGAAAGTGTATCATGGCATGAACAAAGGAGATTTCTGAGAACCTCAGAAAAAGCATTGTTGATGCTCATCAGGCTGGAAAAGGTTACAAAACCATCTCTAAAGAGTTTGGACTCCACCAATCCACAGTCAGACAGATTATGTACAAATGGAGGAAATTCAAGACCATTGTTACCCTCCCCAGGATTGGTCAACCAACAAAGATCACTCCAAGAGCAAGGTGTGTAATAGTCAGCGAGGTCACAAAGGACCCCAGCGTAACTTCTAAGCAACTGAAGGCCTCGTTCACATTGGCTAAATATTTATTAAATATTTAAATATTTAAATATTATTTAAAGAACAGGGATCTATCAAAGTCTGATCTTCACAACACACATTTGTGGAAGTGTATCATGGCACGAACAAAGGAGATTTCTGAGGACCTCAGAAAAAGCATTGTTGATGCTCATCAGGCTGGAAAAGGTTACAAAACCATCACTAAATAGGATCACTAAATAAATTTGGACTCCACCAATCCACAGTCAGACAGATTGTGTACAAATGGAGGAAATTCAAGACTATTGTTACCCTCCCCAGGAATGGTCTACCAACAAAGATCACTCCAAGAGCAAGGTGTGTACAGTAATAGTCACAAAGGACCCCAGGGTAACTTCTAAGCAACTGAAGGCCTCTCTCACATTGGCTAATGTGAATGTTCATGAGTCCACCATCAGGAGAACACTGAACAACAATGGTGTGCATGGCAGGGTTGCAAGGAGAAAGCCACTGCTGTCCAAAAAGAACATTGCTGCTCATCTGCAGTTTGCTAAAGATCATGCGGACAAGCCAGAAAGCTATCGGAAAAATATTTTGTGGACGGATGAAACCAAAAAAGAACTTTTTGGTTTAAATGAGAAGCGTTATATTTGGAGAAAAGAAAACATGCATTCCAGCATAAGAACCTTATCCCATCTGTGAAACATGGTGGTGGTAGTATCATGGTTTGGGCCTGTTTTGCTGCATCTGGGCCAGGACGGCTTGCCATCATTGATGGAACAATGAATTCTGAATTATACCAGCGAATTCTAAAGGAAAATGTCAGGACATCTGTCCATGAACTGAATCTCAAGAGAAGGTGGGTCATGCAGCAAGACAATGACCCGAAGCACACAAGTTGTTCTACCAAAGAATGGTTAAAGAAGAATAAAGTTAATGTTTTGGAATGGCCAAGTCAAAGTCCTGACCTTAACCCAATTGAAATGTTGTGGAAGGACCTGAAGCGAGCAGTTCATGTGAGGAAACCCACCAACATCCCAGAGTTGAAGCTGTTTTGTGTGGAGGAATGGGCTAAAATTCCTCCAAGCCGGTGTGCAGGACTGATCAACAGTTACTGGAAATGTTTAGTTGCAGTTATTGCTGCACAAGGGGGTCACACCAGATACTGAAAGCAAAGGTTCACATATTTTTGCCACTCACAGATATGTAATATTGGATCATTTTCCTCAATAAATAAATGACCAAGTATAATTTGTCTCATTTGTTTAAGTCAAAGTCCTTCCCACACTATGTGGCACATAGGGCGTCTCCAAGCTCCGTTTTCGTGACCCTCGGCCTCTCACATAGCTAGGGTTACAGTGGGGGCCTAGTCCTCTGGTAACCATGAGAGTTTGACTCCCCATTCGCATCTGTATTGCAGCATGCCTTGCCAGACAGCAGTATATACCATTTTTATAATGGTCTTTGGTGTGACCCAACCGTGAGTAGAACTTGCTAGCTCCCGATTGGGAGGCGGACACACTAACCACTAGGCCAACTCATGGTATTTGTTTAACTGGGTTCTCTTTATCTACTTTAAGACTTGTATGAAAATCTGATGCTGTTTTAGGTCATATTTATGCAGAAATAGGGAAAATTCTAAAGGGTTCACAAACTTTCAAGCACCACTGTATATAGTGAGTGAGTGGACAAGTGGACGATCCGATCGCAGAACAAGTTTCGTTGATTTAAAATGACTGGAGTGATAAATACTGGACTCGTTTACAAGCTTGAAGAGTTCTCCTCAAAGAATCCTTAGTACCGGTATTTTACATCCAAAATTATTCCTCAGTGTTTCTGAACAGTTGCTCAAAAGAAATGAACTGAAGCAGACTGCTAAATGTTCAACTAATTTTTGTTAACGTATGTTTTTCCTTCTTGCACCACTGTAAATATCCCAACACTAAATCAACCCTTAATGCTAATGCATAATGCAAGACAATACAGTTATGCTTCCAAAGTGCACTTTTCGGCATGATTTGTAAGCCGTTAAAACAAATTGCGGAAAGATTTGAAGACATCCATTATGAAGGAAAACAAGGCGATTGTACTGCCTGCAGCAACACTTGGTAAGGACTCCAGGCCGAGTCATCTGTTTCGAGGAGCAATCCAGTCAGTGTGCGTTTCAATAATACGCCACTCTAAGAATAGGACTGAGGCTCTTTTCTTAAGTGAAGGCTCATTCTCAATCAGCATCCCTCTCATGCAACCACAAGCACTCAATAACTGTTGATTACTTAAGTCATTTTGTGCATGCCCAAATAGAAGTGTCTGTGTGGAATACCAATTGCACTTGCAATGACTGGGACTTCGGAAAACAAAAAGGGTCAACGAGGGCGTGAGTTACAAAGGCAAAACCTCCCAAGGCTCCTGTCCCCTGGAGCATAGACCCATGAGCAGAATGAGATCAACTAATATTGTGGGCAACTGTGTGAGCAGAAAATGTACTAATGCGCTGATTGATGAGCAAGCAACCTGCCAATGATGTTCTTTGAGGGACATTCAAAAGCTTGCCGTGCCCATCCTTCATGTGGGATGACACGAGGAATTGGAATGAAAAGAATGGAAAAGAATGGAATAAAGGCAGGCACGACCCGATGTTTCCATATGCTATGGTATAAGAGTTGGGCCAGTTTTATGGGGTGAGCCTCATCGCTCAATTCAGCATGGCTCAAAATCACTTTTGCTGCCAACCTCCAAGTTTCATAATGCACTCGTGCTCGTGTTAGGCTTGAAAAGCGCTGGGTGCTGGGATGCGAGCCCTAATTGGAGGGAGCGGATGAGCTTTCCTGGATGGACGTCGGTATTAAAAGCCATTCTGCAGTTTCCCCCCATCTGCCTTTGCTACTGGAGCCCGGTTCGGATTAAGTGGCCAAGTGTCCATAAACATAATGATGATGATGAGCATATGGACTGGCCTGAACTGCAGTCCCACATCCTGCTCTACTGCTAACAGAACCTTGCTTTTTCTGAGTACATCATCTCCTTCTCCAAATGCACATGGACATTCACTAGAGGAGAAAAGACGCCTGTATATAGAGATGTTCAGTGTGTTTATAACTTCAGTTTGAGAAAGAGACATAGAGAGAAAGACTGCATAACAGAGAGAAACAAAAACAAGAGAAACAGACAAAAAGGAGAAGCAGATGAATCAGAGAGAGAGAGAGAGAGAGAGAGAGCAACAGATCTAATGAGAGCTTGGACTGAACAAAGACAACCAGTTGACAAAAGAGTTAATTCCTTACAGACTTATTTCATCAAACAGTTGGCATGGAGTTTCCCCTTTGTTTCGGCTCCCTCCTTCCTCAGGTATATCAAAAGTGTCACTAATCATTTTAAACTATGCACTTTTATGTTTCCTCTGGATCTCTTAGCTTTCTCTGCCTTCTGTTCTTTGATATAACAAGGACAGTTCGAGACAAGGCTTCAGTTCAGCTACAAGAAGCCTAAAGATCTGGCTGAGCAGTGTGGAGGGAAACGTGTGGTATTTAAAATTTATACTTCCTCGTGTCTTTGTTTTGAACTTGAACATTTTCCTTGCAGAACTTCAACTCTGCTCTTTGCCTGTTGTTTGCGCAAGGCCGTGCTGAGAGCCGAGGCCTTGTTTTCGATGGTTGGCACAGACGCCGACACGGCATTTCTGGTTCTGATGAAACACCGGACAGCATGTAGGCTCTCGGTGCATTCTGTTGAATCAATAAGCGAAGCCAGTTCCTGAGCAATGAGCTTGTTTCACGAGGTGTGTCAGAAAAGAAACAGGACTGGGGTCACAAAAAATTTATGTCAAATCCAAACTACAAGTTTTCCCCTTCAAAATAATCCTCCTCGAGTCTAACGCACTTTCCCATCCTTCTCCGCCACGCCTCCACGCACACCTGGAAGGATTCTCCTGGGATTCTCCACAGCTCCGTCGTCACAGCTCTCTTGATGGCTTCCACGTCCGGAAAACAGGTCCCCTTGATGACCCCCTTGAGCTTGGGGAAAAGGAAAAAAAAAAAATCACACAGAGCCAGGTCGGGCGAGTAGGGAGGTTGCTCCAGCACGGCGATGTTCTTCTCGGCAAGGATCTGCCGGATGCTCAGGGTGTTGTGAGCCGGCACGTTGTCGTGGTGAAGCAGCCCCGAGTTGTCCTGCCACAACTCTCGCCTCTTCTCGAGCACTGAATGAAGCAAATGCCGCAGGATCTCTTTGTAGACATGCTGGTTGATCGTCTGGCCCTGCGGCAAGAACTCTATGTGGATGATGCCCCTCACACTGAAGAAGCACACCAAGTCCTGTTACTTTTCTGACATAGCTCGTATCAATACTGAAATATTTTTTTTTTACAAAACACACCTTTCCTTCCAGGAAAAACTGGTATGTTTTGTGGAACCCAGCAGGATTTGAGGGACAGCAGAGTGACAAAGCGCGTCATGGCTGGAGACAGACAGATGAAAGGTGCCCTCTTTGGTTCTCGTTCTGGTTTTATCAGGATTACGAGGTGGTTACGAGGCCTATTTGGTGTTTGTATGCCACTGCTTGAGCTTTGATCAGTAGACATGTCTGCTGTGGAGGGAGGGCTGGATGATCATACATACTGCCTGACTGGAGGCTTCCTAGACATGAGGGAAACTGAAGCTGATCAAATTGGTATAACAAAGAGTCCTGCTATGTGTGAGGAAAAATCAGCACATGAAATGAAACTTCTGGTTCCCTGGTGATCCCAGAGCTCTGACATAAGCAGTGAGAGAAAGAGGCAGCGCCGAACACTCAACGCAACCAAATCCAACCCATCCCTCATCCTTACACATTGATTCTTCTCCTCTTTTCCTCCCATGCCAAGCCAATTCAGTGGGAAAGAAATCTCTTCCTTCTTTATCACCCTATAGCTAATTTACCCCGTGCATTGGATATCCCAGTGGTCGATGCATGCTTCCCAACACCCACCCTGTGTGTAAATCAGCGTAATAAGTTCCCACACCATTAAAAAGGAAACGTGAACCGAGCCCTATTTAACCAATGACTTGTTACCTTTTATTTGCCATAAGAAGGTCATAAAAAAGAACATTCCATGGCCATAAGAGTCATAATTAAAATCAACAACAATTTAACAGTGGGAAAGTGTGACTCTTAAGCACAGCAATAAACTTCCAGTGGTTGGTCTTGTGCTCTGTGTGCGTGTGTGTGTGTTCTGATGTTGGAGCGGACAGAGCTGGTCTTTTAGATCACCAGCAGCAGGCATTGTTCTCTGTCAGGCAGCGTATGTAGAACATTTCCTTGGTAGCACGGTGGTGAGAACCTTTTCCTGCATGATCAAACGCCTCATGCTGCCTCATGCCGAGAGCCACAACTGAGTACTAAGGCTTGAGAAATCCACCACACGCCATGTCAACTTTAAGCGGCGTGTATAGGTTAATTCACTGATTTGCTGTTTTTTTTCTTAAATAAATTCCACACAAGGATTTGTTCTCATCACAGTTAGATGCACATCAGAACCGAGAAGATCTCCTCTCAGTCGCTGCTGCATGATTTAACCTGTGCAGGAAGGAAAAATAAGTAGTGCACGAACCTGCGGGAGGGAGTGAGACCCTGCTGGAGGCGCTCTCCACACAGCCCTGAGAGTTGCACGCTCTCACTCTTACGCTGTAGTTGGAGAAGGGAAGCAAACCTCCGACAGACACCCAGTGGCCTGCTGTAACCGCGCGGAGCAGTGCTCGCGTCTCAATGACCGGCTCTCCTGTTTCACTCGGGTTCTCTCCTGTAACACACCCCAACAGCAGTGCATTAGGACTGTGACCTCCAGCAATGCCATCCCTACTTTTATGGAATATTCTGAACAGGAAATGATGCACTAAACTGTGTAACATTGTACTAAAAAAAGGTGCTTCCACAAAACTCTCCTGGTATCCTGTCTGATGGAACCAGAATCATTTTATTCGCCGTGTACTTTTATAATGTTTTAGAAATTGTTCTTGGTGTTTGTTCACAACACGATGCATTCATTCAACACGCGCACACACACATCACAGACAGACAACACAGCACAATTGCTATCGTAATCCATAACTATTACACATTAAGCAGGAATCGTTGCCTCAGTTGTAATTTACATTATGTGGAGGTAGAAATAGCAGCTATAATAAATATAATATCATAAATAAGAGTAGTGATGTACAGTAGCAACAGTACATCGTATATACATTAATGACGTCATGGTGGCTGGAGTTCTATCCTGACAGCTTCTGGACTGTCTGTCTGTCTGTCTGTCTATCTATCTATCTATCTATCTATCTATCTATCTATTTGTCATTGTAAAGTGACCTTAGGTGTGAGAACATTGCTTTATAAATTAAACAACTTCTTCTTCTTCTTATTATTATTATTGGTGGCATGGTGGTGTAGTGGTTAGCACTGTTGCCTCACAGCAAGAAGGTCCTGGGTTCGAGCCCAGTGGCCGACAGGGGCCTTTCTGTGTGGGGTTTGCATGTTCTCCCTGTGTCCGCTTGGGTTTCCTCTGGGTGGTCCGGTTTCCCCCACAGTCCAAAGACATACAGGTTAGGTTACTTGGTGGCTCTAAATTGACCGTAGGTGTGAGTGTGAATGTGAATGGTTGCTTGTCTCTATGTGTCAGCCCTGTGATGACCTGACGACTTTTCCAGGGTGTACCCCGCCTCTCGCCCATAGTCAGCTGGGATAGGCTCCAGCTTGCCTGTGACCCTGCACAGGATAAGCGACTACAGATAATGGATGGAAAAAATGGATAATAATAATAATAATAATAATAATAATAATAATAATGTCAGTAAATGATTCAGGGTAAATAATTTATTAAACACATTAATTAACTGATTTTTTTCAAATCAAAAATCATTCGTACATTTTCAGCAGTCGTCGGTGAAACTGAATTTCTTTTCATCTTGATTTCATTCTTCGTTTTTTGTCTTTGATCTCTTCCTTTGACCACTTGAATACCTTTATTGGCTTCCTTCTGCAGAGGTTGCATCAGTGACACCATGTTTCATGTCGCAAATGTTGTGCATATGATGGCAAAATGAAGTGTATCATGTGTATATGCTGTGTAGACACAGGAATGTGGGCGGTTCCTATTTCCACATGACCCAACCGAATTGCTCTTTCCATGAGCCTAACGCAAAATGTTTGTTGTTTCTTCACTGAAAGAAATGTTTCAGTGGAACATTTCTATCACCAATCTTCTGTTTCAATTTCTACAGCTAGAACCATGGTTTTTAGTGAAATCTTGTCATTGTTTTTAATCGTGTAATCCAGGGGTTCTCAACTTTTTCTGCTTTGAGGCCCACCTATTCATACTCACGGCTTGAAATTCGCGGTGGTCCAGTCGCCCGAGGCGACTTAATTTGTCATTTGGCGGGTAATTCCTGTCACTAGCCAGCCCGGCTGGCGAGTTGAAAATAAAAAGTATATATGAAGCGAAGACTCAGATACACCGTCAACTAAAGCCGCCACATATTAAGCGTGTGCCGTGTCTGTGTTAATCGATGTGTTTATCGGCAGGATGGAAAATACCGAAGAATTCCGAATCATATCATGTAGGAGTCAGGCTATCGGTTTTTTCACCACTGCGCATGCATATAACGCATCTCGTTGAATATCGCGGTAATCACGTTATCAAATTCAATAGATGTGGCCACATTATTGCCCATTTAAACACGTGTTTTTGTTGTTGTTTACATCTACATCTGCCAAAACTACGTTGCGATGTGGAATTTTCTGAAAGGTGTATAGAAACCGCCAGAGACGGGGACAAAGCGACCTCGGTCTGAAGAGGAGAAAAAGGCCACCGATAAAGTGTACGAGAAGGAGGAACGACAAAGGACTTATAAGCAAACGTGGGAGCAGGGTAGGCCTTGGCTGCGATACGATTTTTATGGAATAATTAATTTTTTTCAAGTTGATTCCTAGTCAATATGAAGCTCCTAATGCTTTCTCTCTCATAAATGGTTAAATACAGAAAGCATGTTGGACATATTTTGGGTGCTATAGTCACGATAGTAAGTATATTTGTTTTCAATACTCATACACCAAGTTGCCAAGTTTTCCAATACATTATTATTTGTTGATATTATATTATGGTGCTCTGTGTTGTTCTCATTTATGTATTTAACAACAGTATCAAAATACTCGGGTCTTGAAATAAATGCACATTAGTCATGAACAATGGTAACTACTCTCTTTTGCGTTATTTTTGACAGAAGTAAAATTCATACATGAACAAATTTTGGCTAGTTGATTTTCTGTTTGGCTAGTTACTTTGGAAGGTAACTAGTCCGGCTGGCTGGTGAAAAAAATATATGAATTTCTAGGTCTGCATACTTGTAACGAGTCAGGGCCCATTAAAAAAGATTCCCAATTATTTTGGCTAATCTATTCTATTAGAATCTAATAATCTATTGTAAAGTGTATTAATGGGATGCAACATCACTCCCTGTTACAGACAGGAGCCCAGGAATTAAATAAATACAAGAAAAGCAAACTGTTTTAATTGTAGGTTTTGTATTTAAAAATGTATGGAGGTGCCAGAAGCTAAACCATGCATGCAGAGCATTCTCAGTCAAAAGGGATTAATGATCCAAAAGTGGAGTCTGGTCCATTAACACAAGAACTTATTGACATGTTTGTGTACAGAAAACAAGCAAGTTATTAAAACCAAGAAGTGGATATAGAAACCACTCAGTGGGATTAGATGCTAACAGAAGGATTTTTCCTACGAGTTGGAAAATTATCCATCCGTTGAGTTCCCAACATCTCAAACTACCTGGTGCTGCAGACATTGTTCTACACAGACACACAAATGAAAACCTGGAAGGGCATGGAGGTGTACAACTTTTTATATGTGGCTGGGTTAAAGATTTGGGGATCAAGACACTACAAGATAGATGGCGGTAGATTTATCTAAGTGCATATGCCTAGAAACAAATGTGACAGTGATAATGATAATACTTCACAAAGCCTCTGTGAAAACAGCGTCCGTATCTGCGCATGCTGATTGCGCTCAAATCAGTATCAGGTGTTTCCCATAACAACCAGGTCCAAAGAGCGCGCACAACGTGCTCTGTGCGTGAGCGCGGCTGCTCGAGCTGCGCCGGACTCAAGTGCGCAAAGGCGTGACAGTCAAGTGTTCACCTGCTGTGTGACCACAACTTTTAGCTCACGTGTATATCGCCATGCATCGCCACTAAAATGCCTCATTTTCATTGATAACTCATTGCAAAGCATCACGAGCTGTAGTGTGACCGTAGATGGATGTGACGTCAGATGAAACCCAGCAAGTGGACTCTACTACGAGTAAAAATTAGCTTCAACTTGAAAAAAAAATTTGCGGCCCACTAGATGGCGCTTTGCGGCCCATTAGTGGGCTGCAGCCCAGTGGTTGAGAAACACTGATCTAATCAACTTACACTCTGAGAATAAATACAAATCTAAACTGCTACTGCTTCCTGTAATAGCCCTTTCTGGCACTTTTTTGAGTCTGCGTAAAAAACACACAGCCAACATGTACTTTATTCTCAGTCAAAGATAAATGGATGTGTTTGAAAACTAAAGAATATATCACAGTTAAAAAGTCTTTTCCCCCCTCCAGCTCTACATAAATCACAGGGCTAGTCAATATTTAATAATGCTAGCCTCGGTCTGCAGTCCCTTGCTCACCCGTGTCATGTGTAATAGCTCCCACTGCGATATCTCGGACATAAAAAGCTGGCTTTACAGCAATACTAACATGTAGAGGGGGTCATTACTGATCGACATTTCCCTTAATCTGTGACGGCTGGTCACCGGCCAATAAATTCTCCAACAGTCTACTGGGAGAGATCAGGAAACTTCTTCCTTCTCCCTCCTGGTGGAGTGCCTGCTGCTCAGGAGACATCAAACCTATATACATGTAGCTCTCATTCACCAATAAAGCCATTCTGGGTCCCTGCCCACTTTTCAATAAACGCTCCTGCACGTCACAATCTTGTCTTCTCAGCTCAGAATAAGACTTCAAATCCTCTTCAAGCATGCTTTAGTATTTACTCACTGGACATTTTTGATTTCACTTGATGTGGAAAGCTGACACACACACACCAATATATGGCCAAAAGTATGTGGACACCTGATCATCACACCTTTTTGTAAAAGCCCATTTCCAAACCATGGGCATGAACATGGAGTTGTTCTGCCTTTGCTATTCTAGCAGCCTCAACTCTTCTTGGAAGACTTTGCACTTGATTGTGGAGTGTGGTTGTGCAGATTTGCACTCATTCAGCCACAAGATCATTACTGACGTTGGGCAGTGATTATCTAGTCAGGAAGCCTGGTTCCATTCCAGTGTCTTTATGGAGCTTGCTTTGTGCACAGGGGCACTGTCATGATGGAACAGGTTCAAGCCTTTTAGTTCCAGTGAAGAGAAATCTTAATTCTACAGCGTACAAGACATCCTATATAACTGTGTGCTTCCAGATTTGTGGCAAAGGTTTGCGGAAGAACCACATATGGGTATGATGGTCAGGTGTCCACATACATTTGGTTATATAGTGTACCTGTATTCTACAGGAAATGCTAATAACTTCTGTGGGTTGAGACTGGACTTTAAAGGAGATACGCAGAACCTTTATTTTTAAATACATTTCTGAGTGGATAGTATCTCCATCCTTGACTCTTGTATGCTGCATAAATGGGAATAAAAAATATATATTTTTGAGAGTTAAAATCGACTGCAAAGTTGGCATTCGAGCTGCCCCGCTGAGTCAGCCAGCTCTGAGTGCGTGACGTCACAGCGGGAACCGGTTTTAAGGCCGAGGCCTTTGACAGCTTTAGACCAAAGTCATATAAATAAAAATTTACGGTGAAAGTAAGAAATACCATTAAGGACTTGCTCAAATAAGACTGATTTGACTTCATTGAGGGTTGACTCTCATTAAAACAGGATAGGTGTATTAACTTATGCAACATACATGTACATGCATGCATTTTCACTGATAAAACGTAAAAGGCTAATTAAATAAGCAGATGAACTGAGACAATCACATTCTGAAGCAAATTAAATAATCTTATACCGGTAATTTAAACACACAATACAAGTTACATGTATTAATCTAAATGCAGGTAAACAACGAGTGTTGTTTTTGTTGTTTTGTATCCAAATGAGAGTCACGTCTTACCTGTCTGTGTTCTCGCTTCTTGAAGACCGACCTTGTGGCCGATTGTTTTGAAACAATCTGACTTTCAGTTCTCCGTTCATTCACTTCCACGTAAGGGCAAGATATTGCTGCTGAGGCAAGCATATCCAGCAGAGAAATCAGACGGCTGGTCCACTCATTCTCCATTTTCTCCATACTGAGTACTCCGCCATTACTGCTCGGCTCAGGTAATTACTAAAACCCGGGACGGGTTTTAGCAACAACCGCAGGGAGGTCACTGCCCAAGCAATAATATGTCCCGTCCCGTTCCGTCCCGGGTTTTAGCAACAACCACCCCTTGCTCACACTCCAGGAGAACTGGTGCAACTGAACTTACTTTCCTTTTCTTGTAGTTTTCTTTTTCTTTAATTGTTGATACTGCACCCTCTTTCAATACGGGCTTATAGCCAACGCTCCTCAACAGATCAGAGGTTTCGTATGAGTCTTCAGTAAAATGTGCAGAGCAGAGAAGAGACCACTTCGTAGGCGCCCAATGTGCCCGTGAACTTCTCGCAAAACACCTCCAAATCTTTGCAGTTTGAACATTCTTGGGCCATGAATGCAACGTAAATCCACCTTCTGTTGTGTTGCTGCACCCACCAGCAACACATCTACGTGGCATGGCGATAAATTAGCTCAAAATGGAGGATTGAAGTTGCAGTCAGCTCTGTGTTTTAGTATAGTGGAAATGGTGATGAGACCGATAGCCTACATGTGGTGACGTCACAGATGTCAAGGTCATTCACTCAGACCGCTACCTATATGAATCATTTTAATCATAAAAATTACTATATTAGATTTATTGTTAACACTTAAAACTATTCCTATGCCATTCTTGAGGTCTCAAGGCATTTATAAAGAAAAAGTGAGGCCATGGTTATGCATATCTCCCTGAAGCCCTACACCAAATGAGGTTCTATTGGAAACCCTTGATATCGTCCGATTAAAATGTATCTTGAGTGGAATACTCTGTTTCCCCTGTCAATCACAGCAACACCAGCCAATATGCATGGAGAAGCGGGCAGATAATGATTTCCTCAGGGTTTGGTATGCTGCCCACTGACGTTGAAGGTGCAGTCACTTGGAGGAAGCATGTGATATCCTTTGTGAGAGCCTTTGTGACAGCCTTCACCATCCCTGGTAGCTGTCGTGGAATAGAGGAGACTTAACTGGAAGGGAGAAATTGGCCACGATGAAATGGGAGAAACTCTTGATGACTTGGAACTTTACAGTTTGACTTGGAAGTCTAATAAACTGGGAAGTTCTGGCTCTGATGTACCAGATGTGCCATTTAAATCTTCTGGATGTATGGTACATAAGATATGCAGGGTGAATAATAATAATAATAATAATAATAATAATGCTTGCATTACCACTGCTTCTGTACGTGGACAGAAAATCATGCTTTACGTACAAACGAGGCTGCTTTGTGTTGCACCATGACACATTGCAACCACCCCGGTGTGGATTATTATCCTATAACAATACAAAACATTACAACACGTCCCACTAGACTGTGCAAGGAATATTCCTTTCCTTTTTAGTTACTTATGTTTCACATATGGTGTTTCTAACATAATACAATGTTAGAATCTTACAGTAGCCCAACATAATAAATCTGGAATTTAAAAAAAAAAAAAAAGGCTTGGGGTTGCAGGAAATTCAGAATGTCCATTTGGGGACCCAAAACATTTGAGAAGCCCTGAATTAAGGGGACAGCAGCAGTAGCTCTGTGGCATCCTGGTGTGTTCTTGGTGGTGAACATAATTCACAATGTAGTATCTATACACCTTTTTATAAAAAAAAACAGCAAGTTCAGGGAAATGATACGGCATATGGATGTCATTTTGGTCTAGTGTGTAGGAATGGTACACTCGAGGAGCTTAAGCAGTTCCAGGAGTACATCAAAATAAGCAGTTGCAATTTATTTTGGCGCGCCATCCTAATTCTATTTTTAATAACCTTTGAAAGCTCAGCCCATTAAACCATTAAAGCTAGACTGCCTTTCAGATTTTTCAAGTGTAGGTCATAAAAATAATTTTCCCTGACACCCAATTATTTTTATTTAGTGGACCGAAAGCTACTGAATTCGAATCACAGACTTCCAATTTTATCATTATTATTATTATTATTATTATTATTATTATTATTATTATTTAAATAGAACAATTCTCTGCTATTTTATCCTGCTTCACCAGGACCCAATTCAAGATACTACGTCATGCATCACGTGGTGGGCTTTCCCCGTTCACGCAAGGCATTGTGGGATACAAATCTGAAACAGGAGAGAAAAATAGAGAATCTGAGTATGCGAATGAAATGTAAAAGACTGACTACAGTAACGGAAAGCGAGAATAAAAGACATTATGTTACATACGAAGGAAAGAAAATGCAGGACCAAACTAATAGTTTATGAGGTAAAGGTGTAGATCTAGAGGGTCCTCAGACATAGAGTGTTTTGGTAAACTGGGATGTATGGATGCTGTCAGTCCCCACTCGCTTGCTCACTCGAGTTTGTTGACGGTGTAGTGGCTGGCTGCTTTATGTCCCGGGGCTCCCTCATGCCTGTGTTACCTTCTGGCTCTCTCCTTTTAGTTATGCTGTCTTAGTTAGTTGCCGGAGTCCCTGCTTGTACTCGGTGCAATATGTATACTGCTCCTACTTATTCAGGTGACATTGGGCATACCTAACAACCTGGGTTTTCTTTCCCTCCCCCCTCCCCCACCCCAAATCTGTCCCTCTGAGTTACATGGAGTCAACAGGAAATCTTTTGGTGGAGAGGGTGGAGACCTCGACTGGCTATCGTAGCCTGCAGGGAATCGGCCGTCAGACTTCTGTCACATGTCCCAGACTCTGTGAAATGTAACTGAATTGTCTTGGCCAGCCCTAAGGGTCCCATCTGCATCTCATCATTGCTGAGGAGTGTGCTCCCATCACCCAATCAAGCATCCAGCCAGAGCAGGTCATGATATATTTTTTACCATATTAACATGCCATTGTTGTGTGTTATGCCTGATGTCAAGACTCTTGTCTCTGCGAGCCTACCACACAGATTTAATACTTGTCATTTTTAGGGCATACCTAACAACATGTGTTTTCTTTCTCTCTCTCTTCCCCCCCCCCCCCCAATCTGTCCCTCTGAGTTACATGTTGGTCCTGGGATTGAGATGCTGGCCTCTTCTGCCCCTCAGACCTGCTTGATCCATCATGGTGCCCTGTGTCTGGTCGGAGTTTTATCACATCGCTCCTGTGAAGGACGGCCCCATGAGGATAGTTGAGGGTTATACCTGGAGGATGCTCTTGACTCTTACAGTAATGCTTTTATGGCTGAGGACTACAGTTGTCTTGCTAACTTTAGGACTGCAGTTATCATGAATCAGTTTTGCACTCAAGTTTCCATCAATTAAGAGTTATAACATCAACGAAACTGTCCTCATGTTAAAACTGTTAATATTATAGTCAGGCTGTCTGTTGTTGCCCAAATGAGGATGGGTTCCCTTTTGAGTCTGGTTCCTCTCGAGGTTTCTTCCTCATGTCGTCTGAGGGAGTTTTTCCTTGCCACCGTCGCCACAGGCTTGCTCATTGGAGATAGATTAGGGATAAAATTAGCTCATGTTTTAAGTTGTTCAAATTCTGTAAAGCTGCTTTGCAACAATGCTTATTGTTAAAAGCGCTATACAAATAAACTTGACTTGACTAATAAATATCGGCGCTCAGCGAGCACCTCGGTGTGATCAGCTGTTCGTTTAGTGACAGAATGATGGAACTGTCAGTGAACGGTCAAGGTAAACCTGTAGATGGCGGTAATGCAACACTGTGGATGCCAGCTGCCGTAAAACCCAAAAGAAGAAGAAAAAGAAGGTAAATCTATGCATGTGCACACGGACTTTCTCTGTCTGCTTGACTGCATGAAGCAAGCGACTTCATGCACAGTATTTGCTCGGGAATCCCCTCAAATGAAATAACTTCCTAGCCCGAGAATGGCCTGGGTATTTTTAGATATTACAGAAATAAACATATATCACAATGACCAAATTTCAGAGGGAACTAAATTCCACCGATTTTATGAACTCAAAAGGCCGTCTAGCTTTAAATGGTGGATAACTACAGATGCAGTCAATGTAAAAACACAATAAAAAGAAAATACCCTCAAGCAGGTAAAAGGTTTATTATCCACCAGTTTGTCAACTGCATCACCTCTAATACATGAACCTTTCATTTCTGAACATAATATGGAGTGTGGAGAAGCAGCACACAGAGACAAACCACAGTTCTCCAGCATCCTTATGTTCTACTGATCCTGAGAGTGTGTCCACTCTGCCGAGAGGTGGGAATACTGCTAAATAACTCTCTAAGTGAGACATATTTTGTATTCACATGATAAACATCACCCCATTTGGTCTAAATGATGGCTTTTTAAAGGACTGATGGTGATTTACACCATACTACTGTAGAGTTGCTTACTTTCTCTTGAAATTGTGTTGAGCAAGAGTGTAGTGTATAAACCAAACTTCTGTGACTGCCTTTGTATTTGTGCTTTTATATATATATATATATATATATATATATATATATATATATATATACACACACTATATTGCCAAAAGTATTTGCTCACCTGCCTTGACTCACATATGAGCTTAAGTGACATCCCATTCCTAATCCATAGGGTTCAATATGACGTCGGTCCACCCTTTGCAGCTAGAACAGCTTCAACTCTTCTGGGAAGGCTGTCCACAAGGTTTAGGAGTGTGTTTATGGGAATTTTTGACCATTCTTCCAGAAGCGCATTTGTGAGGTCACACACTGATGTTGGACGAGAAGGCCTGGCTCTCAGTCTCCGCTCTAATTCATCCCAAAGGTGTTCTATCAGGTTGAGGTCAGGACTCTGTGCAGGCCAGTCAAGTTCATCCATACCAGACTCTGTCATCCATGTCTTTATGGACCTTGCTTTGTGCACTGGTGCACAGTCATGTTGGAAGAGGAAGGGGCCAGCTCCAAACTGTAAAAACAGTCTGCATGCCTAGGTGCTTGATTTTATACACCTGTGGCCATGGAAGCGATTGGAACACCTGATTCCGATAATTTGGATGGGTGAGCAAATACTTTTGGCAATATAGTGTATATTTATTCTAGCCACATTCACTGGATATGAGCAATCACGCGCTCTGATTGGCTACTCTACGACTAGGCTATCAGCTCATATACTGTGAGTAGAGAAAAATAAAATGGCGGCGCGTGTTGCTGAACCAACCAAGGATGAAATAAAAACTCTACTCAAAAACAAAATCCCAAAAAATGCAAAAAAAAACCCCACCCCAAAATATGGAATAAAAGTATTTGATGGTCAGAACGTATCTGTTTTTAATTTTTCAAGAATTATTATTATAGCATGCTTCACAAATTGCTCCTGTCATTTCGCCGGTTTGTTTACATTCTAAGCGGAAATGATTTGGTCAGAGGTTTTGTATAAAATTTTTATTTATCGAATTTGCAAAAAATAAAAACGCTCCCTTTCTCAAAATCCAGTGAATGTGGATAGAATAAAACAGTTATTCCACTCAATCTCGTAGTACATGGCTTATAGCCAACTTGGTGCTACGCACCTCATCGGCTACCAGCTCATGTATGACTCCATTTTGTGGAATAACTGTTTAAAAAATAAATAAAAATCTATATTTTTCTACAGTGGCTATAAAAAGTGTACACACCCTGTTAAAATTCGAGGTTTTTCTGGCGTAAAAAAAATGAGTCCATGATAAATCATTTCAAAACTTTTCCCACCTTTAATGTGACCTATAACCTGGACAATTCAATTGAAAAACAAACAAATCTGTTCGGGGAAAAACATTTAAAAAAAAAAAAAAACGTACAATAAGCTGGTTGCATAAGTGTTCACACCCTTAAACTAATACTTTGTTGAAGCACCTTTTGATTTAATTACAGCATTCAGTCTTTTTGGCTCAGAGTCTATCAGCCTGCCACATCTAGACTTGGCAATATTTGCCCACTCTTCCTTGCGAAAGTGCTCCAAATCTGTCAGATTGCGAGGGCATCTCTTGTGCACAGCCCTCTTCAGGTCACCCCACAGATTTTCAATTGGATTTAGGTCTGGGGTCTGGCTGGGCCATTCCAAAATGTTTTTGGGGTCATTGTCATGCTGAAAGATGAAATTCTTCTTCATCTTCAGCTTTCTAGCAGACACCTGAAGGTTTTGGGCCAAAATTGACTGGTATATAGAACTGTTCATAATTCCCTCCACCTTGACTAAAGCCCCTGTTCCAGCTGAAGAAAAACAACCCCAAAACATGATGCTGCCACCACCATGCTTCACCATGGGTATAGTGTTCTTTTGGTGATGCGCAGTGATGTTTTTGCACCAAACATACCTTTTGGAATTGTGGCCAAAATGTTCAACCTTGGTTTCATCAGACCATAACACATTTTCCCACATGCTTTTGGGAGAGTTGATGTTTTTTTTTTTTTTGCAAAATTTAGCCGGGCCCGGATGTTTTTCTTTGACCTGACCTCATAGTCCAGACATAGGGAGAATATGGGAGATTGTTGTCACATGTAGTACACAACCAGTACTTGCCAGAAATTCCTGCAGCTCCTTCACTGTTACTGTAGGCCTCTTGGCAGCCTCCCTGACCAGTTTTCGTCTTGTCTTTTCATCAATTTTGGAGGGACGTCCAGTTCTCAGTCATGTCACTGTTGTTCCATATTTTCTCCACTTCTTGATGACTGTCTTCACTGTGCTCCATGGTATATCTAATGCTGTGGAAATGTTTTTGTACCCTTCTCCTGACTGATACCGTTCAACAACCCTTTGATGCTTTGTAAGCTCTCTGTGAACCCTGGCTTTTGCTGGAGGATGCAACTGAGTAAATGTCTGAACTTTATTTGGGGTTAATCAGAGTCATTTTAATTGATGGCAGTTGTGAACCCAGAAAGATTCATCTCATCTCATTATCTCTAGCCGCTTTATCCTGTTCTACAGGGTCGCAGGCAAGCTGGAGCCTATCCCAGCTGACTACGGGCGAAAGGCGGGGGACACCCTGGACAAGTCGCCAGGTCATCACAGGGCTGACACATAGACACAGACAACCATTCACACTCACATTCACACCTACGGTCAATTTAGAGTCACCAGTTAACCTAACCTGCATGTCTTTGGACTGTGGGGGAAACCGGAGCACCCGGAGGAAACCCACGCGGAGACGGGGAGAACATGCAAACTCCACACAGAAAGGCCCTCGCCGGCCACTGGGCTCGAACCCGGACCTTCTTGCTGTGAGGCGACAGCGCTAACCACTACACCACCGTGCCGCCCCCAAAAAGATTGAATGCTGTAATTAAATCAAAAGGTGCTTCAACAAAGTATTAGTTTAAGGGTGTGCACACTTATGCAACCAGCTTATTGTACATTTTTTTAATCTTTTATGTTTTTCCCCAAACAGATTTGTTTGTTTTTCAATTAAATTGTACAGGTTATAGGTCACATTAAAGGTGGGAAAATTTTTGAAATTATTTATCATGGTCTCATTTTTTTACATCAGAAAAACCTATCATTTTAACAGGGTGTATACACTTTTTAAATAATCAACATCACATTTACTGTATTATGATGTGACTCTGCTGGGTGCCTGGTGGACAGCAGTGAACCAGTGCTTTCACTTTACATCACTGCTATAGAGTTACAATTGAATATTATCGGATATAAGAACTAATTGATATTGATCCACGGTAGTTTTAGATTATCTAACACCAAAGAAAGATGCTCATAATTGCTATTGAATTCTACAATAATTATGTTTACACGAGTGTGCAGAGAAAGAAATCGTTCAGGTAAAAAAAGCAGACAATGCAAAGATACGTTGCCCGCTATGAAAAAAACAGTAGGATAAAAACCTTTGGGGAAAAAGCCTACTGAAAAACAACATCCCCGATCGAATGCAACGTATGAACTCTGAGAGTTTGAGCTGAGATCTTATTTCAAACTTGATGTCAGTTGTCTGGTTAAAAGCTAGTGGACTAATAAACCTGTTTTGGCTAGTTTTATGTGAAACTGTCATGAATGCTTTCTGTAAAATGTGTTAGTAAATAATCCCACATTATTTTTTTCAAAGTAAATTAAAAATAAGTGCTGTACAGTGGTCAAGTATTTATGAGATATGTTGCCTTGCACTTACGATCAGGTTCCCTGTAGTGGTACATGGACGTCATACAGTCAAAGACATTTAAAATAAATAAATAAATAAATAAATAATCAGGTTAATGCATCACTATATTCTCTTAAGGCCCGGTCCCACTGGCCGATGGACACAAAACGTATGCAAAAAGGACACAGCGGACGAGCAAAATTTCGGGGGTGGCTCTATCCGTTTTCATCCGCTCCAGAAATGGACAAAATTGGCGAAAATTTGCGAAAACAGAACAGAAAAGAACGGACGTGGGTAGTATATAGCGGGGATGTTAAACGCATGTTCATAGGAAGCCTAGCGGATGAAAGCGGATGGAAGTGGATGACAGCTCCAAAGGGGTTACCGGTGATAACTGAGAAGCGGACGCATAGCAGAAAGAGCGGATGCATAGCGGATGAAGGGGATGCATCACGTACGCCTAACGGAAACAAAGGGGATGTTGCGCGGATGTATATCGGATGCAGACCGTTCACTGCGCATGCGGGGGGTATGAATTGCGTCTGCTCCGCGGATATAAAGGGATGCAGCACGCACGCCGTCAGCAGAAAGCGGAAAGACGTGCTGGCGGCTACATCGAGAGATCCAGATGATTTTCTCCCCCTTTTTATACAAAATATCGATTGTCCGCTAGGTGTCCTTCTACATACTCTAGACATACTCCAGACATCCTAAATATACGAGATACATCCCAGATATAAACGCTTTGTCCGTTTTGAATACTTTATATACGAGATGCATACGCTTACATCCTTTCTATTTCTGTGCTACTAACGATGAATAGACGTTTCATGTACCTTATCTTTCCTCCCTCTTTCCATTTTCAGCTGCAGCGGATGTGAGTTGCGAGGATGCCCAGAGGATGCAGAGAGGATACAGCAGACGTTTAACGGATGATAACGGACATAGAATGTTTGTTGCTCGTATATGTCGCGGATTTACATCGTACATGGCGGAAAGTTCATCCGTTCTAAAAGTTTTGTGCAGCTCAAAACTTTTTGCGCGGATGAAATCACAGTGGACGGATGCTCGATGGATAAAGCATATGAAGCACGTATGCAATGAGTACACAACGGATGCATAGCGTTTTCCAACGGATGGCAAAGATTTTTTTACGTTTTACATCCTCTTTGCATCCGTAAGTGCAGTGGGACCGGGCCTTTAAATATGGAGCTTTGCTCCGAAATAAACAGTTATAGGACATACGGATTGTATGAGCTTCAAATATTCAATTTATCTGTCAATAGTAAGATCGTTGATTATGTTTTGTGTAAATTGTGTTCTATGGGACTTTTACGTGGGCTTACAGAAATCACGATAATGTGCCTGCGAATGTTTTCTGTCCTGGTGAAGCTCAACAAGGCCAAAATGTTGGCAGATACTAGTAGTAGATAGTTATGACTGGTAAGTAACCCAACTATCAACTGCTCCATGGCCATGAAAACTGCTAATTAGTCTTCTTTTGGGACTATTATTTATTTATTTATTTCTTCCAAAAGTTGTTCGGTTTCTGACGAAATTTTAACCGCTGGTAGCCACAAACAACAGAAGCTCACTGACCCAAGATGAGTGACCTTGACCTATGTTTCAAAGTCACAGAGCATATTTTATGTGGTTTATGTTGAAAAGGCCATTTCATTTATTACAGTATCTACTAAAGATATAAGGATTTCCCCCTGTGGCAGCGGGGGCGTGGTCAAGCGCCGGTCTGTGACAGGAGGGCGGAGTCAGGGAAGGTAAGTGGCAGAATCGCTACACCTGAGAGCAATTAACCTGTGTTTGTGTGTCTTCCCAGGGACCGCGCCCTATATGAGGAGGGAGAGCGAGAGCAGAAGGAGCTCATCCCTGAACCAGACGTGGGTTGTGTGTGTGCGCGTCTGCGTTAGATTGTTTATTGTTAGACTGAAAAGTGTGGCAATAAAGCCAAGTTAAAAACCTGATCTCTGTCCTGCCGTCCTCTGTGCTCCACCCACACATAGGGAGTCCTACAGTGGTGCCGAAACCCGGGAAAGTGGAGCACCAACCCAGCAGCCCCATGGAATCCTCCCCGTTCGCCGACCTGGTCCACGCCCTCGCCACGGCTCAGCAAAGCCAGCACCAGGCGCTCGTCACACTCCGAAAGGAACAAGAGCAGCACTTCGAAGCCTGGTGCTGGCCCAGCAGGAAGATCGCAAAGCGTTCCGGCATCTCCTCGCGTCGGCGGGGCCCACCAGCACTCCAGCCGCAGGCCCGTCTCCCCTCACTGTCACCAAGATGGGCCCGCAGGATGACCCCGAGGCGTTCCTCACATTGTTTGAACAGGTCGCCGAAGCCTCGGGGTGGCCGATGGAGCAGTGCACGGCGCGCCTCCTCCCCCTGCTCACGGGAGAGGCACAGCTGGCCGCACTACAGCTCCCCGCCGACCGCCGGCTGGCCTACGCGGACCTCCGCCGGGCCGTCCTCCAGCGCGTGGGGCGCACACCGGAACAACAGCGCCAGCGCTTCCGCGCGCTGCAATTGGAGGAAGTCGGCCGGCCGTTCGCGTTCGGCCAGCAGCTCCGGGACGCCTGCTGGCAGTGGCTGAGGGCCGACGATCGCGACGCCGAGGGAATCGTCGACCAGGTGGTACTGGAACAGTTCATCGCCCGCTTACCAGCAGGAACCGCGGAGTGGGTCCAGTGCCACCGCCCGGCGTCGCTGGATCAGGCAGTCGAGCTGGTGGAGGATCATCTGGTGGCTGTCCCGGCGGCAGGACGGCAGATGACATCATCTCTTCTCTCCTCTTCTCTCTCTCCCCCTCCTCCTGTGTCCCGTCCTCGCCCCGTTCCCCCACCGCGGAGGCGGGGGCTAGCACCACCCCAGCCGGCCCGCTGCACCCGCGGTGCCCTCCCGTTTCTCCCTTCTGTGTCTGTCTCTCCCCCACCTCAGGTGAGTGAGCCCCAGATCACCGGTGCAGAGGGAAAGCCCGGGCCGGTTTGCTGGCGCTGCGGGGAACTGGGCCACCTTCAACAGCAGTGCACAGCAATGGAAGTGGGCGCGGTGGTTCGGATCCCCAACGCGCCAGAGGCCGCCCTCGATCGGGCCGGAGCGTATCGCATACCGGTGAGTATCCAAGGGGCTACATATCAGGCGTTGGTGGATTCTGGTTGTAATCAGACCTCAATTCGCCAAAGCCTGGTTCAAAACGAGGCATTGGGGGGAGCACAAGGGGTGAAGGTGTTGTGTGTGCACGGGGATGTTCACCGCTACCCTTTGGTGTCAGTCCACATTATTTTCAGAGGGGAAAAATTTATAGTGAAGGCGGCGGTTAATCCTCGCCTTACCCACTCTTTAATTTTGGGGACTGATTGGCCGGGATTTCGGGGTTTAATGACGCGCCTAGTAGAGAGTGGGTCCTGCCAGTTGACAGGGGGAGGTCCCGGTGTCGCTTTGGCGGGAGCAGCTGTCACAGAGCCGTCTACGTCATCTCCGCGTCAGAGTGAGGAGCCGCTGGCTCCTCCTCTCTCTATTGGGGAATCCCTCGCGGATTTCCCAGTAGAGCATTCGCGAGACGAGACTCTGCGGCATGCGTTTGACCAAGTGAGAGTAATCGATGGTCAAACGCTCCCGCCGAACGCCACCCCGTCCTTCCCCTACTTCGCGATTATGAAAGATAGATTATACCGAGTGACGCAGGACACTCAAACTAAAGAGCGAGTCACGCAGCTTTTGATTCCAAGGAGCCGCCGGGAATTGGTATTCCAGGCGGCTCACTTTAATCCCATGGCTGGACACTTGGGGCAGGATAAAACACTAGCCCGAATAATGGCCCGATTCTATTGGCCGGGGATTCGCGGCGATGTCCGTAGGTGGTGTACAGTATGCCGCGAATGCCAGTTAGTAAATCCAGCAGCCATTCCAAAAGCGCCTTTGCGCCCTCTACCATTAATCGAGACCCCATTTGAGAGAATTGGGATGGATTTCGTCGGGCCATTAGATCGGTCAGCACGAGGGTACCGCTTTATATTAGTTCTGGTGGACTATGCAACGCGATACCCGGAAGCAGTGCCTCTGCGCAATATCTCAGTACGCAGTATTGCAGAGGCACTCTTCCGCGTCATCTCCCGAGTTGGAATCCCGAAAGAGATTCTGACTGATCAAGACACTACGTTTATGTCACGAACACTGCGTGAACTGTATGGGTTATTGGGGATTAAGCCGATCCGCACCAGCGTATATCACCCACAAATGGATGGTTTAGTGGAACGGTTCAACCGCACCCTCAACAATATTATTAAGAAATTCGTAAGTGAGGACGCACGTAATTGGGATAAGTGGCTCGAACCCTTGCTGTTCTCAGTGCGAGAGGTCCCCCAAGCCTCCATGGGGTTCTCCCCATTCGAATTATTATATGGGCGTAAGCCGCGTGGCATCCTGGACGTGCTGCGGGAAAATTGGGAGGAGGGACCTTCACAAAGTAAGAACGAAATTCAGTACGTTATGGACCTGCGCGCAAAACTCCACACGCTCACCCACCTAACTCAGGAGAATTTGCGGCAGGCCCAGGAACGGCAAGCCCGCCTGTACAACAAGGGTACGCGCCTTAGAGAGTTCACACCGGGAGATAAAGTACTCGTACTGTTGCCCACGTCGAACTCCAAATTGATCGCCAAGTGGCAAGGACCCTTTGAGGTCACACGGCGAGTCGGGGACGTTGACTATGAGGTGAGGTGAACAGACAGGGGTGGGGCACTACAGATTTACCACCTCAATCTACTTAAACTCTGTAACGAGGAGGTCCCCGTGGCATTGGTGTCGGTGGTTCCGGAGAAGGCGGAGCTGGGGCCGGAGGTTCAAAAAGGGACATTGGCATCACGTACCTCTCCGGTCCCCTGTGGAGACCACCTCTCCCCGACCCAACTCACGGAGGTCGCCCAGTTGCAGACCGAGTTTTCGGATGTGTTCTCGCCCCTGCCCGGTCGCACTAACCTCATAGAGCACCACATAGAGACGCCCCCGGGGGTGGTAGTGCGTAGCCGCCCTTACAGGCTACCCGAACACAAAAAAAAGGTGGTTCGGGAAGAACTTCAGACCATGCTCGAAATGGGCATCGTCGAGGAGTCCCACAGTGACTGGAGCAGCCCGGTGGTCTTGGTACCCAAGGCCGACGGGTCGGTCCGGTTCTGTGTGGACTATAGAATAGTCAATGCGGTGTCTAAATTCGACGCGTACCCAATGCCTCGTATTGATGAGTTGCTCGACCGACTCGGCACTGCTCGCTTTTATTCGACACTGGATTTGACGAAGGGATATTGGCAGATCCCCTTGACTCCACTATCCCGAGAAAAAATGGCCTTTTCCACACCGTTTGGTTTACACCAATTCGTCACCCTTCCGTTTGGGCTGTTTGGGGCGCCTGCTACGTATCAGCGGCTGATGGACAGAGTCCTCTGCCCTCACGCCACTTATGCGGCCGCGTATTTGGATGACATCATCATCTATAGTAATGACTGGCAACGGCACCTCGAACATCTGAGGGCCGTCCTTAGGTCGCTGAGGCGAGCGGGGCTCACAGCCAACCCAAAGAAGTGTGCGATTGGGCGGGTGGAAGTACGGTATCTTGGCTTCCACTTGGGCAACGGGCAGGTGCGTCCCCAAATTAATAAGATGGCAGCAATTGCGGCCTGACCAAGGCCCAAGACCAAAAAGGGGGTGAGACAGTTCCTGGGGCTGGCTGGCTATTATCGTAGGTTTATACCTAATTATTCGGACGTCACCAGCCCGCTGACTGATCTCACTAAAAAGGGGGCACCAGATCCGGTCCAGTGGACGGAGCAATGCCAGCGGGCTTTCTCAGAGGTAAAGGCTGCACTGTGTGGGGGGCCACTTCTACACTCCCCTGACTTTTCTCTCCCTTTTATGTTGTAGACCGATGCGTCGGACAGAGGGCTGGGGGCGGTTTTGTCCCAGGATGTGGAGGGGGAGGACCGCCCGGTCCTGTATATCAGCAGGAAGCTGTCAGTGCTTGAGGGGCGCTACAGCACAATAGAGAAAGAGTGTTTGGCCATCAAGTGGGCGGTTCTCGCCCTCCGGTACTACCTGCTGGGGCGCCTTTTCACCCTCTGTTCGGACCACGCGCCCCTCCAGTGGCTCCACCGCATGAAAGATGCCAACGCGCGGATCACCCGTTGGTATCTGGCGCTCCAACCCTTTAATTTCAAGGTGGTCCACAGGCCGGGGGCACAGATGGTCGTGGCGGACTTCCTCTCCCGTCAAGGGGGGGGGGGGGGGGGGAGTCGGTTGCAGGCCGGACAGGCGCCCGGCCTGAGTCGAGCGATGGGGGTATGTGGCAGCGGGGGCGTGGTCAAGCGCCGGTCTGTGACAGGAGGGCGGAGTCAGGGAAGGTAAGTGGCAGAATCGCTACACCTGAGAGCAATTAACCTGTGTTTGTGTGTCTTCCCAGGGACCGCGCCCTATATGAGGAGGGAGAGCGAGAGCAGAAGGAGCTCATCCCTGAACCAGATGCAGGTTGTGTGTGTGTGCGTGTCTGCGTTAGATTGTTTATTGTTAGACTGAAAAGTGTGGCAATAAAGCCAAGTTAAAAACCTGATCTCTGTCCTGCCGTCCTCTGTGCTCCACCCACACATAGGGAGTCCTACACCCCCTAAATTTTACATAAACAAATGATGTGCTCATTTCCTGCACAAAAACTTAGATGCCAGTCAAGCAAAAAGTGACTCATTCTGGACGACGGTCGAGAATAGTTTGTTTCCTAAATTGCCAAAACCACAACATGTTCAAAATTACCAATGGTGCCAAAAGTTGTCATTTGCTCTGAACCAGTTGCAGTTTCTTCTTTGGTAAAGAAGTCTTTATTGGTTTTTGAAAAATTGAATTTAATGTATTTTGCGCATTTGCAAAAATGGTCAATACAGCCATTTCACCATGAAACATCCATCTATCCATTCATTATCCGTAACTCCTTATCCTGTGCAGGGTCACATTCACACCTACGGTCAATTTAGAGCCACCAATTAGCTGAACCTGCATGTCTTTGGACCGTGGGTGAAACTGGAGCACCTGGAAGAAACCCACACAGACACGGGGAGAACATGCAAACTCCACACAGAAAGGCCCCCGTCGGCCACTGGGCTCGAACCCAGAACCTTCTTGCTGTGAGGCGACAGTGCTAACCACTACACCACCATGCTACCCCCATGAAATATTGATTTTGATACCTATTCTACCAGAATCAAGTGTCAAATTTGTAAAAAAAAAAAAAAAAGCCATTTTCTGTTTCTGACTGTACTATTTTCAAAAAAATCATAAAAATAGTTTAATATTGATATACAATGACCTTGTATTTTTCCTTTAGTGAATATTCTTTTGTAGATTATTGACAAATTGATATATTTTATCAAAAGCCACATATAAAAATTACAAAAATTCCCAAATGTGATGGTTATCACTTAAAACTTTGCATTGGTGTTTTCTCTTTTAGCCAAAACTATTACCTTGACATAAATGAAATGCATTATTTACTGTATATAATTTATATTTGTTCTTTCTATTCTTACTGTCAAATCATGTTTTTCTCTAATGTTTTCAGGTCTAGGTCAAACATCTGAAAACTCTCAAAACAGACAAAAATTTAATTTTCACCATGAAATAATGGTTTTGGCTGATAACATGCTATAGTAAACTACCCCAAATATATACCCATTCGACCTGGATCAACTGTTGGATTTTACCTTTGACCTACTTTCTGAGGTCAAGTAGGTCATTTTCAGTTTTTAATGCACTAATTTCATCAGCTGTTCACACGAAACAGATGGAGTTTCGAGAAAATGACACATAACAAGAAAGTTTTCTTTATAAAGAGAACTGTATCAGATTTGGTTGTCAGTATGAAGGAAGAGAAGTTGTAATCAGGCTTTTAAAAAGTGTAACTGGTAAATAGTGCAGTGAAAGTGTCCCTGACAGCAAATTTTGTTCGGCCCACATCTGGCACGGACCATCCTTAAAATCCAGCCCGGATGCGCATACCGGATCTGGTCCAGCATAGGTATGCACAACGGCCCAAACCTGGGCCTCATCATTCGGCCCAGATGTGGCAGCCGGGTATGAACCAGATGAAAAAGCATCTGTGCCAGATCTGGACCTATGCCAGATGCAGACCAGATTCTGGACCAAATGTTCCAGTTAAAGAAGGGGGCAAGTCAAGTCAAAGTCCCTCCCACACCAGGATCTGGTCTTCTCCTGTCCCAGTACTACCTAGCAATTTGAGGCGTATGGGTGCGGCGCTGATCTCTGTTTCTCTAGCCCTCAGCCTATTATATAGCCAGGGTTACAGTGGGGGGCCAGTCCTCTGGTAACCACAAGAGTTTGACTCTCTACTTGCATCTGTATTGCAGCATGCCTCATCAGATGGCAGCAGGTACCATTTTTATGATGGTCTTTGATATGACCCGACTGCGAATAGAACTCGCGATCTCCCGGTTGAGAGGTGGACATGCTAACCACTAGGCCAACTTGCAGTCTAAAGAAGGGGGATTTATTTCCACAATAAACACTGTCTATATTGCCGATAAATTTTGACGTATTATCATATAGGCCGATAGTACAGCTACGCCATTACCATGATTACACTCTACAAAATATGTGTGCATGCAATACTTTCAAAAAATGAAAAATACATATTATACATACCTTCAGTAAGGCCCAGATCTGGCCCGCATCTGGGCCGCATTTGGGCTGCTTTGCATACCTAAGCTGGCACAGATCCGGCATGCGCATCTAGGCCGGATTTTAAGGATGGTCCATGCCAGATGCGGGCCAAACAAAATTTGGTGTCAGGGTTAAACGCAGTACTACCAATCATTTTTCAGGTGCGGATCTCAGCCGGCGTGAGTGCAGTAAACATAGCCTTACTGAAAACGGCGCTGGGCCAAATCCCCTTGCTATGGAGGATAGACTGGATGGAGTGTAACTGTATTGTGAGAAGAGTAACATTACACAACTCTGTGTGTGTGTGTAGGGGTAACTGTCTGTGGAGTGATTCTGTGAATATTTACTTTGTTGTAAAGATTTCAGGAAAGTTGTGAGCAATATTGTAATTGTGAAGTATTTGAAGGCAATATAACTGACAAATGTATTATCATTTTTTAGGTTTATTTTTATTTGCAGTTGGAAATATATGATCATGAAGAAATGTGGATATTGTACAGCATATCTGGTCGCTAGTCTGGCTGTCTAGTTTTGTTTTTGTTTTTATATGCATTTTTTTTATCTATTATATCCTCCTGAGAACCAACCCATGGACTTGTGTCGTCTGTAGTTGACATTTGTTTTACGTGCACACCCTCTTACTCTTTCAAGCTATTCACTTGAATCCTGGTGTGTTGTAAAGAGCACATCCTGGGCTTTCCAATGATATGTCATGTGACTAGGAGGGTTGCTGGAAAATTCCTAGTAAGGAAATCACAACAAAAGAGAAATTGAGAGACACATTTTTTTCTTGGTTCCCAGGAGGATATTCATTTCAATAATATTTGAATGTAAACAGGTAAATAAACATTGAAACAATGTTAACCATTTATAGAATGTTTATACCGGTATAAATATCTCATCTCATTATCTCTAGCCGCTTTATCCTGTTCTACAGGGTCGCAGGCAAGCTGGAGCCTATCCCAGCTGACTACGGGCGAAAGGCGGGGTACACCCTGGACAAGTCGCCAGGTCATCACAGGGCTGACACATAGACACAGACAACCATTCACACCTATGGTCAATTTAGAGTAGCCAGTTAACCTAACTTGCATGTCTTTGGACTGTGGGGGAAACCGGAGCACCCGGAGGAAACCCACGCGGACACGGGGAGAATATGCAAACTCCGCACAGAAAGGCCCTCGCCGGCCACGGGGCTCGAACCCGGACCTTCTTGCTGTGAGGCGACAGCACTAACCACTACACCACCATGCCGCCCCCGGTATAAATATATTTTAATAATAAATAAAAATGTGGCCCTTACTTCATATAGTAACCAGTCAAGAATTAAAATGTCATGATGCAAATGGTTAGAACACCCTAAATTAATTTTAATACTCGTTAATTTTTAACTGAAACCATCCTACAAATATTGAGGATACATTTTTGTAACTGTGACAGAGATTATATGTGTGTCTATGTGTGTGTGTCTGTGCGCGCGCGCGCAAATGGTGCTTGGTGAATGTCATGAGGCGAATGGTATGAGACTGTTAGCGTTGTCAGTTTACGTTTCAAATGGATAAAGACTCGAAATTGTCAGTGACAATTTCAGATTTCTAGTTTACAACTTGTTTTAAGAGACAATATGCACAAACCTGGCTATGACTCACCGCCCAAACTGTGGAATATATACAGTGGTGCTTGAAAGTTTGTGAACCCTTTAGAATTTTCTCTATTTCTGCATATATATGACCTAAAACGTCATCAGATTTTCACACAAGTCCTAAAAGTAGATAAAGAGAACCCAGGTAAACAAATGAGACAAAAATATTATACTTGGTCAGTAAGGAAAATGATCCAACATTACATATCTGTGAGTGGCAAAAGTATATGTGGCAGCGAGGGCGTGGCTGAGCATCGGCCTGTGAATGGAGGGCGGAGTCAGGGAAGGTGAGTGGTCATGTCACTACACCTGTTGCCAATTAATGTGTGTTTGTGTGTCTCCTCCAGTGACCGCGCCCTATAAAAGGAGAGTTAGAAGGGGAGGTCGGCACTGACGGCTTGCTAGTAGCCTGTGTGTGTGTGTGTGTGTGTGTGTGTCTGTCTGTCTGTCTGTGAGAGAGAGTATGAGTTGTGTGCTGAAAAGCAGCAATAAAGAAAATAATTAAGTTGCAAACAACCACCTGCCGTGCTTCTGTGCTCCACCCACATCAGAGTCTCGCTACAGTGGTGCCGAAACCCGGGAAGAGTGCAGAAGGGAACAGCCCCATGGAGTCCTCGCCGTTTAAGGACCTGATCCATGCCCTCACCACAGCCCAGCAGAACCAGCACCAAGCACTGGTCACCCTCCAAAAGGAGCAAGAACAACGGTTCAAAGCCTTGGTGCTGGCCCAACAGGAGGACCACCATGCGTTCCGGCACCTGCTCACGTCGGCGGGGCCCATGACCGCCACCAGAGCGGACCCTCCCCACTTCACCTTAATGAAGATGGGTCCGCACGACGATCCGGAAGCCTTCCTCACGCTCTTCGAGCAGGCAGCGGAGGTGTGGGGTTGGCCGGTGGACCAGCGCACAGTGCGCCTCCTCCCCCTGCTGACGGGCGAGGCGCAACTGGCCATGCTGCAGCTCCCCGCCAACAGCCGGCTCGTATACGCGGACCTTCGAAAAGCCATCCTCCAGCGTGTCGGCCGCTGCCCAGATCAACAATGGCAGCGCTTCCGCTCACTGCGCTTGGAGGAGGTCGGCCGGCCGGCCGTTCGCGTTTGGGCAGTAACTCTGGGACACCTGCTGGCGGTGGCTGAGGGCAGATAACCTCGACGCCGAGGGAGTGATCGACCTGGTGACACTGGAGCAATTCTTCGTGCAACTTCCAGAAGGAACAGCGGAGTGGGTCCAGTGTCATCGCCTGGCATCGCTGGACCAGGCAATTGAGCTGGCAGAGAACCACATGGCAGCCGTTCTGATGGCAGGATGGTGTGTCCCCTCTTCTCTCTCTCCCTCTGTTTCCCGTCCTCTCCTTCTGCTTCCCGTCCTCACCCCATTCCCCCACCACGGAGGTGGGGGCTGGCTCCCCCCCAGCCAGCCCAGCACACCCGTGGTGTCCTCCCATTTCCCCCTTCCTTGTCTGTGTCTCCTCCCCCTCAGGTGAGTGATGTCCGTAACGCAGGTGCAGAGGGAGAGCCTGGGCCAGTGTGCTGGCGCTGCAGGGAGCCAGGACATCTCCAACATCAGTGCTCTGCAATGGAGGTGGGCGTGGTGGTCCGGGTCCCCGATGTGCCAGAAACCGCCCTCGATCGGGCCAGAGCGTATCGAATACCGGTAAGTGTCCAAAGGGGTACGTATCAGGCTTTGGTGGATTCCGGCTGTAACTAGACCTCAATCCACCAAGCCTGGTGCAAGGTGAGGCATTGGGGAGAGCACAAATGGTGAAGGTGTTGTGTGTGCATGGGGATGTTCACAACTACCCTTTAGTGTCTGTCCACATTCTATTTTGAGGGGAAAAACATAGTTTAAAGGCAGCAGTTAACCCTCGTCTCACCCACTTGCTAATTTTGGGGACTGATTGGCCAGGGTTTAAGGAATTAATGACGCACATAGTGAAGAATGGGTCCTGCCGTAATTCAGCTAGGGAAAGCCCTGGAGTAGCATTGGCAGGAGAAGCTGTCACAGAGCCGTCTACGTCAGCACCGCGTCAGGGCGATACACAGAGCGAGGAGCGCCCCGCCCCTCCTCCCTCTCTCGGGGATTCCCTTGGGGGTTTTCCATTAGAGCAATCATCAGACGGGACTCTGCGGCATGCATTTGACCAAGTGAGAGTAATTGATGGTCAAATTCTCCAGCCAAATGTGACGCCGGCCTTCCCCTACTTTGCTATTATTAAGGATAGGCTATACCAAGTGATGCAGGACACTCAAACTGGCGAAAAGGTAACACAGCTGTTAATTCCAAAGAGCCACCAGGAATTCATATTCCAAGCAGCTCACTTTAATCCCATGGCCGGACACTTGGGGCAGGATAAGACACTAGCCCGAATAATGGCCCGGTTCTATTGGCCAGGGATTCATGGGGATGTCTGTCGGTGGTGTGCGGTGTGCCATGAATGCCAATTAGTAAATCCCGCGGCCACTCCAAAAGTGCTTTTGCGCCCTCTCCCTTTAATCAAGACCCTTTTTGAAAGAATTGGGATGGATCTCATCAGGCCATTAGATCGGTCAGCACAGGGATATCAATTTATTTTAGTTCTGGTGGACTATGCAATGCAATAGCCAGAAGCAGTGCCTCTCCGCAATATCTCAGCATGCAGTATAGCAGAAGCACTCTTCCACTTTATCTCCGGGGTCGGGATTCCGAAAGAAATCCTGACAGACCAAGGCACTACATTCATGTCACGCACACTACGCGAGCTGTATGGGTTACTGGGGATCAAGCCTATCCGCACCAGCGTCTATCACCCACAAACGGATGGTTTAGCAGAACGGTTCAATCGAACTCTCAAAAATATAATTTGGAATTTCGTAAGCAAAGATGCATGTAATTGGGATAAGTGGCTCGAGCCCCTGTTATTTGCAGTACGAGAAGTCCCGCAAGCCTCCACAGGTTTTTCACCATTTGAATTGTTATATGGGCGTAAGCCACGTGGCATTTTGGACGTGCTACATGAAAATTAGGAGGAGGGACCTTCACGTAATAAGAACGAAATTCAATACTTTCTCGACCTGTGTGCCAAACTCCACCCACACACTCACGCACTTAACCCAGGAGAATTTGCGGCAGGCGCAAGAACGTCAAGCCCGACTGTTTGACAGGGACCTTAGGGAGTTCACACTGGGAGACAAAGTACTCGTATTACTGCCCACATCGAGCTCCAAATTGGTTGCCAAGTGGCAAGGGCCCTTCGAGGTCACACGGCAAGTCGGGGACATCGACTATGAGGTGAGGCAAACGGACAGGGGTGGGGCATTGCAAGTTTACCATCTATTAAAACATTGGAATGAAAAGGTCCCCGTGGCATTGGTGTCAGTAATTCTGGAGAAGGCGGAGCTGGGGCCAGAGGTTCAAAAAAGAAAATTGACATCGTCCACCGCTCCGGTCCCCTGTAGAGACCACCTCTCCCCGACCCAGCTCACGGAGGTAGCCCAGTTGCAGAAAGAATTTTCCAATGTATTTTCGCCCCTGACCAGCCACACCCACCTCATAGAACACCACATTGAGATGGCCCCGGGGGTGGTAGTGCACAGCCACCCTTACCGTCTGCCAGAACACAAAAAAAAGGTGGTCCGGGATGAACTGGAAGCCATGCTCGAAATGGGCATAATAGAGGAGTCCCACAGCGACTGGAGCAGCCCAGTGGTCCTGGTCCCTAAGACCAATGGGTCGGTCTGGTTCTGTGTGGACTATAGGAAAGTCAACGTGGTGTCTAAATTTGATGCGTACCCAATGCCTCGTATTGACGAGTTGCTCAATCGATTAGGCGCTGCTTGTTTTTATTTGACACTGGATTTAATGAAGAGATATTGGCAGATCCCCTTGACTTCTCTGTCCCAAGAGAAAATGGCCTTTTCCACACCGTTTGGCTTACACCAACTCATCACACTTCCTTTTGGGCTATTTGGGGCACCCGCTATGTTCCAGCGGCTTGTGGACAGGGTCCTTCACCCCCACGCCACCTACGCAGCCGCGTATCTGGATAATATCATCATCTACAGTAATGACTGGCCACGGCACCTTGAGCACCTTAGGGCCATCCTAAAGTCGCTGATGTGGGCGGGTCTCACAGCCAACCCAAAGAAATGTGCGATTAGGCTGGTGGAAGTACTGTATCTGGGTTTCCACTTGGGCCATGGGCAGGTGCATCCCCAAATTCATCTCATCATCTCTAGCCGCTTTATCCTGTTCTACAGGGTCGCAGGCAAGCTGGAGCCTATCCCAGCTGACTACGGGCGAAAGGCGGGGTACACCCTGGACAAGTCGCCAGGTCGTCACAGGGCTGACACATAGACACAGACAACCATTCACACTCACATTCACACCTACGGTCAATTTAGAGTCACCAGTTAACCTAACCTGCATGTCTTTGGACTGAGGGGGAAACCGGAGCACGGACATGGGGAGAACATGCAAACTCCACACAGAAAGGCCCTCGCCGGCCATGGGGCTCGAATCCGGACCTTCTTGCTGTGAGGCGACAGCGCTAACCACTACACCACCGTGCCGCCCGCATCCCCAAATTAAGAAGAAGAAACCTTTATTTGTCACATGCACACTTCAAGCACAGTGAAATTCATCCTCTGCATTTAACCCATCTGAAGCAGTGAACATGTGCACACACACTCAGAACAGTGGGCAGCCACACCAGAGTGCCCAGGGAGCAGTCAGGGGTCAAGTACCTTGCTCAAGGGCACCTCAGCCCCAGGGGTCAGGTACCTTGCCCAAGGCCACCCCACATCAACCTAACTGCATGTCTTTGGATTGTGGGGGAAACCGGAGCACCCGGAGGAAACCCACGCAGACACAGGGAGAACATGCAAACTCCACACAGAAAGGCCCTCGCTGGCCGCTGGGTTCGAACCCGGAACCTTCTTGCTGTGAGGTGACAGCGCTAACCACTACACCACCGTGATGGCAGCGATTGCGGTCTGCCTGAGGCCCAAGACCAAAAAGGGGGTGAGACAGTTCCTGGGGCTGGCTGGCTACTATCAGAGGTTCATACCTAATTATTCAGATGTCACCAGCCCACTGACTGATCTCACTAAAAAGGGAGCACCAGATCCGGTCCAGTGGACAGAGCAATGCCAACAGGCTTTCTCTAAGGTAAAGGCTGCGCTGTGTGGGGGGCCACTGTTACACTCCCCTGACTTTTCTCTCCCCTTTATTTTGCAGACAGACGCATCGGACAGAGGGCTGGGGGCCGTTCTGTCCCAGGGGGTGGAGGGGGAGGAGTGTCCCGTGCTGTACATTAGCCGGAAGCTGTTGATGCAGGAAGGCAGGTACAGCATGATTGAAAAAGGGTGCCTAGCCATCAAGTGGGCAGTCCTCGCCCTCCGGTACTACCTCCTGGGGCACCCTTTCACCTTCTGTTTGGATCACGCGCCCCTCCAGTGGCTCCACCGCATGAAGGATGCCAACGCACGGAGCACCATTGGTATCCTGCACTCCAGCCACTTAAATTCGGGATGGTCCACAGGCCGGCACAGATGGCGGTGGCGGACTATCTCTCCCGTCAAGGGGGCGGGGAGTCGGCTTCAGGCCAGATGACTCCCCGGCCTGAGTCAGGCGGTGGGGGTATGTGGCAGAGGGGGTGTGGCTGAGTGTCGGTCTGTGAATGGAGGGCAGAGTCAGAGAAGGTGAGTGGTCATGACACTACACCTGTTGTCAATTAACATGTGTTTGTGTGTCTCCTCCAGTGACCACACCCTATAAAAGGAGAGTGAGAAGGGGAGGTCGGCGCCAAGGGCTTGCTAGTAGCCTGTGTGTGTATGTGTGTATCTGTGAGAGAGAGTCTGAGTTGTGTGCTGAAAAGCAGCAATAAAGAAAATAATTAAGTCACAAACAACCGCCTGCCGTGCTTCTGTGCTCCACCCACATCAGGGTCTCGCTACAATATGTGAACCTTTGCTTTCAGTATCTGGTGTGACCCCCTTGTGCAGCAATAACTGCAACTAAACGTTTCCGGTAACTGTTGATCAGTCCTGCACACTGGCATGGAGGAATTTTAGCCCATTCCTCCATACAGAACAGCTTCAACTCGAGGATGTTGATGGGTTTTGTCACATGAACTGCTCGCTTCAGGTCCTTCCACAACATTTCGATTGGATTAAGGTCAGGACTTTGACTTGGCCATTCCAAAAAATTAACTTTATTCTTCTTTAACCATTCTTTGGTAGAATGACTTGTGTGCTTAGGGTCATTGTTTTGCTGCATGACCCAATGTCTCTTGAGATTCAGTTCATGGACCGATGTCCTGACATTTTCCTTTAGAATTCACTGGTATAATTCAGAATTCATTGTTCCATCAATGATGGCAAGCCGTCCTGGCCCAGATGCAGCAAAACAGGCCCAAACCATGATACTACTACCACCATGTTTCACAGATGGGATAAGGTTCTTATGCTGGAATGCAGTGTTTTCCTTTCTCCAAACATAACGCTTCTCATTTAAACCAAAAAGTTCTATTTTGATCTCATCCGTCCATGAAACATTTTTCCAATAGCCTTCTGGCTTGTCCACATGATCTTTAGCAAACTGCAGATGAGCAGCAATGTTCTTTTTGGAGAGCAGTGGCTTTCTCCTTGCAACCCTGCCATGCACACCATTGTTGTTCAGTGTTCTCCTGATGGTGGACTCATGAACATTAACATTAGCCAATGTGAGAGAGGCCTTCAGTTGCTTAGAAGTTACCCTGGGGTCCGTTGTGACCTTGTCAACTATTACATGCCTTGCTCTTGGAGTGATCTTTGTTGGTCGGCCACTCCTGGGGAGTGTAACAATGGTCTTGAATTTCCTCCATTTGTACACAATCTGTCTGAGTGTGGATTGGTGGAGTCCAAACTCTTTAGAGATGGTTTTGTAACCTTTTTTAGCCTGATGAGCCTCAACAACGCTTTTTCTGAGGTCCTCAGAAATCTCCTTTGTTCATGCCATGATACACTTCCACAAACATGTGTTGTGAAGATCAGACTTTGATAGATCCCTGTTCTTTAAATAACACCTTATTGTCATCCCATTGATTGAAAACATCTGACTCTAATTTCACCTTCAAATTAACTGTGACTCCGAGAGTTTCACAGACTTTTGCCACTCACAGATATGTAATATTGGATTATTTTCTTCAGTCAATAAATGACCAATTATAATATTTTTGTCTCATTTGTTTAACTGGGTTCTCTTTATCTACTTTTAGGACTTGTGTGAAAATCTGTTGTTGTTTTAGGTCATATTGATGCAGAAATATAGAAAATTCTAAAGGGTTCAACAAACTTTCAAGCACCAATGTAATTAACCAAATTACCAAATTTTTCATTTCTCTCCCACAGATGCATATTTGTAAGTGAAAGGATCACATTATGGATTTTTTTCTCAATGATGTATAAACTGTAAAAACTTGTATCAGTTTCTCAGATAATGCTCAAGTTTTCTTGGCAAAATGCAACCGAATTACAGCTGAAACTGGGGGTAAACAGCGGCGGACGTTTGACCCCAACCCTGTAAATCAGAGCACAACAAAAAGTACAGTATTTTAGAGTAAAATATGGGATAAGAAAAGACAAACTTTCAACAAAACAGACAACCATACACTGTACACACACATACACAAACACACACAGTCATGTAAACTGTACACTTTCTATTGATCTTTCTATAAATAAAAAAGATGAAAAAACTCCAAATGCTTATGAATGGCTATAATTCATAAAATGTCTATCAAAGCTGACTGAATGCCTTCTAAGCGAAGTGATCCAAATATTATACATCTGGCAAGCTCAGCTTAATTAGATGCCAACACAGGAAAATCAGCATCAACTGCAATTTCTGGATCATTTGCTGATGGCAAACAGATATAATTTGCTGATGATAAACAAATGTGAAGAAAGTGTTGTACTGCAAGGTGATCGAAGGCAAACAGTCTCAGGGCAACATCGCAAGATTAAACGTGCACAGCTGGTCAGATATGCAGGTCAACTCTTGATACATAAACAATGACAACCTATTCTGTTAATGTTGAAATTAAAAGAAAAGTGCTGAGACAGCGAGGCGTGGCTCAGGCCTTTCTTCTGAACAGACAGATAGAAGTGGTACGTCATTACACGAGTATGTTAGGAATGCAGGCCTGAATGAGGTCTTGGGAATTTAAGGGGTTGAACATACAGTTGTGGTCAGAAGTTTGCATACAGTGACATGAATGTCATCTTGGATATGAATGTCATGGCAGTATTTGGGCTTTCAGTAATTTCTTTGAACTGTTCTTTTTCTGTGGCAGAATGATTGTACAGCATACATCTTTAATTAAAAAAACACACACTAGAATTTGGTGCACAAGTTTTAATTTTCTTTGGGTTTTCTGAAATCAACACAGGGTCAAAATTATACATACAGGGTCAAAAATATACATACAGCACAACTAATATTTGGTTAAAATGTTTCTTCGCAAGATTCACCTTGACCAAACATTTTTGCTTACCATGAACAAGCTTCTGGCAGAATTCTGGTTGGATATATTTTCAATAGAATTGAAGTCAGGACTTGTTTTAGGCTTAATGTTAGCCTGCTTTATCCTCCACAACCAGCTCTGATGCATGGTTGGATTCATTGTCCTGTTGCAACTCCCAAGTCCCAAGTCATGTTCAAGTTTCTGATGGTTTATGCTGAAGAATTCTGTTGGTAGTCCTCCTTCTTTATTATTCCATCCACTTTGTGCCATAAACCAGTTCCACTGGCAGCAAAACAGTCCCAGAGCATGATGATCCTACCACCACCACTACCACCAGCTGGTACAGTGTCCCTCTGTACATGGTGGTCATCGTGGCCAAACAACTCAATCTTTATCTCATCTGAACATACAGCTTTCCTCCAGAAGGCTTTTTCTTTGTCCGTGTGGTCAGCTTCAAACTTTAATTCAGCTTGAAGGTGTCAATTTTGGAGCAGGGGGTTATTTCTTGGATAGGAACCTCTTAGTCCATGGTGATCTGAACTGTAGACAGTGATCCATCAGCTTCCAGTTCATGGCAGGGTTGTGCCATGGTGGTTCCCAGGTTGTTCCTGACCATCCAAACCAATTTCCTTTTAGCTGAGGGTGACAGTTTGAGTTTTCTTGAAGCAAAGTGGCTTGGCAAAGTGACTACACCTCACAATAACTTGCATACAATTGTTTGAACTGATCTTGTAATTTGCAGTTGTTTAGAAATGGCTCCAAGAGACATTCCAGAGTTGTGTATATCTGCGATCCTCTTTCTTAGATCTGCACTGAGCTCCTTGGACTTTCCCATTTTACTGTATGTTGGTCAATCCAATGAGTGCTGCAAACAAACCCTTTTTATGAAGGCACAAAGACACTACCAGCTGTAGTCAATCATGATCACTAACAGGAAGTTAAGAGACCTCGGCCTTGGCAAGGTAAGAGACATTTTGGAAGTTTCAGCAACTCTGAATTAGTAATCTAAGTGAGCGTATTTAAATTTTTAACCCTGTATGTATTAATTTTGACCTTGCTGATTTCAGAAAACCCAAAGAAAATTAAAACTGGTGCACCAAATTCTAGCGTTTTTAAATTTTTTTTATGTTTTTAAATTAAAGATGTATGCTGTACAATCATTCTGCCACAGAAAAAGAACAGTTCAAAGAAATTACTGAAACGCCAAATATTGCCATGACATTCATATCCAAGATGACATTCATGTCACTGTATGTAAACTTCTGACCACAACTATACCTGCTACTCGCACAGGTTTGCGCTTAAATTATGCAAAAATCAGACAGATATAAGTTATAAATAATGCAGGTGGCACAGAGGGTAGCGTCGTCACCTCGCAGCTCCAGGGTCCCCAGTTCAATCTTGAACTTGGTTACTGTAGGTAGATCAATTGGCTTTGAGCAGGTTCACCATGACCTGGCCAAGATAAAGTGCTTACTGAAGCTGAATGAATATACAAATTAAGTACACTTGATTGTTCGGCATATGCAGAAAGTGCTGTGTGTGTGTGTGTGTGTGTGTGTGTGTGTGTGTGTGTGTGTGTGTGTGTGTGTGTGAGAACTATGAACATTTATCTCCAGGCGTTTCTAAAAAAGCTGAGAGTTGGTGGAGGTGAGTGGTGGGTTGATTCATTCTGAGTGTGCCATCACACTCTCTTTAACAAACCTGTCCACTTTTATCCTGCCAAGGGCGAGGAGCTTCTCCCTGCCTCCCAGCAGCCGGCCCGAGAGAAATGGCCAATGACAACAATTCATTTACGGCCATTACTGCATGCGAGCGCCATGCTAGGGTTCACTGCCCTTTTTGCATACTGTGTGTAAACAATCATAGGGAAAATAACTGGAGTCAATATGGGAGATCAGAGGCGAGAGAGATTGGGGTGGTGGTGGTGGGGTGTGTGTGTGTGTGGGGTCATATTCACTCAGAATGGTGGTGAACTGTCAGGGTAAGAGATCTGTGATTTACCTGATGGCTGGTAGAAGGTTCCCGTAAAAAGCACTGTGTAACTGAGGTTGCCGTTGGGTTTGGCTGGCTCTTCCCACTTTACCCACACTGATTTTGGGCTCTGGGGGAGGATTTCCAGGGGCATATTGCCAACTGGAGGCATTTCTGAAGTCCGTACCTCCGTCTGAAAGAGAGGAAAAATGAAATTTACTCACAGACCAGATCTTTCTTTGAAAATGTTCATGCTGGTTATTATGTGTACGAGGTCAAATGCTCGAAACAGGCTGATTTCAACAGGACATTAAAATATCCTTACAGAAAATTATTCCCCAGCTGGTACACATTTCTCTCGCATATTTCTCTACTTGACAAAACACCCAGGCCCTCTTTACTCCCATACTCCCCCCGTACATTTTTGCTGCATTGGCAAAAACAGCCATTTGCCTAAATATTGCACCCATATTGGAAAAATGCCCAAATCTGGCCCATCAATGCATTAACCAGCCCAGAGTGGCATTTACACCAAATGTCAAGCGCGAGCAGAAGGTGCTTTATTGAACCGAGCAAATCGATCACCTTTATGATGTCGAGCTGCCATCTGACACGTTTGGGTATTTAGCATAATGTAAATGGGAAGGGGCCTCACCAAAGGGCCGAGAGCGCAGCCCTGAGCGGTGCACGCCTGAACACGGAACCGGTGCAAACTCCACGGAGAAAGGCCGACCATCCTGAAGCTCATCAACGAGGAGTTCTGCATCAGGACGCCGTCCATCCACACGCCATAGCTGCTGATCACACCTGCTCCAGACAGAAGAAGAAGAAAAATCAATTTGCTGTATTTACATTAGCATGGCTTCTACTGAACGCGTCACATGTACAGTATTAACAGAGGTAAAAAGTATGATTACGGAAATGTGGGGTGTATTAGAGTACAGTAACTGGCTGTAAGACAAACAAACACTTTTCTACATTCTACATTTGTGAAGCGGAAGTTCAGAAACCCTTCCTGCAATCGTGCAGGGAAATAAATTTTATTTATAGGCCTGTTCAGAGACATGTGTGTATCTGAATGCTTCCTGCTTTCCCGTGTCCTGGTGTAAACAGGCCATTTTGTTTAAAGCTCTGTGTTAAAGGCAGCCATTAGGGAGAGAGGGCTGTAAAACATGGAAAGAAAGCCTTTTAATGCTGCTGCCCTATTTACAGCTAGCCACAGACATTAGCTGCCCTTAACGAAGCACGGCTAAAGGTGCTCAGGGTCAGTGAGAGCCGGAGAGCAGAGATGGACCAACACTGTATTTCAGTGTATATGGAGAAACACCACGCTGTTACTGACGATCACAGTCAAACACGGATACAGATGGACACGAGTTTTACTCGACTAATATTAACAGAAAATTACACACAAGACATTTTTATTAATAAGAGCTACATGTTCCTACTCTCTAATACTCGTTCTGAAAATATTTTCATTTCAGCTTTTTTTTTTAAATTCAGACAAATACTCGGCGTGTCCCTGGAGGCCCACGTTCTTAAAAGTATTGGTTTTAAAAACATTCAGTTAAATTATTCATGCAGTTATATGTTGGTATAACCGATCCTACACTTCGTACACATCTTATAGGTCTCTAAGGTAAAAATAAATAAATAAATAAATAAATAAAATCAAACAATCTTTATACATGATACAAACCAAATACTCAATTTTAGTGTTTCCTTCAATATACTCTTGCATTTCCCCCCATTTAGATAAATGTTTTATTGCTTACTGCTCAATTTAATAGACGCAGCTACCCTGAGACAAAAGATTTACATCATTCTGAGCTATTAAACAAATCCATTCAAAAAAACCCAAGATTTTATTATATATTTTACAGAATCAGGAGGGTTAATTAGGCAAACTAAAATTGTAAATATCATGTGAAACCTTATAGTTAGATGTCTGTGAAGAATTTTGATACACAGTCCTGTGCAAAAGTCTTAGGCACATGTAAAGAAATGCTGTCGACCAAAAATAGCTTAAAAAATAATGAAATGAAATGTTTCAACATACTATAAACAGTAATTAGTAAGCCATAATAAATGAAACAAAGTCAATATTTGGTGTGAGACGACCCTTTGCGTAAAAAAAAAAGTAGTCTCAGGGACAGTGAGTGCAGTTTTATAAGGAAATGATCTGTAGGTTTTACTGAGCATCTTACAGAACCAGCCATGGTTCTTCTGGACACTTTGACTGTCACACTCGCTTCTTAATTTTGCCGCAAAACCCAGTAGCCTTCATTATGTTTTCTTTTTTAATCTGAAAAGCGCTCTCTTATGTAATATGCTGTTCACATACAATTTTTTTTTCCCCTGTAAAAGTTAATTTTGTGCTGGAAAACAAACGAATGTTTGGAACTCTAAAATGTTTTTGTACTGACTCGATAATGTAGAAGTCGTCATAAAATAAAAATCTATAACAAAGTCTGTATGAAAAAAAAAATAGGGGGCCGAAGACTTTTGCACAGTACTGCACGTTCGAAATAAAACGATCACGTCTGAACTGATATGTTGTCACGTTGTGGAAGTCAGATAAATATAAATTTGAATAATAAGATACTCATAAAGAGCTGGTACTCACTACCTTTGTAAAGCAAGATGACGTTACAACAGATTTGGCGCATACTCGATAATTACTATTAGTTCGTACTGCTGTAATTAATATAGCGATTTTGTGCATAATTATGAACCATACATTTAAATAATTTAAATACAAAAGATGTTTTACAAGCTGGTTTTGTTTACACGTAACAGGAAACAGGAAGGACTTGCACTTTTAGGGAAAAAAATAAGAGCAAAAAAAAAAAAAGCTTTAAAATATAATGATGTCTTCATGCCATTATCTTGGAGGAAATTAGAAGAAAATTATGAAAAATTTATCAGATTTTTCCAAATAAAATCCACACAATTTATTGATGTATTATCCTCATCTTGATATTTCAAAAACATTGAGTCAGGCAGGTAAAGTAAATAACCTAGTACACGGTTATATAATTATATCTCGTCAGGATTACTCAAAGGTCAAAGGGCAGATCCCGAAGTGTCGCTTTCATGCTGCAGGAAGCGCGAATGAGGAGACGCCTGCCACTGCTGAAGCTGCAGTTCACAGCATCAGTCAAAAGGGAGCACTTTTTACCCACTTAAAATGCCTCTCTCTCTCTCTCTCTCTCTCTCTCTCTCTCTCTCTCTCATGCCACCACTCAGGCCATTCTCCTTTCCTGCTTGTTGTCTGGGGGTGCTGGTCCATCATTAAAATGTGAAACACCCCTCACCTGACCAGAGGACCGAGTTCACCTTTCACCAGGACCTGACTTTGACCCCACTCACTGCTGGGTTTAAGCTGAGCACCAACCACAATAACAGATCTGTTAAATAATATAGGAATAACAAGACTGGTACAAATATGTGGAGTCATTTTCAGACTTTTTTTTTTGCTGTATTATTATTATCATTTTCATAAAGCATTGATGCTCTGATGTCATATTTGTATATTTCTAATACGTGTTGCCCTTGATCAATGGATCAGTGGACATTTACGATTACATTTATGATTACAGTCATAACAATTTTCAAACGCTAATTAAATGAAAATCATTTATTCAGATACAATACAACATTAACAACGTGCTTCCCAAACAATAATTACAAGGCACGTAAACACAGATGTGTGGCTCACACATTCACACAACGAGCCTGCTAGTGTCCGCTACTAAATGCAGTTTATATATTTATTGTTTGAATTTTAGGATAATATTGACGCGGTATAAAATCTAAGCCTTTATTTGATTAGAAAAAATAAACGTCCAAGGACTTTAAGGATTTAGAATATAGTACATAAGAAAAGGAAGATGAAAGACGAGAAATAAAAATGCAAAACTGGAACAAATAAACAGAGGAAAAAATATTAAAACAAAGAGAGGAGAGTGTGCTCACCGTTGGGCTTTAGTGGTGGTCCCCAGGTCAGGTTAAGTGCATGTGGAGAAACGTAGGCGATGCTCGGAGCCGGCACTTCTTCTGGAGAACTCTCATCCGTCTGGGCTGTGCTGGGGGCACTGAGGGTGCAGCCACCTGCTGTGCATGCCTGCAGGTCAAAGGTCAAAGTGTTTGGGTCAAATAATAATAGTAATTAAAAATACAAACAAACAAACAAAAAAAGCACGGTTCCAACATGAAACTTTCCATCATTGGCTTAACTTTGACAGCAATATTTATATGACATTTATCTGAGCTGTGATCGTAGCAATAGTGAAATATCATTGGTGTTTGTAAATATGAAGTAAAAGGACGATTTAAGGCCCTGACACTTGATTGACATCTACCTCTTAATGACACTCTTATATGTCCATGATGGCCAAAAGTAGACAGACACCTGACCACGTGTACTTAGTGAACATATCATTCCAAAACCATGGGCAGTAATATGGCATTTATCCAGCATTTTCAGCCATCACAAGCTCCATTCTTCTGGGAAGGCTTTCCACTAGATTTTGTGGAGTGGCTGTTGGGATTTGTGTTCATTCAGCTACAAGAGCACAAGAGGAAGGGTGCTGAGGTTGGACAAAAAGATCTGGCATGCAGTCGGTGTTCCAGCTCATCCCAAAGGGGTTGAGGTCAGGGCTCTGGGCAGGCCAATCAAGTTTCTGTACTCGAACCTTGGCAAAACATGTCTTCATGGAACAGGTTTGTGCCTCTTATTTTAAACTTGCTTTATTTCTTAATTAACGTGTTACTCAATTACATTTTCTGTTTGAGTAACCTTATATCATGATCGTATTGCAACTATCCATCCATCCATTATCTGTAGCCACTTATCCTGTCCTACAGGGTCGCAGGCAAGCTGGAGCCTATCCCAGCTGACTATGGGCGAGAGGCAGGGTACACCCTGGACAAGTCGCCAGGTCATCGCAAGGCTGACACATAGACACAGACAACCATTCACACCTACAGTCAATTTAGAGCCACCAATTAGCCTAACCTGCATGCCTTTGGACTGTGGGGGAAACCGGAGCACCCGGAGGAAACCCACACGGACACGGGGAGAGCATGCAAACTCCACACAGAAAGGCCCTCGCCGGCCGCTGGGCTTGAACCCATGACCTTCTTGCTGTGAGGCAACAGTGCTAACCACTACACCACGGTGCCACCTCGTACTGCAACTACAACCCCGATTCCAAAAAAGTTGGGACAAAGTACAAATTGTAAATAAAAACGGAATGCAATAATTTACAAATCACAAAAACTGATATTGTATTCACAATAGAACATAGACAACATATCAAATGTCGAAAGTGAGACATTTTGAAATTTTGTGCCAAATATTGGCTCATTTGAAATTTCATGACAGCAACACATCTCAAAAAAGTTGGGACAGGGGCAACAAGAGGCTGGAAAAGTTAAAAGGTACAAAAAAGGAACAGCTGGAGGAACAAATTGCAACTCATTAGGTCAATTGGCAATAGGTCATTAACATGACTGGGTATAAAAAGAGCATCTTGGAGTGGCAGCGACTCTTAGCCCATGTTTACATTAGACCGTATCAGCGGATCATCAGATTAACGTTTTTAAAACAATTAGTGTGCACACAGCAACACCAATACACGATTTGCGTGTACACAGCAACACCAATACACGGATACGCTCGGCTCCGCAGGCATCCTGCGGTCCAAATCACTCCGCCCTGAACAGCGAGTGCCCTCTGGAGGGTGCGCACTCCGGCCTTGCGCAGCTCACAGAGCACGCGAGTGAAGTGCACAAGCTGTGATTCGGGACTGAGCCGCTGTGTGTGTGATCCCAGCGCATATCACTTACCACTTGCAAGTGGAAGGATGGCAAGCCTAAAGACAATCATAACTACACAATGGGCAGTATTTGCATCAGTATTTGCAGTATTTTCATACTTTTATACTCTTTAATGAAAGGTGATACAAGGCGGAAGTCCGCGCCGTTTTTCAGCAGTCGCGTCACATGACCAACGCCAGCGAATCAGGAAGGTGGATGTCACAGTGACGTTGTCCAATGACGATGCCAGCTAGAGCTCAGCACAGTGTATCCGTGTATTCTCAATGTTTACACAGCACCGGAGCTGACACGATCTGGATTGAATACGTGGACCCTGGCGGATTCCCGTTTCCCGGCGTTTCCAGGCGGTTTAATGTAAACGGACAGTGCATCCGCGAAGAAAACGAGACAGATACGGTCTAATGTAAACTTGGCCTTAGAAGTAAAGATGGGAAGAGGATCACCAATCCCCCTAATTCTGCACCGACAAATAGTGGAGCAATATCAGAAAGGAGTTCGACAGTGTAAAACTGCAAAGAGTTTGAACATATCATCATCTGCAGTGCACAATATCATCAAAAGATTCAGAGAATCTGGAAGAATCTCTGTGCGTAAGGGTCAAGGCCGGAAAACCATACTGGGTGCCCGTGATCTTTGGGCCCTTAGACGGCACTGCATCACATACAGGCATGCTTCTGTATTGGAAATCACAAAATGGGCTCAGGAATATTTCCAGAGAACATTATCTGTGAACACAATTCACCGTGCCATCCGCCGTTGCCAGCTAAAACTCTCTAGTTCAAAGAAGAAGCCGTATCTAAACATGATCCAGAAGCGCAGACATCTTCTGTGGGCTAAGGCTCATTTAAAATGGACTGTGGCAAAGTGGAAAACTGTTCTGTGGTCAGACGAATCAAAATTTGAAGTTCTTTATGGAACTCAGGGATGCCGTGTCATTCGGACTAAAGAGGAGAAGGATGATCCGAGTTGTTATCAGCGCTCAGTTCAGAAGCCTGCATCTCTGATGGTATGGGGTTGCATTAGTGCATGTGGCATGGGCAGCTTACACATCTGGAAAGACACCATCAATGCTGAAAGGTATATCCAGGTTCTAGAGCAACATATGCTCCCATCCAGACGATGTCTCTTTCAGGGAAGACCTTGCATTTTCCAGCATGACAATGCCAAACCACATACTGCATCAATTACAGCATCATGGCTGCGTAGAAGAAGGGTCCGGGTACTGAACTGGCCAGCCTGCAGTCCAGATCTTTCACCCATAGAAAACATTTGGCGCATCATAAAATGGAAGCTACGACAAAAAAGACCTAAGACAGTTGAGCAACTAGAATCCTACTTTAGACAAGAATGGGTTAACATTCCTATCCCTAAACTTGAGCAACTTGTCTCCTCAGTCCCCAGACGTTTACAGACTGTTGTAAAGAGAAAAGGGGATGTCTCACAGTGGTAAACATGGCCTTGTCCCAACTTTTTTGAGATGTGTTGTCATGAAATTTAAAATCACCTAATTTTTCTCTTTAAATGATACATTTTCTCAGTTTAAACATTTGATATGTCATCTATGTTCTATTCTGAATAAAATATGGAATTTTGAAACTTCCACATCATTGCATTCCGTTTTTATTTACAATTTGTACTTTGTCCCAACTTTTTTGGAATCGGGGTTGTAATTGCAATTAAATATTATACTTATCGGCCTATTCGGTTTTTAGCCATGTTGAATTTAGTTTGTTTGGTCCACAGCAGGCGTTGCTTATCTGTGCGATCTTCACGAGACTTGTGCGAAACTTCGAAACGTGAAGTGTCAGCCAGGTGTCAGTGCCGCTATTTTGAAAATTGTTTTCCAAACGAAATATTGCACAAAAACGAGTTTAAATGACGATTAGTGCCTACTTTTTTCAAACTTTCCTGATTGCTATCAAAGCAAACAAAACTTCCAGCTTGATTACATCAGCATTTGAAAGAGGGCGCGCACGTCTTTTGACAATGTTGGCAGATGTTGGTCACTTTGATTTCCGCTGTACGTTTTACTTCTGTCCTACGATGTCTCGCACAGGTCTCAACGAATCTTGTTTACGGCCATTGCTTTGACATATGGACTGATATTTTACGTAGCATATTTCAAACACTCATAACTTGCTCTAGCAGCGACAAAATAGCTATCAAAAATGCATTCCTATATTTAATAAAATGAGATAAATAGAATTTTGAGAAAGGGTGGCACGGTGGTGTAGTGGTTAGCGCCGTCGCCTCACAGCAAGAAGGTCCTGGGTTTGAGCCCCGGGGCCGGCGAGGGCCTTTCTGTGTGGAGTTTACATGTTCTCCCCGTGTCCGCGTGGGTTTCCTCTGGGTGCTCCGGTTTCCCCCACAGTCCAAAGACATGCAGTTTAGGTTAACTGGTGACTCTAAATTGAGCGTAGGTGTGAATGTGAGTGTGACTGGTTGTCTGTGTCTATGTGTCAGCCTTGTGATGACCTGGCGACTTGTCCAGGGTGTACCCCGCCTTTCGCCCGTAGTCAGCTGGGATAGGTTCCAGCTTGCCTGCGACCCTGTAGAAGGATAAAGCGGCTTGAGATAATGAGAATGAGATGAGAATTTTGAGAATAAAAAAATTGCCTTCAGTTCTCCTTTAAACTCTGTGGCAACAGTTTGGGGAAAAACCACATATGGCTGTGATGGTCGGGGGTGTACATACTTTTAGACATATAGTGTAGATATTGGTAACAATTATACTATTATAATAAAGAATTTAACAGAGAATGCCAGTTGAAGTTTTTCAAACTTCAAACAGTTCCAAGTTCTATACTGCAGAATTAGAAGATCTAAAAAATGGGTATAAGGTATATATTATATGTATAATATATGGGTATGTATTAGTCTTAAAGTCGATACTAACTCTCCAGCAAATGTAAGACAAATACAGACTAAAAGAAACTTATAGTCTTACTGTAACTACTTCACCAAACAAGAGCACTCTCCTTTAATAAAGCATTAATTTTTTAATCCTTAAATACAAAGAGTTTGGCATTTGACAGGAAACATGTTTAATTATTAGCCTTATTTATTTGCTCAAAGGGAGTAAAGTATGATAAACCGGTAAAAAAAGCCTCTGTGTGTGTGTGTGTGTGTGTGTGTGTGTGTGTGTGTGTGTGTGTATAAATTACATTTCTATTAAATTGATATTCCCATTATATTGCGTACTCACAGCAATTTGGAAAAGGTAGGTACTCCCAGGGACAAGGTTTCTCAGTGTGTAGTCCTCAAAGAGCTGAGAGCTGTTGTACACCACAATTGGTTCCTCTGTAGGAAAAGCCTGATACAGGGTGTAAGACTGCAACTCCCCGTTCACCTCCAGTGGGGACGACCACCTGAGGAATATGTGGGGAAAAAAAAAAAACAATAAAACCTGGCCTCATATAGCAGTCAGTGGTGACCGAGGGCTCTCACCAGTTTCACTGGGCAGTCAGTGGTGTAACAGGGCAGACAATGGTATTAGAGAACAGTCAAAGGTGTCAATGGGAATTCAGTGGTGTCACTGGGCAGCAGGCTTGTAGTACTTGAGTCCAGGACTCGGATTCGAGTCCGACTTGTGCCCTAATTTTAAAGACTCGTGACTTGACTTGGACTTGAGCACTGATGACTCGAACTCGGACTTATGCATTATCTGCATTCGGACTCGTAAATTGGAGACGAAGACTCCAATTCTTTCTTTATTTTTGTAGCACGCCATAATAATTTGGCAAAAGATATTTACATCCACATTAATTTTTATATTAATTTCGTGCAAGAGAATGCATGTTCACCTGTTTGTACGTCATGTTCAGGAACAAACTAACGTTAATGGCGCTAAAATGCCTGGAGAGAACGGCCCTAGGATTGTCCGTTTTGCTTATACAGACTTCTCGTGCAGTGGGAGAAAATGCACTGCTATGTGTTCCATATGTAGAAGAATTATTGAGGAGACGACAGGGACAACCTCGAACTTCAATCGTCATTTGGTAAGACTCCACCCAGAGAAGGAAGTGACATGCTATGTTCATTGCTCTGTTGATAGCAGGGCTCGCTTGCTGAGCGATGAACTAGCTAGTGTTAACCCTCTCTCATGTTATTTGCCCTGTTGATAGTGGGCGGGGCTTGCTGCACGGGCGCAGATAGAGGGGGGGATGGGGGGGATTCGTCCCACCCAGATTTAAATTCACCTCATTCGGTCCCCCCCACTTATAGGGAGGAAAAAACGTCTATGCTGTCTTTCTTTGCATAAGGCAAACCTCACGGAAAAATCAAAAGACTAATTACCATTTGGTTTATTGAGGTGCACAGCAGTACATACATAGTTGCAACTGCGCAGACTGCACAGGTTGCGAGCTCGAGCTTGGTTGCTATGGTTACCCACAACAAGTTTGACAGGCATATCAGGGACAGCTCCTCCTAGTTCAGGACCCCAACACGGCATGATGAAGGGTGCCAAAAGGCAGAAAATGACTGCATCGTTTTTTCAAAAAAAAAAAAAACGACTGTAAGTAAACTGTGCCTTACTTTATCATATCACCTTGAAATTTTTTGATAGTCTGTTCAAAGTAATGTCATAGTGAAAGTAAAATCGTACGGAGTAGAGAAGCCTTTCTGGTAGCCTCCTTCTTTCGGTGGTAGCCTGAAGATACAGTGCTCAGAAGGCAGTTTTAATGTTTAATCTGGCGTTCCCTGCCATAATTTCAGCGAGCATATTGTTTCATAAGGAAACTTTGCGAAGAGTTGTTGACTGACTGCCGCTCACGCAACACACAGGCATAGTTAGAAAGTCAGGATGCACTGGTTTACACTTTACACACACACACATGTAGCCCAGCCTCTCGCTATGTTTAACAGTTGGAACTTCACGGTTTTAAAACTAGTTTTGCAGTTTTGCAATTTCTGTGCGTGATGATAATGTGTAAACTTTGGATTTCCATAGGCTATGTTAAAATGTTATCATTGTCCTGGCCTGCAGGTAGTTCCTGGTGATGGCAGTGAGGGAGGTGAAATAACATATATATACACTACCGTTCAAAAGTTTGGGGTCACCCAGACAATTTTGTGTTTTCCATGAAAAGTCACACTTTTATTTACCACCATAAGTTGTAAAATGAATAGAAAATATAGTCAAGACATTTTTCTGGCCATTTTGAGCATTTAATCGACCCCACAAATGTGATGCTCCAGAAACTCAGGCTACGTTTACATTACGTCGAATCAGCGGATCATCAGATTAACGTTCTTAAAACGATTTGCATTTACACTAAAACCGTTAGCCGTGCACACAGCAACGCCAATACGCGGATACGCTCGGCTCTGCAGGCATCCTGCGCTCCAAATCACGCCGCCCTGAACAACGAGTGCCCTCTGGAGGGTGCGCACTCCGGCCCTGCGCAGCTCACACAGCGCGCGAGTGAAGTGCACAAGCCACGATTCGGGACTGAGCCGCTGTGTGTGAGATCCCAGCGCATATCACTTACTACTTGCAAGTGGAAGGATGGCAAGCCTAAAGACAATCACAATGGGCAGTATTTGCATCAGTATTTGCAGTATTTTCATACTTTTATACTCTTTAATGAAAGGTGATACAAGGCGGAAGTCCGCGCCGTTTTTCAGCAGTCGCGTCACATGACCAACGCCAGCGAATCAGGAAGGTGGATGTCACAGTGACGTTGTCCAATGAGACGCCAGCTAGAGCTCAGCACAGCGTATCCGCGTATTTTGAATGTTTACACAGCACCGGAGCTGACACGATCTGGACTGAATACGTGGACGCTGGCGGATTCCCGTTTCCAGGCGTTTCCAGGCGGTTTAATGTAAACGGACAGTGCATCCGCGAAGAAAACGAGACAGATACGGTCTAATGTAAACGTAGCCTCAATCTGCTCAAAGGAAGGTCAGTTTTATAGCTTCTCTAAAGAGCTAAACTGTTTTCAGCTGTGCTAACATGATTGTACAAGGGTTTTCTAATCATCCATTAGCCTTCTGAGGCAATGAGCAAACACATTGTACCATTAGAACACTGCAGTGATAGTTGCTGGAAATGGGCCTCTATACACCTATGGAGATATTGCACCAAAAACCAGACATTTGCAGCTAGAATAGTCATTTACCACATTAGCAATGTATAGAGTGGATTTCTGATTAGTTTAAAGTGATCTTCATTGAAAAGAACAGTGCTTTTCTTTCAAAAATAAGGACATTTCAAAGTGACCCCAAACTTTTGAACGGTAGTGTGTGTGTATATATATATATATATATATATATATATATATATATATATATATATATACACATACACACACACACACACACACACACACACACACACACACATATATATATATATATATATATATATATATATATATATATATATATATATATATATATATATATATATATCTCATCTCATTATCTCTAGCCGCTTTATCCTTCTACAGGGTCGCAGGCAAGCTGGAGCCTATCCCAGCTGACTACGGGCGAAAGGCGGGGTACACCCTGGACAAGTCGCCAGGTCATCACAGGGCTGACACATAGACACAGACAACCATTCACACTCACACCTACGGTCAATTTAGAGTCACCAGTTAACCTAACCTGCATGTCTTTGATATATATATATATATATATATATATATATATATATATATATATATATATATACACAAAATGGAATCATTTGCTGACAGCTCAGTCCCCCCCAGTTCAAAAATCCTATCTGCGCCCCTGGCTTGCTGAGCGATGAACAGGCTTTTTATCTGTAGCCTGTTAACTAAAATGGGGCAGTCAAGCAGTAACATTAGTCCAACACAGTAGCAGAGACGGTTTCACATAAGGGCAGCAACAGCCACGGTCAAATGGTGCGATTGGAGTCTTGTTCTCAAACTCGACTCGGACTTGACTCGGATCAATAGTGGATTTGACTCGGACTCGACTTGAAATTTTCTTGAATGACTTGGACTTGACTCAGACTTGAGGTTTAGTGACTCGACTACATCACTGCTGGGCAGTCAGCGGTGTCACTGGGTAGTCAAAGCATGTGAATGAGCAGACAGTGGTGTCACCACTAGTATTACTACTAGTATTCTTCAACAAGAGTTCAGTGCTGTCACCAGGCAGTCAGTGGCGTAACCGATCAGGCTGTAGTGTCACTGAGCAGTCAACTGTATCCTCAATTAATCAGTGGCATCTCTGAGGAGTCAGTGACATTACTGAACAGTCAGAGGTGGCATCAGTGAGCAGTCAGTGGTGTTGCCAGACAGTGAGCGGTGCCACCTCAGACACAGTGTTAAACTGGGCAGCAATGGTAAAAGGTAGAGGTTCGAGTGCAGTGTGTGGAGCCCAGACAGCCTTTACTGCAATAACCCTGGCCAAGGATGCACAGACAAAAATAGGGAAATGTCTGGTGGGTTAGCGTTTCAGACCGCCACTTGACTTTCTCTGAGCTAAATTTAGAACAGAGGACACCGCTATCTGCTCAGAGATCCAAGAGACCGAGGGCAAGAGGAAAAAGAAGAAGAAAAAAAAGCACATGGGGAGAAAGTTGGGATAAAAGATAAAGTACATCACTGCAAAAATAAAGCAAGATAATTATGGCTACAGATAGTTTTTTTTTTTTTCTTTTTGAGACTTTTCATGTTGCGTTTTATTATATAAACCTTTGCATTTTGTTAAGAACCGTTCTTTAATTTGCTGTCTAGTCAGGGCTGGAAATATTGGATGACACCTTTGCTTCAAGATTAGACCGTGTTCTGCTCGAAATGAAAAACTGTAAAAGCAGAAAAAAAAAACATTTCTGGTATATTTATCACAACATCTTGATAAATACCTTCATAAATTTCTCCACGAGACAGGGAAGGTCATCCTGTAACTAGATCTAGTGTATTTGCCCTGGCGTAATTCAATAGGAAATAAACTTTCCTTCGAAGCTGCGAGCCCTACTGTAATGTAGCACACAAAGTTGTCTACAACCATAATGTGAGTTTAGATGATGCATAGGGGACGTTCAAGTTCTTTTTCAAGCACTGTGAAATTAGCACATGCCTCTCAAGGGTTTTTCAGTCTACCAGGATCAAACACACCCGCAGGTAACCCTATTCATTATTGTGATTAATTTAGCTTCTGCATCAATTAAATTGCATTTTAAATGACAAATGACAATGGCTATTATGGCGCTCTATCACAAAATTGATAAATCAATTGTGCGTATGATTTATACTGCCTCCCAAACGATCAATAATAAAACAAAGGATTTTGAAAAGTCAATCAAATTATCGCTTGCTAAAATCAACAAAACGTAGTTAGGCAGAGGTAATGAAATATCATAGAGTGTGAGGGGAAATAACCCAACGTACAAGTGTTTCCCATTGCACCCTGAGAGGGCGCGTGAGCCGGCATTCAGGGGAGCGTTTCTGCTGATTCTGGTTTTGCAGCCCGAGACCTTTCTCACAGGCAAATCGCAACACAACAAAAGAGTATTGAACACATACGATCCTTCACCCTTTGCTATTACAATTCTGCTAACAAGGCAATACCTTCCAAAGGCACCGTATCCACAATTAGACCCTGAGAGGAAAAAGGGGTGAGTGAGAGATATCATCTGTAACGTCAAATTACAGCGTGGATTCACTTTCTCGGGCTCTTCTCTTCCTCACGGTCCTGTAAGTGCACCTTGTCCTATTCAAATTGGAATATTCCATGGAAATAAAGCAATAACCATTCCCATTCCTCCTTGGTAGATGAGAACAATAAATATGGCAAGCTTTTCTCCAAAGCACTGTTTTCATTATATAGTAGGACCATAACTAGGTTATGAATACCAGTGATGGGACAAATTGAGTCATATACATCTTTTTAATAAATGGCAGACCGACATCGCAAGCTTCTGACCGGCATTAATGCAGGGAAGGAGGGAGAACAGTGAAAGCTTTCCCCCCTTCTTTCACAAGCGAGGGTAGAAATGAGGATAATTGGATGAAGACTGGTCTGAGAGGTTACTACATTAGAGAGAGCAGAGTTATACGGTGGATTGGAGAGGGAGGCGTAATTCAAGGCAGGAATTTGACTATGTTCTCGAGGTGCCTGCTTGGATATGTATTCTCCTCTCGCCGTCGCCTTTCTCTGCCCTGTGATCGCTCAAGTAAAGTGCTGACATTTTCTTTGTGGAGGAAAAACGTAACCGTGTGCTACCGTCACCCCTACTAGCCCTTGCTCTAATGCTAAAAAACAAAGTGTACCCGAGATTGCCACCCTGTCGTGCGTCTATTCTTTGCTCTCGTGCTCGCTTTTGGTCCACATGGCGTAGTGCCCTTACTGGCTAGTTCTTAAGTGATGCTGGAATGGAGGCTAAAGAGGAAGCCTTAATGGCTTTCACACAGATTGCTAAAGGCCAAGGTGGAAGTGTAGTAAGAAAAAGCTTGCAGCTGTCTGTCGGACAAACTGTCCCTCCCTCTGTCCCTCTCTCTCTATCAACGCACAGGTCAGACGCAGGAGAATACCGAGCATGCTAAACAGGAGGGGAGAAGGTCGTGCTTGGGGATTTTCATACAGTCCAATGACAGGCAGCTTGCTGTTATACCACTAAATCAAGACTCTCGTTCCAACTCGGCTGGTCGACGATGGCCAAAGACGCCAAGGACAAGGAGCCGATGTGCTGAGTGACGGACGGACCGCTCCGCTCCGCACTTTATGATTATATGGAAAACACTCAGTTGATTAATGCGCCCGCCATGGGCGAGGACAACTCTTCAAACTTGACAAAATATGCTGTGGAAATAAGTTAACCTGACCCTTCTGCCCTCTCCACCACCTCCTCCTAGAAATAAGGCATTCATGAGGGAAAATATGTGCTTTGCTACACTGGCTGGCAAATATTTTCAGGTGTCTTTTACAAATTGATCAGGAAAAAAAAAAAATGTCTATGCTTTAATCACACCATATTAATTGCTTCAAAACAATTCAACTTCTGTGAAGTAGAAATGAAAAATGAGTTGATATTCAGCTGTAAATTTAATATTACAACAAATATCAGCAGTCATGTATCATCATTATCTGAGCAAAGCAAGCAGGGGATTGTGGGTAATAATAGCATACCACTGTTCAGATTTTGTGCCTAAAGCTATGCACCGTACACTCTGTAATGTTCTTGAGAATGCAGTCATTTTGGTTCGGTACGAAATCAAATATAAACGTTTGAGATGTTCTCATGGCTGAAGAGCCTCCTGTATAATGTGTAAATGTTCCTCGTTTCTGTCTGTGGTATCCTCGTGTTTGGACTCGAAGCGAAGTATAAGGGCCTCTGCATGCTCTTGCGACAAGGCTTTCGCAGATAGCTTTTCGCAGACAGTTGTAATTTATCGTTGAGCGGGGAGTAATAGGCATGCGCGATGTTATTCACCGCCACAACGCAAGGGGGCGCGAAGTCGCGAAATCGCTAGGAGTAGTTGGTGGGTGTGGTTAGTGGAGTGTTTATCCTCCGGTTACTTATAATGACTAGAACTGGAGTCGTATAGATGTACGTACTTCCTCACTTCCTCGATCAACCGCTCTTCGTGCTGCTCCATCTTCGCTCGTGTTTTTAAAAATGGCGGTAGTGAAAACAAAACAAACCGGGAAAGTAGGGAAGCGGAAGTGCGTGTACAGCGGATGTAGAGTGGACCAATCAGAGCCCGCTTGTCTGCGACGCTGTCTGTGAGGCTTCTGCGGTGGTCACAAATTTTGGGAGGTGCACGCAGAGTGTCTGCGAAGGGGGAGGGCTACGCAGACGCCATCTGCGACGCCATCTGCGAGGACTGCGTTGTCAGCATAAATTGGCCTTAAGCCTCAGTGATCTTTGCTGACTCCGCCCCTTTTTCCTATTGCTGGGTTTCACGTGACGGCACATCTTCCTCATTAGTTATTCAAAACTTTAGCTGGTGGTCTACCAAAGCTCAGTTGATAAAGCATTTGTACGGAGAAGGTGCATTGCTCGCATGAAAAATGCTTTACGCTTGTGTTGTTTTAGGTTGTTCGAATCGATCAAACCGTGAAACTGATAAAAGTTTCTTCAGGGTTCCCCGTGAACTAATAAAAAAGGGTGAACAAACACAGGATTTCACAAAAAGACGTTGAGAAAGGTGGCTTTTGAACCTTTCACTGAAACTGAAGGGAGCCGAGTCGAAGCACGCTCGAATTTGCAGTGATCACTTGGTGAAAGGTTTGTATCTCCCTCTCAACGATGTCCTTAGTGTTTTCCAAGTGCTTTTCTTGCTATGTGTCATTATTTTACGGTACTTTTTTTTATTCACGATGTGCTAAAGTCCCCAGCTGTTTCTTTATTTACTCCTCACAAAGTCCATATGCATGAAGGTCGCGACAAAATTCTTACCCAGCCATGCAGTTACAATGCGCCGTGATCACTTCTCTGTCTTGTTTAACTAAGATCCAGGTCTTTAAAGGGGTTTCTGATGATCTTTGTGAATGATTTACCTGAGAGAAAAGCGCCAACATGAGTGAGAATCAAGCCAACTGTTGTTTGTTTACACTTCAACTTGCAATGCTTTGTTGTAAAGATGCAAACAAAAAGCTTAAAAATAAACATACTTAGGCGGCACGGTGGTGTAGTGGTTAGCGCTGTCGCCTCACAGCAAGAAGGTCCTGGGTTCGAGCCCCGGGGCCGGCGAGGGCCTGTCTGTGTGGAGTTTGCATGTTCTCCCCGTGTCCGCGTGGGTTTCCTCCGGGTGCTCCGGTTTCCCCCACAGTCCAAAGACATGCAGGTTAGGTTAACTGGTGACTCTAAATTGACCGTAGGTGTGAATGTGAGTGTGAATGGTTGTCTGTGTCTATGTGTCAGCCCTGTGATGACCTGGCGACTTGTCCAGGGTGTACCCCGCCTTTCGCCCATAGTCAGCTGGGATAGGCTCCAGCTTGCCTGCGACCCTGTAGAAGGATAAAGCGGCTAGAGATAATGAGATGAGATAAACATACTTACACGGGCAAAAACAATACAGGATTCATTCGGCAGTGACTTGATACCGAGGTCCTTTACCCAGCCACATGCAAAACAGTTGTAAGTCTCCATACTCTCCCACACTTTCATCTGTTTTGCGGTGTAGAAGGATGTGTGCAACACCAGATAGTTCGAGATGTCAGGGAACTCGACTGAAGGGTAGTTTTTGAGATCGTATGACAAATCTTTCTTTCCCAGACTGTAGGGGTCGATTCCCTTGCACACAGCAATCTTCTGAATATATCTAAAGCGAGTAGTGGCTTCTAGATTACGAACATACTCTGATAAGTTATCGCTAGTTGTTTGCACTACGGCAGCCATTTTGGTTTGCTAGACCACCAGCAGTTTTACCGGAAGTGAAATTGCTAAGAAAAGTCACGTGACTGAAACCCAAGAATATCAGGATGAAAGCTGAGAATGGAGAGATTCATATAACTTCTTATTTTCTTTCTCTCTCTCTTCCCCCCCCATCTGTCCCTCTGAGTTACATGTTGATCCTGAGATTGAGATGCTGGCCTCTTCTGCCCCTTGGACCTGCTTGATCCATCCTGGTGCCTTGTGTCTGGTCGGAGTTTTATCGCACCGCTCCTGTGAAGGACGGCCCCATGAGGACAGCTGAGGGTTATACCTGTTAAAACTGTTAATATTATAGTCAGGCTGTCTGTTGTTGCCCAAATGAGGATGGGTTCCCTTTTGAGTCTGGTTCCTCTTGAGGTTTCTTCCTCATGTCGTCTGAGGGAGTTTTTCCTTGCCACCGTCGCCACAGGCTTGCTCATTGGGGATAGATTAGGGATAAAATTAGCTCATGTTTTAAGTCGTTCAAATTCTGTAAAGCTGCTTTGCGACAATGTTTATTGTTAAAAGCGCTATACAAATAAACTTGATTTGATTTGATTTGATAACTGACCCCAGGACAAGCTCTGTGATTGGGATAAGAGATTTGTTTATTTTTTTTATTATTTTCTAAAATTAAGGCTCTTATTGATGAAGGCTTGCTGTTGCTTCACTCAGTGCGAAGAACCTAGGGATCGTGTTCAATGACAAACTCTCCTCCTCGGCAAACACTGCTGCAGTGACCCGGATGTGTAGATTCCTCCTCTACAACAACCAAAAGATCTGCCCTTTTCTTACCACCTACTCTACTCAGCTCCTGGTCCAAGCGCTGATCCTCTCCCGCTTGGAGTACTGCAACTATCTCCTTGCTGGCCTTCCAGCTTCTGCCATCAGACTCCTGCAGCTCATCCAGAATGCTACAGCTCGCCTGGTCTACAACCTCCCTCATTCTTCCCATGTCACCCCTCTGCTTGTCGACCTGCACTGGCTACCTATCGCAGCTTGCATCAAATCTAAGACATTGGTGCTAGCATGCTAGGCTCTCAAGGGGTTAGGGCCAGCATACCTCCAGAGTCTGGTCCGCCCCTACATGCCAGCCAGATCCCTATGCTCTGCTGCTATTGGTCGTCTGGCCTCTCCTCCTTTCTGCTCCTGCCCAGCATGCTCAAGACTACTGTCTGTCCTGGTTTCTCGTTGGTGGAATGACCTTCCCACTGAGGTCAGAACTGCCAACTCCCTGACCACCTTCAAGCACAGACTGAAGACTCGCCTCTTCAGGCTGCACCTCTCCCTTTCTTCCCTGCCCACTGTGTAACTGCATTTTGGTCTAGATCAACCCAGGCTGTTTATGGTCTAACCTGGGGTTAGCGGTTTTGAGTTCTTTACTTAGTTATACTTTATACAGTTGGTTTGTTTCCTTGGCTGTTTGAGTATTGGGATTTCAAGAGCATATTACACTCAGTATTGCAGTCAATTTTTCAGTTGGCACAAGAACTTTCTTGTCTAGAAGTTCAGCACTTTGTGTACCTGACTTTTGCACTTGTTGTATGTCGCTCTGGATAAGAGCGTCTGCTAAATGTCATGTAATGTCCGGCATGACACATCCCTCTGCAGCATTTAATCAAAATTCAAAGGTGTTGAAGAATAAAGTGAAGTGTTTGTCATGTATCTGTTATTAAATACTCCCTTTAATACAAAAACAGACTTGACTATTAAACATTCTTGTAAGCTATCCAGCTAAAAGACACAGAATAATAAATACAATATAAAAACAGCACCTGGTTTCATCATTCACTAGTTTAAAATCAAAGGCACCACAGTCACGAGTTCGAGTCAAACATTTACTTCCGGTTGCTTTAGAATAAAGCTGTTGATATACTGTACATCTGTGCGACATAGTGTAGAAGCATAACTGCACTGGATCACGTGTGGTTTGTATATACAGTTTGGTCAGAAGTTTACATACAGTGACATGAATGTCATTTGGATGTGAATGTCATGGCAATATTTGGGCTTTCAGTAATTTCTTTGAACTTTTTTTTTCTGTAGCAGAATGATTGTACAGCATACATATTTAAATAAAAAAAGAAACACTAGAATCTGGTGCACAAGTTTTAATTTTCTTTGGGTTTTCTGAAATCAACCCAGGGTCAAAATTATACATACAGGGTCAAAAATTTACATACGCTCACTTAGATTATTAATTCAGAGTTGCTGAAACTTCCAAAATGTCTCTTATCTTGCCAAGGCCGAGGTCTCTTAACTTCCTGTTAGTGATCATGATTGACTGCAGCTGGTAGCGTCTCTGTGCCTTCATATAAAGGGTTTGTTTACAGCACTCACTGGATTGACCAACACACAGTAAAATGGGAAAGTCCAAGGAGCTCAGTGCAGATCTAAGAAAGAGGATCGCAGATATACACAACTCTAGAATGTCTCTTGGAGCCATTTCTAAACAACTGCAAATTCCAAGATCAGTTCAAACAATTGTATCTAAGTTATTGTGAGGTATAGTCACTTTGCCAAGTCACTTTGTTTCAAGAAAACCCAAACTGTCACCCTCAGCTGAAAGGAAATTGGTTTGGATGGTCAGGAACAACCTGGGAACCAGCATGGCACAGCCCTGCCATGAACTGGAAGCTGATGAATCAAAGTCTACAGTTCAGATCACCATAAGAGGCTGCTATCCAAGAAATCACCCCCTGCTCTAAAACTGACACCTTCAATCTTAACTAAAGTTTGAAGCTGATCACACAGACAAAGAAAAAGCCTTCTGGAGGAAAGCTGTATGTTCAGATGAGATAAAGATTGAGTTGTTTGGCCACAATGGCCACCATGTACAGAGGAACACTCTACCAGCTGGTGGTGGTGGTAGGATCATCATGCTCTGGGGCTGTTTTGCTGCCAGTGGAACTGGTTCATGGCACAAAGTGGATGGAATAATGAAGGAGGTGGACTACCTCAGAATTCTTCAGCATAAACCATCATAAACTTGAACACAATTTGGGACTTTGGAGTTACAACAGGATACTGAACCCAAACACAAATCAGAGCTGGTTGTGAAGGATAAAGCAGGCTAACATTAAGCTTAAAACAAGTCCTGACTTCAACCCTATTGAAAACATATGGACAGTGCTTATAAGTTGAGTCCATCCCAAGAAAAAAAAATTAATTGAACTCTACCAATTCTATCATCAAGAGTCTTGAAATATCCAACCAGAATTCTGCCAGAAGCTTGTTCATGGTAAACAAAAATGTTTGGTCACGGTGAATTTTGCGAAGAGACATTTTACCCAAAAATTAGGTGTGCTGTATGTATATTTTTGACCCTGTATGTATAATTTTGATTTCAGAAAACCCAAAGAAAATTAAAACTTGTGCACCAAATTCTAGTGTTTATTTTTTTAATTAAAGATGTATACTATACAATCATTCTGCCACAGAAAAAGAACAGTTCAAAGAAATTACTGAAAGCCCAAATATTGCCATGACATTCATATCCAAGATGACATTCATGTCACTGTATGTAAACTTCTGACCCCTACTGTATGGAGAGTCTGTCTGCTGTGTGTGCATACACAAAGGTATTATTTATATATACACACACTGTGGGCGGCACGGTGGTGTAGTGGTTAGCGCTGTCGCCTCACAGCAAGAAGGTCCTGGGTTCGGGGCCGGCGAGGGCCTTTCTGTGTGGAGTTTGCATGTTCTCCCCGTGTCCGCGTGGGTTTCCTCCGGGTGCTCCGGTTTCCCCCACAGTCCAAAGACATGCAGGTTAGGTTAACTGGTGACTCTAAATTGACCGTAGGTGTGAATGTGAGTGTGAATGGTTGTCTGTGTCTATGTGTCAGCCCTGTGATGACCTGGCGACTTGTCCAGGGTGTACCCCGCCTTTCGCCCATAGTCAGCTGGGATAGGCTCCAGCTTGCCTGCGACCCTGTAGAAGGATAAAGCGGCTAGAGATAATGAGATGAGATGAGATGAGACACACACTGTGGCCACTTTAATAGGAACACTTATAAACCTCTACAGTAACGGAATCCAGTCAGCCAATCAGTTCAACAACGGTGATGGGCAGAACACATTCCTCCCAGGACACACAACGCTACTGAAACTTGAAGGCAGACAGGCTGTGGCAACAAAATACCACATCAGGTCCTACTCCAATCAGTCAACAACAGGAATCTGAGACTACCATGGTCAGAAGTTCACCAAAACCTGGACAGCTGAAGATCGCTAATGAAACATATCACGAATGCTCAATTGTCTAGTTTCTGTGAGCCAGAAACCAGTGAATAGAGATCTTTCTCTTTGAGGAATATGAGGCCCATGTTGTGTGTATCAAAAGGTCACTAGTTTGATTCCCTGGACCAGCAGGAATGGATCAAGTGCCCTTGAGCCAGGCACCTAACCCTGAATTGCTCCCTGGGTGGGGTGTGTCAAGGTCCTGTTGTACGTTGCTCTGAATAAGAACGTCTGCTAAATGCCTGTAATGTAATGTAATGTAATCGAGCACCTACCGGATGTTTATGGTGTGAGCATCCAGGACAGTAAGCACAGGCGGCTCCATGTGTGATGGTGGGAGCTGACCAGTGGAAAGTGTGACCACCGAGCTGTTAGTACAGCCTGCTTCAGTACAGGCACTCAGGAGAAGAGTGTGTGGAGTGTACACACCGAGACCTGAACAAAGACACAAAACATGGGATTCAAATAAATCAGGCAAAAGAGAGCTGTTTTCTAAAAGTGACACCCCCCCCACCCCACCCCACCCCACCCCAATCATGTGTACCGGGAGGCTGAAGTTCTCAAACTCAGACTGTGCTTACTGGACAGGAAGGAGGCTCTCTCCTTGAATCACTTGAAAGCAGTTTTACTGTCACAGAACGAGACAGAAAAAAGCGAGGGAATCCAAAATCACAGCAGGAGCAGGCACAGACGCTGAGCTAAGATATCCTGAAAGAAATTGGAATCTCCGGGTATTGAGTACAGCACGCTTGCACGCTAGTGAGCATGGAGTGGAAAGCGTAGCGATGCAGCGCTCTATAGCTTCTTATCATATTACACCTCCACCTTCACCATGACCTGCAATGAATGAAACACCTCATAGAGAAGATTGATATTCAATCTACACAACGTACCTTATGGAAGAAATAAAAAAATAAAAAATCCCTTCAAAGTATCCCACACACTTTGTGCTTGAGCTTGTAGTTGTAATACAAAATGTCCTCCACATCTTTATCTGTACAAGACACACAGTTCCTTATGGTGATCAGAGACGATGCCTAAGATTGTTACGGGACACAAAAAAGTCACGTTTCAGTGTCTTGGAATCCTTCTGCGCTGAGGGTTGTCAAAGAAAGGGACGTCTTTTGTGACATATTTGCATGTAATCTGCAACTGAGCGAGACGAACAGAAGCAAGAGCTCACAAAGGAAAAAAAAATGGATCAACGCTGTTAACTAGAGATGTGTTACATGAAATTATATCCTTGTGCATGGACACCCCAACGATTACTGTCAGGCAAGCTGTAATTTTCAATCTGGCCGAGGAATGAAGACCTTTATTCTCATTGATTTGCTGCAGGAGACCTACTGGCCATTACTTTTTAATGACAAACACATTATTTCAAATCCACATCCTTCGAAATGGAGGTCTTTTCTGAATGAGGACATGATGAAAAGAAACTGTTTCCCCACACCAATCTACATACGTCCCCAGCCACATGATCACGGACTGTTTACGGTGATGGGTTTTAATTGGATATAACGCAATGTTTCCTCGTCAACCATCACTGTGCGTATCTCTGACTGCACGTCTGAGTCTGTTAAAGCCAGCGGTTAGAGCTGAGGGAACAATAAGCTGACACTGTGAATGATTCCCCTCGCAATGAATATACCTATCCTGGGTGTAAATTGGTCTTTTTGGGATACCCCATCTTATAGCCATGGCTCTCACCCTGGGGTCAGACTACAGCAGGAGCTAAGCCTTTTAATAAAACATTGCACAATGTTCACACGTTATTGCCAACAGCTGAGCTTGTTGGAGGCTGCTGGAGGCCTGGCCAGCAGGAGCACGCTGGGAGCAGGGAAATAAAACAGCACAACAAAAACAATAGCCGCCTGGTGGCCCTTGTCTTGTCCACCGAAATGAAATATAGTAATAGAACACAGCCTCCTCAGAAGAGAACAGAGCCCGGCCTTGTCAGAGGTTTTGATTAAATAAAAGAGAACGCTGACAGCCATTTCCGCAGCTCAGTTACGTCCCCAGGTGCCTCAAAGTAACACAGCTGTAGATTTGGAGTGTGACTCCTGATTTGCCGTACGAAATCCTACAACATCATGTCTTTTCTTGTCGAAGAATAAGAGTTAGGAATTAGGGTAATATCTGGATCTTTTGTTAGACTTGGCCAATCACAGAATAAGAGGAGAAATAAACGGAGGACTCAATGTTCAAGTTTTAAGTGACAATATTTACAGACAATTCACAATTTATTTTTTTCTTTTCTGGATTTTCAGCAAACTAATTCCAGTCATCAACCGTCAGGGCCTTGTAGGCCTTCAGAGAAGGCCCAAACATGTTTGGCATATCAGCATATAACACATGCTCAGCCAATATATATTGGCTTAAAGGAACAGTCCACCGTACTTCCATAATGAAATATGCTCTTATCAGAATTGAGACGAGCTGCTCCGTACCTCTCCGAGCTTTGCGCGACCTCCCAGTCAGTCAGACGCAGTCAGACGCGCTGTCACTCCTGTTAGCAATGTAGCTAGGCTCAGTATGGCCAATGGTATTTTTTGGGGCTGTAGTTAGATGCGACCAAACTCTTCCGTGTTTTTCCTGTTTACATAGGTTTATATGACCAGTGATATGAAACAAGTTCAGTTACACAAATTGAAACGTAGCGATTTTCTATGCTATGGAAAGTCCGCACTATAATGACAGGCGTACTAACACCTTCTGCGCGCTTCGGCAGCGCATTGATACGGAGCTCAGATATCAATGCGCTGCCGAAGCGCGCAGAAGGTGTTAGTACGCCTGTCATTATAGTGCGGACTTTCCATAGCATAGAAAATCGCTACGTTTCAATTTGTGTAACTGAACTTGTTTCATATCACTGGTCATATAAACCTATGTAAACAGGAAAAACGCAGAAGAGTTTGGTCACATCTAACTACAGCCCCAAAAAAATACCATTGGCCATGCTGAGCCTAGCTACATTGCTAACAGGAGTGACAGCGCGTCTGACTGCGTCTGACTGACTGGGAGGTCGCACAAAGCTCGGAGAAGTACGGAGCAGCTCGTCTCAATTCAGATAAGAGCATATTTCATTATGGAAGTACGGTGGACTGTTCCTTTAAGTATTGCTCTCGATAGCACTGGTTTGACTGCTTTATTAGCATTCACCAACACTACTGATGAATGCTACACCGTTTGGAAAGTGACTTCACTGCTGGAGTAATATTAATTAAATTACACAGGGAAATGAATGAAAAATACTGTGGCGATCATGCAGTGTGGAAGAAGAGTCTGGAGACAGAAATCCAAATTATGATAAATTTTTGGGACGGCATGGTGGTGTAGTGGTTAGCGCTGTCGCCTCACAGCAAGAAGGTCCGGGTTCGAGCCCCGTGGCCGGCGAGGGCCTTTCTGTGTGGAGTTTGCATGTTCTCCCCGTGTCCGCGTGGGTTTCCTCCGGTTTCCCCCACAGTCCAAAGACATGCAGGTTAGGTTAACTGGTGACTCTAAATGAACCGTAGGTGTGAATGTGAGTGTGAATGGTTGTCTGTGTCTATGTGTCAGCCCTGTGATGACCTGGCGACTTGTCCAGGGTGTACCCCGCCTTTTGCCCGTAGTCAGCTGGGATAGGCTCCAGCTTGCCTGCGACCCTGTAGAACAGGATAAAGCGGCTAGAGATAATGAGATGAGATAAATTTTTGGTCCCTCCCACTATAAATCAAAATCTGATTGGTTAAGTCATCTGTCACTTCCTACATAAACATACACTGCCATGGCCTTCTGTCCCAGCAATGTTTGTTGTCTCTAGGCAGAGAAGAGTTTTGAGCTGGCTCACTCACTGGTTAGGAGTTCATTACTGGGACAGAAAGCCATGGCAGTGTATGTTTATGTAGAAAGTGACAGATGAATTAACCAATCAGATTTTGATTTATAGTGGGAGGGACCAAAAATTTATCACCCTCAGCCTTCTTGAAGGCTGAGGGTGATAAATTTTATAAATAGATAAATCTTCTTCCATGCTGCACGATCACCACAGTATTTTTCATTCAGACTTAAGTATTCATTTCCTTGTGTAATTTACTTAGTTACTTTTAAAATCAACATCTACAGCTACATACAACGGAGCGACCTGGCACCCTGCAGCGAATCCCTTATTCTTTCATAATTTGTTCTAATTATTCTCTTCTAAGCCCTGTAATGATCTGGTGACTTGTCCAGGGTGCACCCCACCTCTTGTCTATAGTCAGCTGGGATAGGCTCCAGCTTGCTCATGACCCAGCACAGGATAAGCAGTTACAGATAATGGATGGATGGATATTCTCTTCTAATTCGGCCTCATTTTCTATCAATTTGCTTCAGAAATGAAAGGGTTACTGTCCTGAAAACATTAAAATTGAGTTATCCAATGAGATTTTTTTTTGTGTGTGTGTGTCTAAGCAGAAAAGAGTTTCGAGCTGGCTCACTCATTGGTTAGGACTTCATTGCTGGGACAGAAGGCCATGGCAGTGCAAAAATTTATCACCCTCAGCCTTCTTGAAGGCCAATGCTAGCTTAACCGCGAGTCAGCGCAGTCACTGCAGCAGTGAAGTCATCTTCCAGCCGGTGTAGCATTCATCAGTAGTGTTAGTGAATGCTAATAAAGCAGTCAAGCCAATGCTATCGAGAGCAAGTAGCACAGGCTAACGACCAAGAAACTAAGATTTCTGTCTCCAGACTCTTCTTCCACGCACAATTGCTACAGTATTTTTCATTCAGACTTAAGTATTCATTTCCCAATGTAATTTACTTATAGTTACTTTTAAAATCAGCATCTACAGCTACACACAATGGAGTGACCTGGCACCCTCCTGCTAATCCCTTGCAAAATCCTTTGCCCTGTTGCTTTTTTGGTGTGTCTGGCTAAGGCGTGGCTGAGCTCAAGTCCCAGCTCTAATAGTCATGGTTTGGCACTGCTGAACACAAATCAAAATTGGTTAAGCTGTATGGTTACAGCATCCAGTTTTCACACTCTACTTTTAAACCCTCCTGTCTTTAAAAAGGGGTTACTTCTTATGACTTTTACATATGTTTAACAAAACAAATGTAACACTTTGGGGAAAATACAATAAATAAATAAATCATCACAAGAAAATTACTGCCACACAAAAATACGAGGTATTTTTAATATACTAGACATGTAACGATATATCGTGCAATGATAAATCATGATACAAATTTTGATGATTCAAATTAATGAAATAAGCAATGAACGGTAATTATTATTATTATTATTATTATTATTATTATTATTATTATTATTATCAGGCTGTGTAATCATTTAATTTTTCAGAGCTGTAATGGTGTTGTTTAGATGTACAATAACGGGAATACACATGACTTCACTGTAGGTGGAAGTAACACAGCTCTAATGCTGCAAAAATACACAAAAACAGATGTAAAGTGTGAAAGAGCTGCTGTGTGACTGACTACAAATAGATTTAACAAGAAATCAGAGCCCTCTCTCTTTTACAGACTGCTGAGAGGTAAAGAAAAGAGAAGCAAATGGAGGGAGAACAAATGTTCAGAAAAGTTTATTAAGAAAAGGAATATTTATTATGAACTTTTTCATTTTTAATAAAATGAATATTTTAGTTAATGGGCTAGTATATTTTACTCAAATCTTTAAAAATGTGGGGAAATAATTATTGTTGGTTATTAAGAAAATGAAACAAAAGTGTTTTTTTCTTTTGTAAATTTAACAAAAAGAATATTTCAGTTGATGAACAGGAAAATAACTGTTGTAATGTTTTTGGGTAATAACATTTTCTTCATTTAATTTTTGTTCAAAATATCATTAATTGAGTCAAATCATAAATTAGGTGAATAGTTACATGTATATATATTACAAATATAAATAATGTCAATGCTGCATAGAGAAAAAAGCAAGATGCAATTCTAAACCTTAAACACAGGCATTACAGTTTGGACAGAGTATTAATTTATCTTGAAAGGAGAATGCTAACACCCAAACTGATATTACATTGCTATTGATTATTTTATATTTGTTTATTTTATGCTCGTCACTACAGGCCATATTCAGAGTTAATGACTTTAGTCCAAAAAAAGTAAAATGTTCATATTCACATGACGAAGGCTCCTGGTTTAATTTTAAGCCCATAAATGAAACAGGGACAGAACACGTTGATTAAAAAAGGAAACAGCTGTCATTTCTGTGAAATTAAAAAGGTCATGAAGACACCAAAAATATACAAGGCCAAAAAAAAAATCATGTCTTACGAAAGTATTCGTCCCCCTTGGTGTTTGTCCTGTTTTGTCACATTACAAGCTGTAATTAAAATGGATTTTTGTGGAGTTAGCACCATTTGATTTACACAACATGCCTACCACTTTAAAGGTGCAAATTGTTGTTTTATTGTGACACTAACAATAATTAAGATGAAAAAAAAAAACAGAAATCTGGAGTGTGCATAGGTATCCCCACCTACCCAAGAAAAAAAGAAAAAGTCAATACTTTGTAGAGCCACCTTTTGCTGCAATTACAGCTGCAAGTCTCTTGGGGTGTGTCTCTATTAGCTTAGCACATCTAGCCACTGGGATTTTTGCCCATTCTTCAAGGCAAAACTGCTCCAACTCCTTCAAGTTAGATGGGTTGCGTTGGTGTGCAGCAATCTTCAAGTCATGCCACAGATTCCCAATTGGATTGAGGTCTGGGCTTTGATTAGGCCATTCCAAGACATTTAAATGTTTCCCTTTAACCCTCTGGGGTCTGAGGGTATTTTCTGGCACGAATGATTTTGGCATGCTCTGATTTTGTTGTCAATTTCAACAAATCTAAGCAGTATTTTCAAAGTCATATGACTTTTTTGTATTCAGCGCAAGTTCAGCTACAATAATATCCATGTAGTGTGTATAACATGATCGTACTTTAAAAAAACAGACAAATGAAGATGTTGTAAAAAGCAGTTTTAGAACTGTGTTGGAATGTGTGAAAAAAACATGACCTTACCCATTGTGTTGAACCGTTTTGGTCACTTGAGGTGATTCTGTTCAGTCTGAGGAATGTATCAAGCACAAAAACTTAAATCTGCTCAATTGATTTGGATAATTAACTGGCCATCAAAAAATGTATGTCCTATTGATTTGGAATAAAGAGTTGGCAGTGGGAGGGGTATTCAATGAGAAGGGTAAACATTTCCATTCCATTCAGTGAGAAGAGTGAAAACCCCTCCCACTGCCAACTCTTAATCCCATCAGGTCAAGTCACAATGGGTAAGGTCATGATTTTTCACACGTTCCAACACAGTTCTAAAACTGATTTTTACAACAGCTTCATTTATCTGGTATTTGACTTTATTTTGGTATTTGACTCTATTCAGTGTCTTGAAATGAACTGTTGTGCTATTTTACTCAGTTCAGAGCCACAGCCAACTCGGTTACTCTGTTACACAATTACTCTGTAATTTTGCTCCCACTCCAACTCCAAATTTTACTCTCTAAACTCAAAATCGAGCAAAATTAACTATTTTGAAGCCTTTTACTTTTAACTCTGGAAAAAAAATTGCTCAGTATTTTTTCCTGTGTATGCACTACAGTGCACACATAAGGTATCAACCAATCTGCTCATCAGAAATAGAAGAAATATTTACACTTACTCAAGTTGATCTTTGGCTGGATCTAGTCGAAGTAAAAAAGAAGGCACCATTCATCATCAGTGTTGCAGTTCTCAAGATTGAATTGAATCGCTGTCCTGAATCATGAACTGAATCATGAATTGATTTGCTGTCCTGAAATTGAATCGCTGTCCTGAATCATCCAAAGAGCATAAAATCTGCATGCCATCATGCAACTTTTACTTCCAAATAGCCTAAACTATGGCTGAGAGATTTTATCCTGTTTACAGTGGGCGCTCCCACCATGAAAGAGAAACCAATTGAAACCGAAAGAGTGAAAGTGATTATCATGCTGTTACCATGTGAATAGTATTTTATGAATGTATAAGTGCACATTCAGCGCTCTGACTGAGTTAGGTGACAAGTTTTATGTTTCATCTAATTTAGGTAATTTAAAAGCTATAATATTATTTGGCAGTGGGCACATAGGAAAGTGTAAAGTATAAAGTTTCTGTCAATATGTTTATCATACTTGCATGATAAAAAACTCGTGAATATATTTATCTCAATACATGACCTACTCATTCTAAACCTGCCGAGCTTCGCTGGCAAAGCTCTCAACCCCAAAGGGTTATACCACTCCATTGTAGCTTTAGCAGTATGTTTAGGGTCACTGTCCTGTTGGAATGTGAACCTTCGTTCCAGTCTCAAACCTCTGGCTGACTCAAAAAGGTTTTCCTCCAGAATTGCCCTATATTTAGTGCCATCCATCTTTCCTTCAGTCCTGACCAGCTTTCCTGTCCCTGCAGATGAAAAACATCCCCACAGCATGATGCTGCCACCACCATGCTTCACTGTAGGAATGGTGTTCTCAGGGTGTTGGGTTTGCACCACACATGGCATTTCCCATGATGGCCAAAAAGATCAATTTTAGTCTCATTTGACCAGAGAAACTTCTTCCATGTGTTTGGGGAGTTCACCACATGTTGTTGGGCAAACTCCAAATGTGATTTCTTATTTTTTTCTTTAAGCAATGACTTTTTTTCTTGCCACTCTTCCATAAAGCCCCGCTCTGTGGAGTGTACACAAGTCCCTAATATTACTATTCTAATATTACAATATTACTCCCTAATATTGATTTTCCCTTGAAGTTAATAAATAGAATAATGAAAGATGGGGTTGAGAAATATAAACTGATGAATATTCGTGCAGTAGTAAAGGCCACTAGCCTAACAGGACATGTGCAGGATTAAATAAATACAATAACATCAAATACTTTTTAATAACTACTATCATCATTACTCTGGAGCTTTTCTGCATTTGTAATGGTTTAAAAAAAAACCTGCTTCAAGTCGAAGCTTGTTTGATTTGCTTTTTATTACAATTCCATACGAAGGAACTTTCCCCAGGTAGAGAAATGCAACTTTCTCGTTTTCATGCTAATCTAACTCCACTTCTTCCTATATTCAAGCTCCTCTGAGTAAATACAAGTCTTAAGGACAAATGGATGCAGATCCCCGTGTAAAAATGACCCAACCCCCCTCATTTACTTTATAAAGTGTATTTACTTTGGAATGAAGGCCAGAGATAAAGCATACATCTGAGACAGAGTAAACATGTAAACAGTTTACAATGTCGCTGCTCACACAGCCATTCTCTCTCACCGGTGATGTTGATGGCCGTGTCGTTGCCTTGGTAGGCGATGGTGTGGTCCTTGTAGAGCGTGTAGTGTGTGATAACGCCATTGGGTTGTTTAGGAGTATCCCAGGACACAGAGAGAGAATCTGGGTGTGGAACTGCATGAGGAGGAAGAACTTCCTCAGGAGCTGTGAAAGGGTTGAGGTGAAGTTAATAAAATGCAGCTACACTGAAATGTAAAACAGGTAAGAATGAGATTTCTGTGTGAGATCCACGATATGCACATCACACCCATGTGTGGGCTTTCTGGTTCCAGATGCTGCTACACAACTGCGTACAATGTGGGATGAACTGAAACACTGACTTCACCTCAAACCTCCTCACCCAACACCACTGTCTGATCTCAGTAAAGCTCTTACAGCTGAATGAACAAAATTTAGTGGAGAGTCTTCCCAGAAGAAAAAAAGAGGAGAAGAGTGGAGCTCATTATAACAGTGAAGGAGAATAAATCTAGAATGAGATGTTCAACAAGGACATATGGGTGTAATGGTCAGGGGTGCACATACATTTGGTTATATAGTGTATTTGTAGGTTCATTTTATTGTCAAAATCTCACCAAATTCCACTTTTTCTTAAAAAAGTCAAGTCCGAGTCAAGTCCAAGTCATTAAAAAAATTGGAGTCACGTCAACTATTGATCCGAGTCGAGTCCGAGAACAAGACTCCAACCGCACCATTTGACGGTGGCTGTTTTAGCGGCCTTAACATTAGTTTGTTCCTGAACGTGACGTATGAACAGGTGAATGTGCATTCTTTTCATCAGGGAGTGTGAAGTATTCAGTCAGAGATGGTTGGGAGATGGATGTAAGTGCAGAAGGTGTGTTTATTAATACAAGTGAAGACACGTAAACAATCCAGAACGGCAGGCAAAATCGTAAAATGGTGAAACAGGCAATAGGTCAAGAGAGGCACAAACAGGCTATCATAGACTTGGCAGAATCAAAGACAAGAAACGGGAAATCAGGAAACCAAACAAGGAAATAAGGCTCGGTAGTGTGTCAGCGATGCAACTCAATACTTCGCAAAATAAGTGTGTTTTTACCGTTTTTATATAGATATCTGTGAAGATACTCAGTCATCCAGGTACATAGTAATCTGTGGTTGGTAGAAGAGAGCAACTGGACTTGCTTGAAAAGTCTTGAAGACGTTTCGCCTCTCATCCGAAAGGCATCCTCAGTTCTGATGCCTTTCGGACAAGAGGCGAAACGTCTTCAAGACTTTTCAAGCAAGTCCAGTTGCTCTCTTCTACCAACCACGTTTTTATATAGGCGTGCTGATTGCGCCTTAATCCTGTGCAGGTGTGAGGCGTTTATGGTGCGCACGTGAGAGTCTGCTTGGTGCATGCGCTGTACAGAGCGCGCCTTAGAGTCTATCTGATGCACGCGCCAAGGCGCGCAGGTATGACAGTTTTGCATGAAATTAGCATAGATATAAGTATCTTATGCCAAATTATTATGACACGTTACAAAAAATAAAGAAAAGATCTGAGTCCTCGTCTCCAATTTACGAATCCAAATGCAGTTAATGCACGAGTCCGAGTCATCAGTGCTCAAATCCAAGTCGAGTCACGAGTCCTTAAAATTAGGGCACGAGTTGGACTCGAGTACTACAAGCCTGTTTCTATGTACTGCAGAAAAATGTCCTGATGTACTGAAACTGTAGCTCAAAGAAAAAAAAAGAAATCCAGATTTCGTCGCACTTTGACGTTTTGTAGCACATTCTTTGATAAAGTTTGATATATTTGCGTTAGTTCAGTCTGACAGACTACACTATAGACACAATAGCAAATAAAACAAAACACATTTCGAGCCTGAATAAGTTACTCAGAGCGTCACGAAAGCGTCTTCTCTATCAAGCCGTTCGTGTAGTGCCGAGTCAATCCAGCCATTTCGGTTTTTTGTAATCAAATTGATTTCTTTGTCACTCAACAGTGACCCCTAATGCCATACTGTTCTTTAAATAAGACAATGTAACCCATGACCTGGAAAACCTGCCCACATTTTTCACTCTTCTGCCAAAAAAAAAAAAACAGACTTATATCAAACTACTGGGCAGAACAGAGCAAACTTGTATTTGCAAAATGGGTCTCAGACGGAGAAAATAATTGCCGCTGACAATTAATCTGTCTTTATTCCTGCTGTTTTATGTAAGACGGAGAGAGAGAGAGAGACTCTGTCAGCGGACATGACACTTGTTCTCTTCGGTCTACAGAGAAGGTGTCTTTGTCCTGCCTGGGGAGTTCGACAGGCGCGTGGGTAATAAAGAATGAGTGTGGACGAGTTGAAAGAGAGAGAGAGAGAGAGAGAGAGAGAGATGGGAAGACCAGGCGTTGTGGTTTCAGTGCAGCATGAGAACACCCTCGTCTGACTGCAAAAGCGTGGAAATGGGCTTCACTTTGCGTTTCATACTTCTGAGCGTAGAATCAATTCTTTTTACTTCTCCGGCAGAGTAAAATGAAGAAAGCTTGCATTAATCTTGCAGAAGCCTCGCATTACTGACAAGGCTCTCACACGAACAAAGTAAGAGCAATTAAAAAGGCCATTCATCTGCATTACAGCTATTAAAGATGCATGTCATTTGTGTGTGTGGGGGGGGAGGAAGGAGCTGGGGTCATTCACTCATCCTTTACCCTCCGTCACTACAAAATCCACCTTCTCCAAATGAGGAATAGAAGAAAAAAAAAATCAAACAAAGCGTTCAGTGGCTGGCAGTGCATCAGCTTTAATAGTGTTAATCGTCAAAGAAATGTAAAAGTCAGGAGTTTACCCTCCTGTGGAGTGGTGAGGCTGGTGGCACGCAGGCTTTCTCCACAGCCGGCCTGAGTGCACGCTGTTAGGGTAATACTGTAGCTGCTAAAAGGAGCCAGGCCGCTTAATGTTCCTGGAAAAGGAGAGAGAGAGAAAGAGGCAAAATGTCATTCTTTCACTTCCATATTTCAGAACGCAGACCCTCCACCTGCTTATACTCCGAGACTTAATGCAATGCTTGTTCAAACACAGCATAATTTAACCATCACTTCTGATAATAGCCCCAGATTTAAACCGACTTTATTAATCATCATACGCAGGACTAAAGTGATGCCAGGCTTTTCTGTTCACGCAGAAGACACTAATGATGGGATCTAATGGACGACATGAGAAACAGCATTTAAAAGCAGCCTGTAGCTCATCTCCAGGATGCTCTTTAGTGCTGTTATGATCGAAACGCACATCACTAAATCCAGCATTAATTTAAAAACAACAACAAAAAAAAACCCTGACAGATATACAGTACACTTAACAGCCAAACTATGGGTTCGTTAAAGGAATAAATAAAACTAATACGTTTCCACTTGTGCCTTGGAGGAATCTTGTGAGGGAATCTGTGAAGGAAAAAAAAACACAGATCTCACTTTCCTCCATTAAAAAGGGCCAAAAATCCTGCGTTTTCTTGTCTCCATGATGACACGCTCACAGAAATCAGATGTAATTAATCGGCCCCGGTCATAAATTACGACAAAGGACTTCTGTGTGAAGTGTGGCTTTTAATTAATTTTAGTCCTTAGAATTAGGATTTATTCATTAATTTATCATTCCAAATAAAGGCTTTTAACGCGCATGTGTTTGTGCATGTGTATGAGAGAGAGAGAGAGAGAGAGAGAGAGAGCGAGTGGTTCCTTGGCTAGCTTCCATGCTAATCTGCACTCACGTGCCTGGCTTATCTCTACGCGGGACAGACTGCTATCAGAGTTAGAAAGTAAACACTATGACACAGCTGTAATCAGGCAGGTATCTCCGAGTTTTTTTTTTTAGTCTGATGTGTTTTAATTCAATTAAGAGCTTGACCCGTTCTGTTCTCATTACCTACTCGTTTGCGTTCCTGTGTTTTTCTTTTTATCTGCCTTTGTAATTCTGCGCTCATATCATGGCTATCATAAATTAGCTAGGCGGAGTTTGAACTGTGCCAAGGAGAGGACAAAAAAAAAAAAGGATCTTCCCATTTTGCCCAGAGACAGGGCTGAGATTGGCCGTCTCTAAGTGGCATCTCTGCTTGCTGATTACGCATTCAGCTGATGTGACAAAGCATTTTCACAAAGTGAATAAGTGAGAGCCCCACCTCTGTCACACCGACAACTTCACTAATCATTGCCTTCTGTACTGAGAAACACAGTGGTCACTTTGAAGGAAAGAAATATGAGAATGACCTTCAAACGTGTCCAGAAAGTAAGATATTAAGATATTAACCAATATCGAGAATATAACATATGTTACTGCCGGAGTCTCTTCATTTGGGCAAAGCTGCTCAAAATCCTGGCTCTGGATTTCAGTTCCAAGGCTAAATGAGCTTCTCTGTGCACGGTTAGAGGACGAGCTGTACTCTCAAGGCCAGCTGAACCCACAAGACAAGACAGTATTTAATTGACAAACTTGACCATGATATTTAAAAAGAAGGCTCTAATTTAATTGTAGATACGAAATCAATGCAATCAAAATGTGTTGCAAAGGAGAAACAGCAAAACGAATCATTAAAAATACAACAAAATGTGCACTGTAATAATAATAATAATAATAATAATACAGGTAGGAGGGGCCCTTTGAACTTGGCTGATATCCCTCCTATAGATGATGTCTCAATAAAAATACCGGTTGGTGGTAACCTTAAAACACACATCAGTTATGAGTGAAATGTCTATTACAAACAAGAAGACAGAGTCATCTATATTCCCCGCCCTATATACCAACTACATACCAAGTTTCAAGATATTATTTGTCACATTTTTCAAATTCTGCTGCAGGAAACCAACCCTACCTCTTTACACTGACCTCTGCAGCCCATGGCATAAGCCAACCAGGCCTTTGGTCTAGGTGAGCTCATCTCATCTCATCTCATTATCTCTAGCCGCTTTATCCTTCAACAGGGTCGCAGGCAAGCTGGAGCCTATCCCAGCTGACTACGGGCGAAAGGCAGGGTACACCCTGGACAAGTCGCCAGGTCATCACAGGGCTGACACATAGACACAGACAACCATTCACACTCACATTCACACCTACGGCCAATTTAGAGTCACCAGTTAACCTAACCTGCATGTCTTTGGACTGTGGGGGAAACCGGAGCACCCGGAGGAAACCCACGCGTACACGGGGAGAACATGCAAACTCCGCACAGAAAGGCCCTCGCCGGCCCCGGGGCTCGAACCCAGGACCTTCTTGCTGTGAGGCGACAGCACTAACCACTACACCACCGCGCCGCCTCTAGGTGAGCTAAAAATGAAAATTTCTCACATTTCTTAGTATCAAAAGGCACATATACATTACTTAATCAACACGTATACCAACTTTCAAGACCATACCTCTCATAGTTTTCAAGTTCTGCTCCTGGAAACAAAACCTACCCCAAGACTAAACCTGAGAGACTAGGTCTGAAATCGTTTCCATGGAGACATGAAAAATTAAAATTTCTCAAATGTCTTAGTATGAAAAGGTACATCTACATTACCTTGTTAACATGTATACCAAGTTTCAAATCCATATCATGAATAGTTTTGGATGTCTGCTCCGGAAACGAACATTGCTCTTAGAAACTAAGTCAAAATCAATTTTTTATGTAAAAATTTAAAAAATACTTTTTTTTTTCCAAAAATCCAAAATAGCAAAAGGCACCAGTTCACATGCTGCTTGATATTTATACAAAGTTTCATGGAGATATCTTCAGTAAAGATATGGCCCAGAAACAAAAATGTGACCGGACAGACAGCCGGATGGACGGACGGACAGAACCCGTTTCTATATCCTCTGCCAAACTTCGTCTGGGCAGGGGATAATAATGTAAATAATGACGTGAATAGGGCTGGAACCAATGGTGAAGGTCCCTTGGCTGGTAGGTGTCTTACTGACCCGCAAGGTGGGCCCGACCGTCATCAAGTGACTGCGATGAGAGAAAAAGTGGACCAAGAAGATGAATATGGTGGTTATGGAGTGTTATTTTCAGAGCAACCCAGTTGAATTAAGTGGAGGTTGTTCCAGCTGTTGTCGGAGCCCTTGGTGTGGTTACAAAAAAGATCCAAAATTGGATCTCAAAGGTCGGTGTTGAAATTCGAACTGAGTTGCTGCAAAAGACTGCACTCTTGGGAACAGCCAGAATTTTGAGAAAAGTACTATAAATGTAGTAAGGAGTGTGAACTGCAGGACCCTTGGTCATTTGTTATGTATGTTTACTCTGATGACAAAAGAACAGTCTGAGTTTTGGGAATAATAGTAATAATAATAATAATAATAATCTCATCTCATTATCTCTAGCCGCTTTATCCTTCTACAGGGTCGCAGGCAAGCTGGAGCCTATCCCAGCTGACTACAGGCAAAAGGCAGGGTACACCCTGGACAAGTCGCCAGGTCATCACAGGGCTGATACATAGACACAGACAACCATTCACACTCACACCTACGGTCAATTTAGAGTCACCAGTTAACCTAACCTGCATGTCTTTGGACTGTGGGGGAAACCGGAGCACCCGGAGGAAACCCACACGGACACGGGGAGAACATGCAAACTCCGCACAGAAAGGCCCTCGCCGGCCCCGGGGCTCGAACCCAGGACCTTCTTGCTGTGAGGCGACAGCGCTAACCACTACACCACCGTGCCGCCATAATAATACTACTAATAATAATAATAATAATGAAGGCTACATCAGTGGGCAGAGGATTCTCTTAGAAAGCCCCACAGTTATGAAACAGCATTCAATGTTGTGTTCGGGACTCAGACACAATCTGACCTCTGACTTCTCCTGCTTTCTGGACCTGCCCGATCCATCCTGATGCCCTACTTCTGGCTGAGGTTCTCATCACTTCGCTCCTGTGGATACACTTGGAAGATGGACTGCAGCTGATGCAATCAGTTTTGCTATGATGGCTGAGGACTACAGTCACCATGATAACTTTAGGACTGCATTTGTCATGAACAGTTTTACACTCAAGTCTCCATCAGAAATCAGTTGATAACTTCAACAAAAATAGACTTTATGTTAAAACTATCATGATTTTCCTGGTTTCACAGTTGTACTTTGTGAATCTATAGGACACAGTTATAGAAGTGAGTTATTTATAATCACACTATCTGTTATCACCCAAATGAGGATGGGTTCCCTTTTGAGTTTGGTTCCTCTCAAGGTTCTTCCTCGTGTCGTCTGAGGGAGTTTTTCCTCACCACCGTCACGTCAGGCTTGATCATGAGGGATACATTTTCAAATTCATATATGTAAAATGTATATCCTGAATTTATATACTTCTGTAAAGCTGCTTTGTGATGACGTCCATTGTTAAAAGCACTATACAAATAACATTTAATGGAATTGAACTGAATGTGCAGTTTATGAATTAGAATATCTATTTTCTTCACTTCAAAGGGGGTGGCATGGTGGTGTAGTGGTTAGCGCTGTCGCCTCACAGCAAGAAGGTCCGGGTTCGAGCCCTGTGGCCGGCGAGGGCCTTTCTCTGCGGAGTTTGCATGTTCTCCCCGTGTCTGCGTGGGTTTCCTCCGGGTGCTCCGGTTTCCCCCACAGTCCAAAGACATGCAGGTTAGGTTAACTGGTGACTCTAAATTGACCGTAGGTGTAAGTGTGAATGGTTGTCTGTGTTTATATGTCAGCCCTGTGATGACCTGGCAACTTGTCCAGGGTGTACCCCGCCTTTCGCCTGTAGTCAGCTGGGATAGGCTCCAGCTTGCCTGCAACCCTGTAGAACAGGATAAAGCGGCTAGAAATAATGAGATGAGAGCAGATTCACTTCAAAGGTAATCAATTAAACAGGTAAACAATCAATTAAATACAGATCCATTTCAGCTTTAATTCCATATATTAGAATTGCAGGGTGTCAAAAGCTTACCTACACCAAGCTGACCGTCTCTTTAAACAGTGTGGAAGGTTCCAGAAGTTGCTATGGTGACATTTAAAAGCTTCTGATTGGACAATTGTCATAACTGAGAGTTAATTTGGGAGCACAGATGGCTGAAAAAAGGCCTACCTTTAGAGCCAGTGCCTTTTTACCCTTGATACCATGGGAAAATCCAAGTAACTTAGCCAAGACCTCAGAAAAAAATAATTTTTTTTGCAAATATAACATTCTTGGGTCCACAAAGACACTGAATCATCCACAAAGAAGGTACAAATGAACTCTCAGGGATGACCAAACTCTGGTCCGAAAGGCTCAACTGAACCCCAAGACAGCAACAAGAGAGTACTATATCTACGACGGCTGTTAGACAGGGAAGAAGCCCCGACTCTAAGACCAGCCTAAAAAAGCCAGACTGAAGTTTGCTGATGTTCTCTAGTCACATAAAACACTCACAATCAATGCTATATGAGGAGGAAAACTGGTGAGGCTGTTAATCCAAACTGTGAAGCATGGGGATGGGAGCATCATGTTATGGGAGTGTTTTGCTGGAAAAGGGACTGGTGCACTTCAGAAAATAGATGATATCATGAGAAAGGAGGTTTATTGCGAGATCCTGAAGCAGCACCTCAATACATTATCCAGAGAGTTAAAAACATGTCCGCAGGTGGGTCTTCCAGGAGGACTATGACCCTACACATACCAAATCTGTGACAAAAGAACTTTAGACAAGAACGCGAAAGTACTTGAGCAGACACACCAAGCCCTGACCTGAACAAGAGTGCTCCGAGAGCACAATATTCCCCACTGGCAACTATGCCATAACTCTAGTAAAATGTGACTGAATTGAACGAAATTGCAATATGCGTATTACTGACATACAAAGAATCCTGCCAAGTTTCATGAAATTCCTCCAAAAATTGTGAGAGGAGTTGATTTCAGAAGGTGAGTACCCTTCCTGGGACGGACAGACAGATGGACGGATGGATGGACATTGCCACGACATAATCCCCCTTCGGGCTTTTCAGCCAGCAGGGGATAAAATGCATGTCGGAGCAAGGATGCCAACAAAACCGACATCAGTTCTGTCAGGAAAAATGGGCAAAAATTCCGGAAGAGTATTGTGGGAATCTTACAATGTCACCAAATACTACTACATCAAGTGTATGTAAACATATAGTTTTTAAAAAAATAATAATTTTTCTTTGTTTTCTTAAAAGCAGCATGAAAAAAAACCCAGGAAGGAGGAACCATGGTGCAGCAATAAACAAAATGAATACTTCCAGAATTTGAGCCGGAATATTTATTTATTGTCGGATTTTCATGTTTTCAGCTTGCAAGCGTCATTCATTCACTGGAGCACAGATGGTGTTTTCACAATATGAGCAAGTAAATCATGCAAGATGTTTGTAATGTTACTCCTGTATATGATCAAATGAAATTCATTACGCAGATGAAATCAGCTGAGCGTACGTAAAACGATTTCTGCGTGTCAGGTGAAGAAGGAGGGTTTATTAAAGCGGTTCAGTGAGCTTTTCATTCCACAGGATGCTGCAGGTAAACATACTCAATACAGACAACACAGGCTGCACGACACAAACAAAACAAAGTTTTGCTGATCCCGTTCCTAATTTAAAAAAAAAAAACTATAATAGTGTATAAATGTTGAGTGTAATAAGCTTTTCCTGCTGCCTGGCTGGAGGGAGCAGTTATTTAAAAAGACAGGCTGTGCTGCAAAAAGCCCAGTGTGGCTCTTACCCATCAGCCATTGCGCATTGAAGGTGGCGCTGATTGGGGGGGATAAGGGACTGTCCCGGCTGTATGCCTTCACCACATAGTGCTCAATTACACCTCTGACCTCAGGCGGCTCCTCCCAGCTCACCTCCGCGCTGGAGCCATTTACACTGGCAACTCTGGAGGGAGGCAGCACACTTTGTGGAGCTGCAAGATGGATAAAAGAGGAAAGAGAGAGAGAGAGAGAGAGAGAGGGAGAGATGGGGAGTAAAGAGTGGGTGTCAGACTAAAGAAAAGCAGCACACATATTCTTCACGTTTAATAGACACAGTAAATCAAATCCATCCATTAGCATAAATACAATTTATTAGAGTTGTAACTTTTTCAGCGCTGATTTAATACGACTGTTCATCCACCGTTCATACTGGGTCATATTTCAAACTCATCCAGCCTCTTTTTTTTTTTATACCTGCAAAGAAATGTAGTAAACAGTAAAATGCATGCAGAACAGGCAACATATGCAACGTGTGTCATATATATATAATGCTCATTTTTACCCAAAAATGAATATTCATGAAATATACAATAGCTTACAGAGTTATCATTCCTCCATTAGAACAAAACATACATTCAAAACACACATACTATTTTTTAGCATGTTTCAAGAAAATATATTGTATATCTATTTATGGTAAAATAAATAAACAGATATTTTTCCACAAATCCTCGGCGCACCCAGCAGAAAATCAGTGATATTTGCGGAGGTGAAAATGGCTTCACTCTGCCGTGCTGCTTCTTCTTCCTCCTCTCGTTCATCACCCTCTCCACACAGCCCTTCATTTTTAAGGAGGCACCTTTTGTGATGTGCCCTCTTTACCCTGAGCTACACGATAAGCTATCGCTGAGCACCATCTCATCTCCCTGACTGTTACATATATTGTGCTGATAAGAAGAAGGAAATGGGCTGGTCTGAAAACTATGACACAAATATCACTATGGAGTGTGGCTTGTGTGTATGTGTGTGTTTGTGTGTGTGTGTAAGACCGTCCTACCTGTCTCTCGACTGCGTCCTCGCTGCCACGGTCCAGCTGTCCACCCTCCCTCTCCAGATGCTATCACTCTGTACAAGTACTCTGTTTGCAAATAAAGTGCGTTTTATTTCAGATGATATAAAACAAGACCTTTATCATTAATTAAATACACAGAGACTGGCACATAAAAAGATCTGAATATGTATAACATAGACAGATTTACATTTATAGGTATTTAAACTGTTATTTGGGGAAAGAAAGACCCTGGCTGAAGGTCCTCCTCCTCCTCCTGCTCCTCCATAGGTACAGAGTTTTATCTGCTCCGAGTTTTCAGCATGTTCCCGGTTTCTCCACGACTCTTAGATCCTGATTTAAACTTCTACATTTTACATCGACAAATCCCTGGATATCACATAACGTGAACACAGAGTTCTCAGAGTGCGGTCTGTAATCTCCTGTATATCCAGGATAAAAACCAGGAAGTGCTGTTAATCTGACATGCAGTGTTTCAAATTTAATGGACACCTAGATGAACTTAAAGTTCAGGAACAAAAAGCACTAATTGATTGTAACGTAGTCCTTCAAAATGATTTTATTTTGTAATTTATCTCTGACTGTAAAGAAGTTTGTGAACCCCTGCACTACAGGGCAAAGCAAAATCTCATCTCATCTCATCTCATCTCATTATCTCTAGCCGCTTTATCCTGTTCTACAGGGTCGCAGGCAAGCTGGAGCCTATCCCAGCTGACTACGGGCGAAAGGCAGGGTACACCCTGGACAAGTCGCCAGGTCATCACAGGGCTGACACATAGACACAGACAACCATTCACACTCACATTCACACCTACGGTCAATTTAGAGTCACCAGTTAACCTAACCTGCATGTCTTTGGACTGTGGGGGAAACCAGAGCACCCGGAGGAAACCCACGCGGACACGGGGAGAACATGCAAACTCCACACAGAAAGGCCCTCGCCAGCCACGGGGCTTGAACCCAGGACCTTCTTGCTGTGAGGCGACAGCGCTAACCACTACACCACCGTGCCGCCGCAAAGCAAAATATACAGGAAAAAAAAATCATACTGACTGCAGTCCACAAAATGCACTGAATGTGATCAAGAAAAATTTATTTGCTGACACTGTCCTTGAGGATAATTTGCGGCAAATTAAATTATTACAAAAGAATCCGTCTTGCACTGCCTTCCATTTCTTTATTCAGTAAAATTCCTGATCTTTCCCTCAGTGTTTCCTGCCTCGAAAAGAAATCAGTGCTCAAAATGACACACTGTTGTTTTGCCAAGTGATCTTTTTACATTTACACTTTTGGCAGATTCTTTAATACAAAGCAACTTACAACTGGCCTGAGTAGATTAAGGTTAAGGGCTTTGGTCAAGAGCCAAATAATGGTAGCTTGGTGGTGCCGGGAACCGTGTTAGAGCATCCACTCCATTAGAATGTCCACTCCATTAGAACAACCATGCCATTAGACCATCCATGCCATGAGAGCGTCCACTCCATTAGAACGTCCATACCATGAGAGCGTCCACGCCATGAGAGCGTCCATGCCATGAGAGTGTCCACGCCATGAGAGCATCCACTCCATGAGAGTGTCCACTCCATTAGAACACCCACACCATTAGAATGTCCACACCATGAGAGCATCCACTCCATTAGAACACCCACTCCATGAGAGCGTCCACTCCATTAGACCATCCACGCCATTAGAATGTCCACTCCATGAGAGCGTCCACTCCATTAGAACACCCACGCCATTAGAACATCCACTCCATGAGAGCATACACTCCATTAGCATGTCCACGCCATTACGTAGAACGTGCACGCTATGAGATCATCCACGCCATTAGAACGTCCACTCCATGAGAGCGTCCACTCCATTAGCGTGTCCACACCATTAGAGCATCCACTGCTGATCTTCAGACTGCTCTAGCTCTGATTTAGGACCCCAGGGCTGTCAGGTATGCATCTCAACCTACTCTACCAAGGCCTGCACACAACCCCTTTCACTTCACTCTTCAATCTTTAACATGGAGAGCTCAGCATTACATGGCAAAGTGGAAAACACCAACCCAAGTCATTTCTTTGTCCTTTGTATGGTTTTACATTCACTTCTAACCACAACTGATAATCAGATATAGACCACACGTATTACAGTTTCCAAGCATATCTTTCAGTACACATGTCAGCCATATTGGTGAAGGGTGGAAGTGGAACAACAGCTATATCAGCAGCAAAGCTGCCTTTCAGAAGAGTGATGATGGAAGGGATGGCCGAGACCTCAGCCATGACCTCTGCATACCCTTGGGTCAGGGCTGGATGCTTTGTCTGGCACTTATGAGAACAAAAGCCCAGCACAAAAGAAGGAATCAAAAACAGGCCAAACGATTGCATGAGACATGGCAGAAGGCCAAAAGCAAAAGGCCAGAATATCTTCAGGTCAACGAGCTGAAAGTGCTAGTGGGGATGTGTGTGTGTGTGTGTGTGTGTGTGTGTGTGTGTGTGTGTGTGTGTGTGTGTGTGTGTGTGTGTGTGTACCAGTGAAGGGCTGCAGAGTCAGATCCAGAGCTCTGATCTCGTTGCCTGTGTGCACCAGGATGGAGTCGTTTCCCCGGCAGTTAACGCTGGTGTCAGCTGACAGGCATCCATCCAGATTGACTCTGACAGCGGCACACGATGCCATGGCCAAGTTTAAGACAGGACCACTTGCAGCCAATCGAATGTCCCTGAAGCAGCCACCAAATCCTGCAGAAGAGGTGAGAGAGAAAGAGAGAAGAGGAAGGGAGATAGATCACATTCTCCACTGGCCTAATTATCTAAAACAAGGAACACCATCAGAGGCATCAAAATGAGCAAGAGGGGGACGAGTGGACACAGGAGAAGACACAGAGAGGTTTATACTGTACAGTCCAGGCAACAACTGAGAGAGCTGGGATTAGACAAGGGCTTAGATACAGGATAGGGAAGAAAAGAAAAGAAAAATAAATCTATACATCAAAACTTGAAGGAATTTTTTTAATTTTAATTGTGGTATTTTCACATTAATTTCAAGGACATACTACTGTGTCATATTCTCATTATTTATGATATCATATCATATGTCCAGTGATCTGGCCACTGTGTGTGTGTGTGTGTGTGTGTGTGTCTGACCATGCAGCAGGCTGTACTGGTGCAGCGCTGGGTGCTGAAGTCCAGCTGGGACGCCTCCTACATAAAGTGGAGAGGTGATATTGAGGTTCCCAGCTCTCTCGCCCCTGTGCTGCTCCAGCGCATGATTCAGAGTGGCTTTGATTAGCGCTCCACGTTTCAGCATGCTGACACTGTTCCAGCCTCCATCACAATAGGACAGGCCCACCCACACGCCAAGCTCTGCTCTCTGATCACCCCAACGCAACACCCATGAGAGGATCCCGCCCTGTAGCTCTGCCTACACACACACACACACACACACACACACTAATACTGTTATTTGTATACACATAGACAGCAAATAATCATAAAGTTATCACATTGGCAAGGTGGCAAAATCAAATACACTACCGGCACTAAAACAGTCTGAGCTTTGATGAATTCAGATCCAATATTATGTCACATGAACAAAACTCACCAAAATATAATCCTTGCCATGAATATTGTATGCAAAAAGCAGCAGTGAATTCAACTGATCAGTTTTGAACTCGAATGATATCTCGAAATCATCTCCACCAGTGAACACCTCCGGCTCCAGTTTGAGGAACCCTGAAAAACATTACAATACCAACCATCAAATGTATCTTCATGATGATACAACAAAGACTACACGCAAATCATATACTGTATAAAGTTATACATGTGTCCTTAAATGTTTTATGAGAAACTGGCATTACCGTGTCCGAGGAAGTAGGCCCCATGCTCAGAATAGGCAGGACAGCCCTCCCAGTCCTTATACGTCTCGTGTTCCTCCAGGGCCGAATCCCAGTCTAACGGCTCCCAAATGGCCTCAGGACTGCTGCTCCTCTGGATGAACACATCCCTCACACAGCCTGCAAAACCATTACGTGCTAGACTGGCCACACCTACACACACACACACACACACACACACACACACACACACACACACACACACACACACACACACACACACACACACAGCTAGTTAGCTCTCTCAGGACAAAGCGCACACAATGCAACTTAATGCCACACTGACAGCAACTGATGTGTTACCAGTGTCTTGTCGATGAATAGTGAAATTCTCTGGAAGGCCTCCAAAAAAGATCCCTGTGTTTTGGCCAATTATGGTGCTGCCACTAGTTGCTGATCCTGAACCTGTAGGCAAGAAGAAAACAAGCAAAGAGAGGACTAAACTTTTGACAAGGCGAATGCATCATCATGTTAATAACAAAAAAGGAAAACATAATTTGTGAGATGAATAATTGGGAAAAACTGCAAAATCCGATTTTAAAATAATACTGCTCATCACTCCAGACTGAATGAGGAGGCTATCGCTGCAGAAATGCCAGATATTCAGTGGAAGCCTCGAACAGATAATGCCATAACCTTAATGAACTCACAGGCACACAGCAAATGAGACACACACACACACACACATGGGGGTGCTCCATGAGATGTCGAGAGAAGTGCTGCACTTCTTTGCCACTCATAATTAAAATTCAACTTCTGGAGAGGAGCAGCTTCTGTACTCTAATTATTCTAATCACATAATGAATAGCAAAGATTAACTCTGATAGTCTCTTCTGCTTCCATGAGACAGAATGTAAGGGGTGGGGCCATAAATATAGTAGGTCTGGACGTGTGTGTGTGTGCCATTACCATGGTACTGATCATCCACGGTGATAGATCCCACGGCTTGCTTCCTCGTAGCGATTAGTTGGTGCCACTGGTTGTCATTATACTTCCTCCCTCCATCATCTTCTGGACTGATGGCCACCACTGAGGCCTAACATCAAACACTGAGGGTTAATAACACATCAGTAGTTCTGTGGTTGCCAAGACCATTATAGAAGAAATCCTGCACTTTGGAAAGTGATAGAGAAGGACTCAGCTCAATCTTTTCTAAAACTGTGCTGGAAATGTCAGCCTTGCTTTGAGAAAGGAGATCAACCACTGCAGCATTACCCATCTCAAGCTCTGTTTGAAAGCTGGGAGTTCCTGGCACTATAGATCCATCGTTTCCATTTTCAGCCTCGAGGTGCTGAGTTGAATCGTCCATCAAACTTCACGTTTGCTTTTTAGATGGTCAAATTTGGATCGACAGATCCCTCACATCACGATGCCAGAAAGTATACACAGCTTAGTGTCCTAGAACGTCTCACCTCTATCTATCCTAACTGAAAGTAGGATTGTTTCATTAAAATTATATTACAGTATCCCTTGTGTCTCCTTTGAAAGCTGAGGGTCCCAGAACTTTATTGCACAGGCTGTAACACTTTCACTTTCAGCCCCTTGTTGCTGGGAGGAACCTGCTGCCAAATTCCATTTCGTGAGTTGCCTTTTTTTTTTTCCTTCTCATTCTCCTTCCCTGCAATAGGCTCCGAACCAAATTCTGCCTGGAGATTGGAAGCTCCACACACGCTGTAAATTAGAAGCTCTGGCACTGTCGATGTTAAGATGGGGGTTATTGTCCTGCTAAAATATGACATCACTCTGGCTTTCACATTTTAAACAGCCTGGTGGAGTGTTCTGCAGCAAGCAAAGCAAGACACAAAGTATCACATCTCCTCCTAGTGACGGAGATTTAATGACAGAATCAATATATGTATGGGTGCCAGGGCCTGCGATATGTTTACTGCAGAAAGAAGATGGCCTTAAGTATCAGCCAGAGGAGACACAACATGCTGTCTTAATACCATGTTTGTTCTAATTTTAAGACTTCAAAAACAATTCTTGACTGTTAGAGATCCCCTGCCATTCTACCAAGAAGCTCATGTGATAGGTTCATTTTACTACCAAGTCACTACCATTGATTCTAATCCCGATGTTAAAATAGGATTTTTCTTGGTGTCCTTTTCAGTGGGGACAGAAAAGCATGCATAAAGCTGATGGTTTATTTAAGGAATAAAACACAACAGGCTGGGCTTTTATAGAAAAATAATGAACAGTGGCATGGAGGCAAGGAGAGGGCTGGTGTCTAGACTACGGTAATACCTTGTTTACAGTTGTTAATACATATTCTTTAGCAGAGTTACACCTAGTACAGACTGTTACTCTTAGACTAGGCTTGTAGTACTCGAGTCCAGGACTCGGACTTGAGTCCGACTCGTGCCCTAATTTTAAGGACTCGTGACTTAACTTGGACTTGAGCACTGATGACTCGGACTTGGACTCGTGCATTAACTGCATTTGGACTCGTAAACTGGAGATGAGGACTTAGATCTTTTCTTTATTTTTTAATATATTATTTTATAATAATTTGGCATAAGATATTTATATCTAGATTAATTTTTATACTAATTTTGTGCAAGAGAATGCACATTCACCTGTTCATTCATCATGTTAAGGAACAAACTAACGTTAATGGTGCTAAAATGCCTGGAGAGAACGCCCCTAGAAGAACTATCAAGAAGACGACGGGGACAACCTTGAACTTCAATCATCATTTGGCAAGACTACACCCATACCCCTTTTCCACCAAATTAGTTCCAGGGCTGGTTCGGGGCCAGTGCTGGTGCTGGTTCACAACTCGTTCAACTTGCGAGCCAGCTGAGAACCAGTTTGCTTTCCATAGCTCACGGTGCTAAGGGAAGCCACGTCATTACGTCACTGTATACGTCAGTTACATCGTTGTATACGTCAGTTACGTCGCTGTATACGTCAGTTACGTCGCTACATTTGCATAAACCTTGTCGCGAATATCGAAGCAAAAACAACACAGAAGAAGCAGCAGCAACAACAACAACAATAATAATAATGGATGACTTCGCGTTTGTACAGCTGCTGCTTCTCGTCGCTTAAAAATGGCGATCTTCCGCGGTCTTGTTATTGTTGTTGGTCTTAACAACTCCGCTCCCCCGCTGACGTAAGCGGTTCTTTCCTCAGGCCCAGCAGAGAGTTGGTGCTAGCCTGGAACCGGTTTTTCTGGCCCCAGAGCCAGTTCTTTGTCAGTGGAAACAGAAAACCCGGTTCCAAACTAAGCACTGGCCCCGAACCAGCCCTGGAACTGCTTTGGTGGAAAAGGGGCACCAGAGAAGTAAGTGACATGCTATGTTCATTGCTCTGTTGATAACAGGGCTTGCTTGCTGACCAATGAACTAGCTAGTGTTAATCCTCTCTCATGCTATTTGCCCTGTTGATAGTGGGCGGGGCTTGCTGAGCGATGAACAAGCTTTTTATCTGTAGCCCGTTAACTAAAATGGGGCAGTCAAGCAGTAACGTTAGTCCAACACAGTTGCAGAGACGGTTTCACATAAAGGCAGCAACAGCCACCATCAAATGGTGTGGTTGGACTCTTGTTCTCGGACTCGACTCGGATCAATCATGGACTCGACTCTGACTTGACTGGAAATTTTCTTTAATGACTTGGACTTGAACACTGGGGACTCGAGACTGGACTCAGACTCGAGGTTTAGTGACTCGACTACAACACTGTCTTAGACTGCATACCAGTATTAATGCCCCTTTTCCACCAAAGCAGTTCCAGGGCTGGTTTGGGGCCAGTGCTTAGTTTGGAACCGGGTTTTCTGTTTCCACTGACAAAGAACTGGCTCTGGGGCCAGAAAAAACGGTTCCAGGCTAGCACCAACTCTCTGCTGGGCCAGAGGAAAGAACCGCTTATGTCAGCGGGGGGGCGGAGTTGTTAAGACTGACAACAATAACAAGACCGCGAAAGATCGCCATTTTTAAGCGACGAGAAGCAGCAGCTGTACAAACGCGAAGTCATCCATTATTATTATTGTTGTTGTTGTTGTTGCTGCTTCTTCCGCGTTGTTTTTGCTTCGATATTCGCGCCAAGGTTTATGCAAACGTACCGACGTAACTGACGTATACAGCGACGTAATGACGTATACAATGACGTAACTGACGTATACAGCAACGTAATGACGTGTCTTCTCTTAGCACCGCGAGCAATGGAAAAGCAAGCTGGTTCTCAGCTGGCTCACAAGTTGAACGAGTTGTGAACCAACACCAGCACTGGCTCCGAACCAGCCCTGGAACTGATTTGGTGGAAAAGGGGTATAAGAAACGCAATCACCCACTTTTCAGACTCCCTCCACTGGCTCTCTGTCAATTACAGGACAGTTTAGGGTTGTTTTCTTTGTTTTTAAAGGTCTTCTACATCACTGGTATACTCAGACCATACTTTGCCCCAGGCGTCTGAGATCTGGTATATTTCTTTTCCATCAATCCTGGTGGAAGGGTGACTGTGCCTTTGCAGTCATACAGTTATAGCAGTTATAACCAGGCATTCCATCAACAGCCTCTCTTTTTTTCTTTCTCTGGAAGTTCTGTTCTGAAGACTTTCCCAATTACAGAAACTGCTTTACCATAGATTGTTCCAAAGAGCTGACAATGAAGACTTCTTTCATAAATGTTAAAAAAAGTCTCTTTACAGAAAGCTCCACTTCATGGACTGAGATCTTGTTGTGATTAAGTCAACTGCAGGGATGTGCCACCAGGAGCTCCCAGTAGTGCCATCTTTGGTAACCAGAGCTGACCAGATCAGTCAGACAAAGACCCCCCAGAAAGACTAAGTTTATGCTGCATGAATTGGGGTTGCAGGGTCCAAGGCTAAATGTTATTATATTTTAGCGCAAGGCACAAACAATCAATAAATATAAGGGAACTCAGTACCACAGCACCTTGGTCCAAAGTTATCAGTTGTGATTGATTGTGCTTGTATCATTAGACTTGATGCTAGATGCTTTGGACACTCAGGTAAAGGGAGCGGCAGAGCTGTCAACTAATTAGCACCGGTTTGTGTAACCCTAGGGTGTGTTCACTGACACTAGTGATATGGGAAGCCATCAAGTTGAGTGTGTCCATCCAAGTATTGCTCACAAATGGCTCTCATGATTCACTTGAGAGGTAATAAGAGAGTCTGAAAGATTGCAGCAAAAACAGTTGCAGAATGAAAACCTGGGCATGTGAGGAGTTCAGAGAGGCTTTTGGATGAGAAAGACATTTAGGTGGCCCAAAGCCCTGTGAAGGAAGTGTGGTGGAGTGTTGAGTATTGTGGAGTGATGTATAAAATTTCTTAACCTAGTGGAAATGTCAATTGAATTTATTTGTATCATGCTTTTAATAACAGACATTATCGCAAAGCAGGGGTGGCATGGTGGTGTAGTGGTTAGCACTGTCACCTCACAGCAAGAAGGTTCTGGGTTCGAGTCCAGTGGCTGATGGGGGCCTCTCTTACCCCTTTTCCACCAAATCAGTTCCAGGGCTGGTTCGGGGCCAGTGCTGGTGCTGGTTCACAACTCGTTCAACTTGCGAGCCAGCTGAGAACCAGTTTGCTTTTCCATAGCTCGCGGTGCTAAGGGAAGCCACGTCATTACGTCAGTTACGTCGTTGTATACGTCAGTTATGTCGCTGTATACGTCAGTTACGTCGCTACGTTTGCATAAACCTTGGCGCGAATATCGAAGCAAAAACAACACGGAAGAAGCAGCAGCAGCAACAACAACAACAATAATAATAATGGATGACTTCGCGTTTGTACAGCTGCTGCTTCTTGTCGCTTAAAAATGGTGATCTTTCGCGGTCTTGTTATTGTTGTTGGTCTTAACAACTCCGCCCCCCCGCTGACGTAAGCGATTCTTTCCTCTGGCTCAGCAGAGAGTTGGTGCTAGCCTGGAACCGTTTTTTCTGGCCCCAGAGCCAGTTCTTTGTCAGTGGAAACAGAAAACCCGGTTCCAAACTAAGCACTGGCCCCGAACCAGCCCTGGAACTGCTTTGGTGGAAAAGGGGCATCTGTGTGGAGTTTGCATATTCTCCCTGTATCTGTGTGGGTTTCCTCTGGGTGCTCCAGTTTCCCCCACAGTCCAAAGACATGCAGGTTAGGCTAATAGGTGGCTCTAAATTGACTGTAGATGTGAATGGTTGTTTGTCTCTATGGGTCAGCCCTGCAATGATTTGGTGACTTGCCCAGGGTGTACCCCGCCTCTTGCCCATAGTCAGCTGGGATAGGCTCCAGCTTGCCCACGATCCTGCACAGGATAAGCGGTTATGGATAATGGATGGATGGACATTATCGCAAAGCAAGTTTACAGAAAAATAAAGGTTTTAAACATGTGAACTAATAAATTTAGCCCCTAATAAACAAGTCTGAGGTGACAGTGGTGAGGAAAAACTTCCTGATAAAACATGAGGAAGAAACCTTGAGAGGAACCAGACTCAAAAGGGAACCCATCCTCATTCGGGTGATAATTCTTGGTTATAAATAACTCACTTCTATAAGCATGTCCTATATGGTCAAAAAGGACAATTGTGTAACCAGAAAATTCATTATAGTTTTAACATGAAGTCTCTAGATTTCTAGGTTGCAGTATCTGTTGTTGAGGTTATTATAGCAGTTAGAAATGGACCCTGGCTGCAGGGATGGATAATATTTGGCCTGAAGCACTGGACAGGTTTGAAGATATGTTGTTAAGATGCATCTTCAGTATTTGAGATCTGGAACAGTGCATTTGGACTGGCAAAACGGGATAGTGGTCCTCTCAATTTGGAGAAGCACTAGTGTGGCATTGTGGATGGTCTCTCCCACCTGTCTCATGGACTCTTCACACTCCTGCATACCAGTAGCAGGTACTGGCATATCCATGCCACCACTACCAGAGAGCTTCTTCCCTGAGATAGTCAGATAACTCAACCCACTGTTGCCATTCAGTTTATGCACTCCTGTGTACCACAGTCCTGCATTTTGGAAGAAACAGCATTCCAGTGTCCAGAGAAATGACAATAACACCCAATGGCTTGACTTCATTTGTTGTGGCAGGTACTGCAAGAGTAACAGAGTTACTTTATTCAATCTGGTCTCTATATAAGAGCAGTGAGAATCGTGTCTGCTTCCTTGGCATGAAGCCAAAACCCTTTAAGGCAAGTGTCAGACTCTATCACGAATGTGTCTTTTCTCAACTCCTGCTTGTAGTTTGTATGGACAGGATATCAGGACCCAAACAAGGTTATAGAGAAACCCATTCTGGAGGGCTAGAAACATATTTGTTATTTGAAGATGATGATGTGCTCTTGGGAGAGGCATGGTGGTGTAGTGGTTAGCACTGTTGCCTCACAGCAAGAAGGTCCTGGGTTCAAACCCAGCAGTCGGCGAGGGCCTTTCTGTGTGGAGTTTGCATGTTCTCTCTGTGTCTGCGTGGGTTTCCTCCGGGTGCTCCGGTTTCCCCCACAGTCCAAAGACATGCAGGTTAGGCTAATTGGTGACTCTAAATTGACCGTAGGTGTGAATGTGAATGGTTGTTTGTCTGTCTGTGCCAGCCCTGCGATGACCTGGCGACTTGTCCAGGGTGTACCCCGTTTGTTGCCCGTAGTCAGCTGGGATAGGCTCCAGCTTGCCTGCGACCCTGTACAGGATAAGCGGCTACAGGTAATGGATGGAGGTGCTCTTGGAGCTACCGAAAGTGAACCTCCTGGGACTAATATTAACTACTGAGTGTGGAACTACTGAGTGGGATGAAAATCAACACCTTCAAGTCCAAGGTTCTCTCCTGGAAAAGAGTAGGATGCTACCTTCAGGTTAGGGGAGACACCTTCATAAACAAAGTTTGCAAACAAGTCTTTCTGTTTAGTGGTCAATTTATATCCCTGTGCTCATGGTCACAAGCTATGGGTAGTGACAGAAAGAATAAGGTCACAAAGACAGGTGGCCAAAATGAGTTCCCTCCAACAGGGTTCCTGAGCTTACTCTCCATGATCATGTATGCAGCTTGATAATAAAGGAGAGCCTTAGAGTAGAGTGACTGATTCTCCAAATTGGCTGGAAGACCATCCCCCTTACAAGGATGGCCAGTTCCTGCTAGAGTTGTATCAGGGATATGTCACTGGATAAAGACCAGCTGGCTTGGGAACATGTGGGGTTCCCCTAGGATCAATAGAAATGAGCAACATTCAGACCAATCAGAATTGAGAATTCAACTGCACTATGGTACAAACTGGCTAATCCCCTTTAAGGAATGTCACAAGTTATAGAAACATCAGACCTTAACTATTCTCATGCAGTGATGTATTGGTGAGGGACTTCAGAGGTGAAGAAAAACGTCCATAAAAATGTACATTCATCATCCATCCATTATCTATACTACTTATCCTTCAGGGTCATGGGGGAAGCTGGAGCCAATCCCAGCTGACTTCAGGCAAGAGGAAGTACTCACCCTGGGCAGGTTGCCAATTAGCAGACTTTACCTTACAATGGATAAAATAGGCATTTCAGAAGATGCCAAAAACATTCTGAGCAGAAGCATCAAGCAACATAAATCAGGATTAGAACACTGCTTTTTTTAGTCCGGAAACTAACTCTCCCAGGCTCCACCACGGTTAAAGTATTGTGTATTCTTCATCAGCCAGCTACTGAAGCGACTCCTCCAATACAGCCTCCACATTATTTATAGCTGAGCACAATATGTGAGACCCACCTGACATTACCTGATTGATATGATGGCACCTGAAACATGCTGGGGTTTTTATAAAAATGGTGATTTCTGTATTCTGCTCAGCAAGCAGGTGCTGAAAACTCAGATGCCATGAAAATAGCAATGCTCATCTCCCTGCTGACTGAGAATGAGCTGAATTGAGAAAGGTCTATCTGTAAAATGTCATGGTTAGGAAACATACTCTTATTGTTTCTTCATGTTTCTATTCTGGTTTGTTCTAAATGTGCCACCTGGATGGTCAGAAAAGCAAGGCTCAAGCTACTACGGTTATATCCAGAACATTGTTCTGGAGCTAATGGAACAAACAATAAATCCTTTTCTTTGCCAGTCTCCAAAGGCTCTGCCACACGTCGGACACTGTCAAAAAATCTGTGCATGTCAAGTATCACTAACTACAACTGGCTATGGAAATATAAAGAGCTAGGATGGCCCAACCTTTTGAATAAATTTTCTAACCTAAATTAATTGGGGGGATTCCATTTGTATTATTAATATATATAAATTTGGCCTTTTTTATGTATGAAAGACAGAGAAATTGGTGTTTTGTAGTAGCGCCATTTTTCTGTCTTTTTTGTCAAAAGATAAAGAAACTAAAAAAACTATTTTACAGCTGATACAATCTACTAGAAGTGTTAGCAGAACTATCCATTCCATCCATCCATTATCCTGTGCAGGGTCGCGGGCAAGCTGGAGCCTATCCCAGCTGACTATGGTCGAGAGGCAGGGTACACCCTAGACAAGTTGCAGGGCTGACACATATGGCCCTTTTCCACTACCCTTTTTCAGTTCACTTCAGCTCACTTCAGCCCGACACGGCTCGCGTTTCGACTACCTCAGAGCAGCACGACTCAGCTCGCTTCAGCCCTACTCAGCACCCAAAACTCGCACGGTTTTGGAGTAGGGCTGAAGCGAGCCCAACCGAGCTGAGTGGGGCTAGGGGCGTGAGGAGACACTCCCCTGTGCACTGATTGGTGAGGAGGAGTGTCCTCACATGCCCACACACGCCCCGCGAGCATGCTGGGATCTGTAAACACCGTAAACCTGGAAGAAGAAGAATTACGAATGATGAGAATTTCTGAAGCCTTATGCGCCTCGCCTCATCTATACGCTCTTGCCAGCATCTGTTGGCGTTGTCGGTGACAACAAGCCACAGCACCAAGACCAGCAACACTAATGACTCCATGTCCTCCATGTTTATTGTTTACTATCCGGGTCGTGAGACTACCGCTTAAAAGGTCACTGATGTCACTGTTTGCGCCGCCTAACGACATCATGTGACGTCCACCCACTTTCGCTAACTCCACCCAATGTGTCCACCCACTTCCAGCCAGCACGGTTCAGCGCGGTTGTAGTCGAAATGCAACTCCAACAGCCCCACTCAGCTCGACTCAGCCCAACTCAGCACGGCACGGCTCGGCACGGCTCAGCCCAACTCAGCCGCGTTGATAGTGGAAAAGCGGCAATAGAGAAACAACCATTCACACTACGGTCAATTTAGAGCCACCAATTAGCCTAACCTGCATGTCTTTGGGCAGTGGGGGAAACCGGAGCACCCAGAGAAAACCCACACAGACATGGGGAGAACATGCAAATTCAATACAGAAAGGCCCCCGTCGGCCACTGGGCTCAAACCCAGAACCTTCTTGCTGTGAGGCGACAGTACTAACCACTACACCACCGTGCCGCCCGTTAACAGAAATAACATTTCTTGAATCACCACTTTTTACAACCGTGGTGAACAGAAAAGCATCTCAGAATGCATATCACATTGACGCTTCAGGTTCATCAACAACATAAAATCTTAAAAATTGATTTTTTTATTCCAAAATATGCATGAATGAGCAGGTGTGTGTGTGTGTGTGTGTGTGTGTGTGTGTGTGTGTGTGTGTGTGTAGTCAATGCCTCCTCAAATGTAAGAATGTAAGAAGCTGATTAAGGAAAACTGGCATTGTTTGCAACAGCTTTTACCAGGAACTAAATATTCTTTCATGAGACAGCATTTCATAAACTGCTCATTAATTTCATCATTACAAAGAGTGTGTGGGGAAGCATACCAGTCTCCTGTGTCACGCCCAATTAGCATCCCATGGTGCTAATCCCATTAGAATTGTTGAATTCGTTAATGGGGGAACTAATGGGCATGCTATCAGGGGACATTAATTGGGCATGACACCACTTTTAGTTATAATTATCAAACTACCCCCAACAAACTGTGTTAATAAATGCAAAAGTAGTGAGATTTCGGTGGTGGTGAATATTAGTGAGGAGAGATCTGCAGTAGCCTCGCTGGTACTAGTGCAAAAATCAGCTTTCATGATGGCTTTAATCATCAGACTGGCGAGTGATGGTGAGGTGGCATTGCACTGTGACATAATTAGCATGCTACTGTGAGTGTCGTGTTTGTGACTGCGGGTAACAAGTTAATTGGTCTTCGATTCAAACAATGTTTTAATTTGAGATTTTCATGGAGGGAAAAAAAAGTAGATAGACTTGCATGGGATCAAAAATAATTATTTCCCTCTTAAAAACATATTGCTTTGGAATGAAATGTTTGCCATGATACTGTTTCTTTCCGTGTTGTGTCATCGGTGTAGTGGTGTGAGCACCAATTAGAGCTTTAACAAATAATTCCACAATACAACACAAAACAAAAACACAGAAAATTTAAAGCGGATATATTATGAAAAACTCACTTTTTCAATGCTTGTTTACATACATTTAGGTATCTGAAGGACTTACCAACCCACAAACTCTGAAATACAACAACTTGGTCAGTTTCTTTTGCTCCGCCTAGATCAAGAAATATGTGATTGCATGTTCAGATTTGGCTCCACTTCTTACGTGAAGATAGGAGCTTATTAGCTTATTAGAATTATACCGCCCCCTCATCCACGGGCGCAGATAGAGGGGGGGACTCGTCCCACCCAGATTTAAATTCACCTCGTTCGGTCCCCCCCACTTATAGGGAGGAAAAAACGTCTATGCTGTCTTTCTTTGCATAAGGCAAACCTCACGGAAAAATCAAAAGACTAATTACCATTCGGTTTATTGAGGTGCACAGCAGTGTATACATAGTTGCAACAACTCACATAAAACAAAGACTGATATTCGGTTGGTTGAGCTGCGCAGACTGCACAGGTTGCGAGCTCGAGCTTGGTTGCTATGGTTACTAACAACAAGTTTGACAGGCATATCGGGGTTGGTTTGCTGGCAGCTTTGTCCCCCCCAGTTCAAAAAACGTATCTGCACCCCTGCCCTCATCCGAGTATCTCCACCCACAACCCTTTTGTGAAGGTGCAGCATTTTTTCTGGCGAGTGTCGAACCCGCAAGCATTATATCAAAATGAGTTAAACATGGGTACTGCTCTGTTGTCGGCTACACAGAGCAGCACACATCATTACATCAACCCCCAGCCTCAGAGGACAGAAGAGCCAAGTGAATTTTTGACGGATGGTCCCAGCTACAGTCGGCAAAAACCTGTTCATGTGGCTAACTATTTCAGTGTCTGACTGCTTTACCAACCTGAGCAAGTGAAATTGTTCCGAAAAAAGGGAGAAATACCAACTGTCCGTGGCAAAACTGCAGGCAAGTGAAATATGAGTATTTAAGAAAATAATTATGAGATGTGTCTCTGTTGAACTGTGAATTCTTGGGTTTCACGTGACATCACATCTGCCTCATTAGTTATTCAAAACTTTAGCTGGTGGTCTACCAAAGCTCAGTTGACAAAGCGTTTGTACGGAGAAGGTGCATTGCTCGCATGAAAAATGCCTTACGCTTGCGTTGTTCTAGATTGTTCGAAACGATCAAACCATGAAACTGATAAAAGTTTCTTCAGGGTTCCCCGTGAACTAATAAAAAAGGGTGAACGAACACAGGATTTCACAAAAAGGCGTCGAGAAAGGTGGCTTTTGAACCTCTCACTGAAATTGAAGGGAGCCGAGTTGAAGCATGCTTGAGTTTGCAGTGACCACTTGGTGAAAGGTTTGTATATCCCGCTCAGCTATCTCCTTACTGTTTTCCAAGTGCTTTTCTTGCTATGTGCCATTATTTTACGGTACTTTTTTTGGTCATGAAGCGCTAAAGTCCCCAGCTGTTTCTTTGTTTACTCCTCACAAAGTCCATATGCATGAAGGTCATGACAAAATTCTAACCCAGCCATACAGTTACAATGCACCATGATCACTTCTCCATCTTGTTTAACTAAGATCCAGGTCTTTAAAGGAACAGTCCACCGTACTTCCATAATGAAATATGCTCTTATCTGAATTGAGACGAGCTGCTCCGTACCTGTCCGAGCTTTGCGCGACCTCCCAGTCAGTCAGACGCAGTCAGACGCGCTGTCACTCCTGTTAGCAATGTAGCTAGGCTCAGTATGGCCAATGGTATTTTTTGGGGCTGTAGTTAGATGCGACCAAACTCTTCCGCGTTTTTCCTGTTTACATAGGTTTATATGACCAGTGATATGAAACAAGTTCAGTTACACAAATTGAAACGTAGCGATTTTCTATGCTATGGAAAGTCCGCACTATAATGACAGGTGTACTAACACCTTCTGTGCGCTTCGGCAGCGCATTGATATCTGAGCTCCGTATCAATGCGCTGCCGAAGCGCACAGAAGGTGTTAGTACGCTTGTCATTATAGTGCGGACTTTCCATAGCATAGAAAATCGCTACGTTTCAATTTGTGTAACTGAACTTGTCGTCTGACTGCGTCTGACTGACTGGGAGGTCGCGCAAAGCTCGGACAGGTACGGAGCAGCTTGTCTCAATTCAGATAAGAGCATATTTCATTATGGAAGTACGGTGGACTGTTCCTTTAAAGGGGTTTCTGATGATCTTTGTGAATGATTTACCTGAGAGATAAGAGCCAACACAAGTGAGAATCAAGCTTGTTTACACTTTAACTTGCAGCGCTTTGTTGTAAAGACGCGAATGAAAAGCTTAAAAAAAAACTAAACATACTTACACGGGCAAAAAAAACCACAGGATTCATTCAGCAGCAACTTGATACCGAGGTTCTTTACCCAGCCACATATAAAACAGTTGCAAGCTTCCATACTCTTTCACACTTTCATCTGTTTTGCGGTGTAGAAGAATGTCTGCAACACCAGGTAGTTCGAGATGTCGGGGAACTCGACTGAAGGGTAATTTTCGAGATCGTATGACAAATGCTTCTTTCTCAGACTGTAGGGGTCTATTCCATTGCACATAACAATATTCTGAATATATCTAAAGCGAGCAGTGGCTTCTAGATTACGAGCATACCCTGATAAGTTATCACTAGTTGTTTGCACTACGGCAGCCGTCTTGGTTTGCTAGACCACCAGCAGTTTTACCGGAAGTGAAATCGCTAAGAAAAGTCACGTGACTGAAACCCAAGAATGGAGCACTTGCATGTGACGTCACAGCCGATCCAGATTGTGACAGACGCCATCGTGTCGGTCAAACGCCATATTCCGCCTTCTACTTCTACTTCTGGTTCTACTTCTGCTTTTACTTCTACCTTTTCTTCTGGAAAACCCTACTATATACAATTCTACTACAACGGCTGCGGCTACAAGCTCTCCCTACCTGTGCACGTTTTTTATGTTTTTTGTGTGTATTTTTGCGTGTTGTTCGTCTGTACCGGACTTCAATATCCACTACAACCGTATGGACTTACTGGACATTGGTTTCCAGCAGAAAATGACGGTTTGTAGCGATTTCCATCGCATGCACAACATTCCGGACGAGATGGCGAGACCAGCGGGGTCTCCGTGGATTGTTATTGGAAGCAAAGCGAAGGAGGCGGCGCCGGGAGTGGAAGCAAAAGCGAGGCTACAGGCAGAGCCGGCCTGTTGACTAAGCTCAGAAAACAGCTACTCAAACCTCCACTGCCAAGCCTCTACCTCTCCAACGCCATATCCATGTAAACAAGACGGACGATTTGGAATTACCTTATTCTATTCTATAATCGGCTGGTCAGTGCTATACTCAATACTTAAGTGACTTACCCATCCAATGAGGATTATTTTCTTGTTTACAAGATGCCACATCTGAGTCGCTGACAAATCCTGAATTTCTGTAAAGATAAGTGTCCAGAGATTTATAAGCACGCAGTGCTTCACCACTGAACAGCGAGGGAAAGTTAATGAGGTAATCATACACGTCCGGGTATTCCGCTGGCAGTTCAAAATCCGGTCGTGAAAACTCCGTCCGGTAAGCCATAAGGGTCACAAATCTGTAGATCGTTTATTTTAGACACATATCTAGTTATCTGTTCATTAGAAAAATGAGCCGTGTAGTCCGTCGGTTGAAATTGATCCATTCTGTACACGAGTGCAGCAGTATTCAGCTGTGTTTTTGACCGACAAGATGGGGGTTGTGTACTTTCCGGTCACGTGACTGCAAGATCTCTATTGCCGCTTTTCCACTACAAACGCGGCTGAGCCGTGCCGTGCTGAGTCGGGCTGAGCGGGGCTGTTGGAGTTGCATTTCAACTACAACCGCGCTGAACCGTGCTGGCTGGAAGTGGGTGGACACATTGGGTGGAGTTAGCGAAAGTGGGTGGATGTCAGGTGATGTCATTAAGCAGCGCAAACAGTGACATCAGTGAGCTTCTAAGCGGTAGTCTCACGACCCGAATAGTAAACAATAAACATGGAGGACATGGAGTCGTTAGTGTTGCTGGTCTTGGTGCTGTGGCTTGTTGTCACCGACAACGCGGACAGATACTGGCAAGAGCGTATAGATGAGGCGAGGCGCATAAGGCTTCAGAAATTCTCGTAATTCGTAATTCTTCTCCTTCCGGGTTTGCGGTGTTTACAGATCCCAGCGTGCTCGCGGGGCGTGTGTGAGCATGTGAGGACACTCCTCCTCACCAATCAGTGCACAGGGGAGTGTCTGCTCACGCCCCCAACCTCACTTGGCTCGCTTTGGCTCGCTTCAGCCCTACTCCAAAACGGTGCGAGTTTTAGGGGCTAAGCAGGGCTGAAGCGAGCTGAGTCGTGCTGGTTTTTGGTAGTCGAAATGCGAGCCGTGTCGGGCTGAAGTGAGCTGAAGCGAGCTGAAGTGAGCTGAAAAAGGGTAGTGGAAAAGGGCCATAAACAGCCTTTTGCCATGGTAGTGCAAAAACGTTCTTGTATAGACACACCCCTTGGGGGAAGGGGTGAGCAGTGGCTCATTTTCATTTAAAGGAACATGCACTCAAACTGTGCCTTTCTAAACAGGGCTGTTTAGACAGGGTGAGAAGGAGCTGTGGGGCTTTATCCTTGTGGTATTTTGACTACAGCATGCCAGAGACATTTCATTTACTCATTAGGGGACACTGGGCATACATAACAACCTGTGTTTTCTTTCTCTCTTTCTCTCCCCCACTTCCCCCGTCTGTCCCTCTAAGTTACATGTTGATCCTTAGACACCAGTAAGATGCTGACCTTTTCTGCTCCTCAGACTCGACTGATCCATCCTGATACCCTACGTCTGGCTGGAGTCTCATCACATCGCTCCTGTAGAGGACGGCCCCATATGGACAGTCGAAAGTCACACTTGGAAGACGACTCTGGACACTTACAGTCATACACTTATGTCTGAGGACTTCAGTTGATTTGCTAACTTTGGGACTGCAGTTGTCATGAACAGTTTTGCACTCAAGTTTCCATCAATGAACAGTTTATAACTTCACCAAAACAGACCTCATGTTAAAACTGTAATGAAATTCCTGGTTACAGAGTTATACTTTGTGACTCTATAGGACACTGTTATAGAAGCAAGTTATTTATAATCACGCTCTCTGTTATCACCCAAATGAGGATGGGTTCCCTTTTGAGTCCAGTTCCTCTCGAGGTTTCTTCCTCATGTCGTCTGAGGGAGTTTTTCCTCACCATCATCGCCACAGGTTTGCTCATTGGGGATAAGTTAGGGATAAAATTAGCTCATGTTTAAAGTCTTTAATTTTCTGTAAAGCTGCTTTGCGGCAATGTCCGCTGTTAAAAGCGCTATACAAATAAACTTGACTTGACTTAAGACCTCAGGGAACTGTGTCAACTTGTGGAAAAGGGGTGCAATATGTTACCTTTAAACAAGAGTAATTTATCCTAAATAAAATCTAATTTTGGAACAATAATATTTTGAATCAGCACCAGATATCTGATGATGTCTGATTGATGACTTTTTGTAGGGGCAACTAGAAAGGCTTCATCTTTGTATGCAGTGAAATCTGGCAGTGTTATATAATATTTTGTGTAGTATTTGTACATGTACTGTATCTTAAAACATCAAAACAGGATTCCAACAAAGTGAACTTGAACTGTATCCAACCTGAGGGTCAAAGAGGAAGTAGGGTCGGCCATTGCGCATTTGCAGAGCCACAAATTCTTCTTGCTCTCCAGGGGAAAGAGCACACAGGATTAGTCCCTCTTCCATCCTGGTGCGGAAACTCAGCTGAACACCTGATAACAATATGAAAAAAATACTGTCAATGTAGATAGCTGAAGACAGCATATAAAGAATAACACTCACAAGCCTGGACATTGACATTCCATGACTGGAAATCTAGACACGATGCTCTCCTCATTCTCTCTTTAACATCAAACAGGATCTAAAATATTTAACAATGTTCTTACATGAACAACCCGAACAGCTTGAACCATGTTAACTCTATCTAACCCTGGGATTCGATATCACATGACACTGTGCAGTGTATGTGCATGTATGGAAGCTGCGGAACTGCTTCTGCAAAGCTCGTAGGTTCAGCACAGTCAATCTCTAGGGTGATCAGCTTTTTTTTTTTTTTGTACATGCTCTTCACATCCATCAGCTCGACAGACCTATTCCTGCAGGAAAGGCACAAGGGCAGTCTCTGAGGTGTGTGTTCTGACAGGTCTGTTTACAAGAGCAGTGGTCAGTGGTCTCCCGGAGCCAAGCGATAAAGAATGAGATTCACCTTAGAGGGTCTCATGACAAGAGTCCATATAGAGGAAGACGCGCATCAGCAATTCATGGAGCATTTGGAGGAGTTCACTGAGCAAACATTCAGGCTATTAGGGAAAAAAAAAACCTGAAGAGCCACAAAAATGTAAATCAGCAGAATTGGAGTTGAGGAAAATGGTGTTTTATATAAATTTACCAAACATTAAAGACAAAATGATATTTTATAAGATGTTACCAGATCTTGACCAAAATCCTGTTAATGTTCAGTAGAAAAATGCAGAGCAATTTCTCATGCAACATATTGCTTAATTGTTCTACAGTTTTATATGTTGCATTTATCTGAAACCCTTATTCAGATTAATTGAGAGAAGTAGTCTCGAGAAACAAACAAACAAGAGTGCTCTGAAAGCACAATATCCCCCCGCTAGCAACTATGCCATAACTCTGGTAAAATAAGACTGAATTTAACGAAATTGCAATATGCGTACTACTGACATATAACACAGAATCCTGTCAAGTTTCATGAAATTCCTCCAAAAATTGTGAAAGGATTTGATTTCAGAAGATGAGTTCCTTTCCCGGGACGGACGGACGGACGGACAGATGGACATCGCCACGACATAATCCCCCTTTGGGCCTTTCGGCCAGTGGGGGATAAAAATTGTGAGGGAAGTTGATTTCAGAAAGCAAGCACACCTTGATGAAATTGCCAAAATAAAAGTTTGTTAATAATCAAGGGCATAGCTCTGGTAAAATTTGCCCAAATTAAACAACATTTCAATATGCATATAACTGTCATATAACAAAGCCTTTTGCCAAGTTTGGTGAAATTCGTCCAAAAATTGTGACAGGAGTTGATTTCATAAGAACGTACACCCTCATGAAATTATCAAAGTACAAGTTATTTAATCAAGGGTCAAAACTCTGGTAAAATTTTCACAAATGAAATTAAATCGCAATACGTGTATTACCGTCATATAACAAGGTCTCTTGCCAAGCTTCAAGAAATTTGTCTGAAAATTGTGAGAGGAGTTGATTTCAGAAGGAAAACACACCTTCATGAAATTGTCAAAGTATAATTTTGTTAATCAAGGGCTGTAATTCTGGTAAAATGTGACCCAATTTAATGAAATTGCAATATGCATATTGCCGACATATAAGAAAGAATCCTGCCAAGTTTCGTGAAATTCCTCCAAAAATTGTGAGAGGACTTGATTTCAGAAGGTGAGTACCCTTCCTGGGACGGAGGGATGGAAATTGCTACGACATGATTCCCCTTTGGGCCTTTTGGCCAGTTGGGGATAAAAACCACATCCTAATGCAAGCTGACAAGATGAGGGTCTACTTTTTTCTTTCTTCTTCCTTTGGTTGATCCCATTAGGGGTCGCCACAGCGGATCATCATGATCTGCATATTTGATTTGGCGTAGGTTTTTATACCGGATGCCCTTCCTGACACAACCCTCCCCAATCTAACCAGGCTTGGGACTGGCACTAAGTATGCGCTGACTTGTACAACCCTAGTGGCTGGGTGTTTTACCTAATCTGCATATCTTTTGAACTGTGGGAGGAAACTGGAGCACCTGAAGGAAACCCCCACACACAGGGAGAACATGGAAACTCCATACAAAAAGGCCCCCATTGGCTGTGAGGTTCAAACCCAGAACTTTCTTGCTATGAGGTGACAGTGAGTTCCACTGCACCATTGTGACACCCATGGTGAGGGCCAAAGGTGAAGGTCTACCGTGAGTGTCTAATTTTTATGTCCTTTCTGGAAGTTCACTGTCAGAAATAGGAGTACAGTAGTAGTCCATTTCTGTCCCCCAAGGTACAATATACACTAACATATCCCCTCGGGCACATTATTGAACCTCAAGGTAACTATGTGTATCTTTTTAGGGCCAAAAAGGTACATGTTCCCAAGCAGTATACAAAGAATACAAGTAAGTACCTTAGAGGGTCCTGTCCCAGTGACGTGCTGTTGTAGTCCTAAAAGTACAATAATATACTTTATTTTCTGACTGTGTTCTTCTGAATTAAACATAATATTTTGCTGAACAACACAGCCTAATGTTTCATCATTTTGTTCAACAATGTTGCTTTAATAGATACATCTAGATCAAACTTTTTACAAAGCTCTACAGCTAAACTGAACGGAATATGGAGATCCTGGGAGACACAATGAAACATCATATTGGACTGAAGTTCTAGGGTAGTTATAAAGTTATTTGACTTTAATGTCATTTTTTTTCCTATAAGCAAGGCTTTTTTTTAGGTCAAAGTATATCTGGAGTGATCCACAACCAAACTATACACTCGAATACACATAAATGTTAGCTTGTCAGCGGCGGCTGTCCATCGCTAGTGATGATGACTACTTCATTAGGATGCGCAAGAACGCAGATGGGCCATGAGGCCTGCACCAGACCACCCCAGGCTTATTCTCCTTTCCTAATGAAGCACCTTGCACAGTAAAGTAAGACAAATGATGTCGTGCCCCCATCATGTTGTCTCTCTGGACCTCCAGACCTGATGTCAAGTGGTGCACAAAAGTGCCTGACAGGTATAGAAGTTGCCCTGCAGTGACAACTGGCTTGCTGAGTGATGCCACCCGTTGGTCATTTGCGTGGCTCTTCCGCATGCCATCAGGTGGTGCGCCATTGACCGTGTTGGGTTCATCTGCCACATGGCACCAAAAAGCACCCTGCTGCCAGCACCTTATTGGTGATGCACTATTTAACCCATAGCTGGAACCCAAGCAGGTGCTACCACTCTGGGTCTGAGCGGACCTGGGAGCAATGGTGATTAAGGGGTAACTCCACTTTCCCCAATACTCAAGTCCTCCCGGACCTGAGACTCACCACCGGTTGCAGTTTAAAGTCATACCCAGGACTAAGAATGACAGTACAATGCATTACAGATATAAATAGAGAATAGAACTGGATAGAGTAGGAAAACTTAGGAGAGAATAGAATATGACAAATTAGTATCTATGAAGATAGAACATAGAGAATAGAGTGCATTTTTAGTTTGTAGAAAAGAATAGATAGTCATGACAATACAACAGAATAGATGAAAAGAAAGAAGAAGGGAATATCAAATGTTAGTTACCGTATCTTTAAATAGCACCCTGAAATCATGTACGGAGTCATAGGCTTTCAGCGTTAACATTTATTAACATCAACATTATGCTGAATCCAGGGATGTGTTTTCACCCACACTGGGTCGAAGCCACTTACACTATAGCTATAACTAACAAGCTAACATCTGGCTGCTAAATCCACATCCAACCAATCAGAATTGGGTCTTCAAACCCAAGGAAATTTCTCCTAATAGTTCACATCATTGTTTACGATTCGCTACATGGCTTCTACCATTGCTGCATTATTACCTCGCCTGCGACGGAGTAAGCGGGGCGAGGCATTGTAATCAGTGTGGTTTGTTTGTTACCTCATCCAGGACAGAGTCCACCAGGGGGCGAGGTATTGTTTTCAGTGGTGTGTGTTTGTTTCTTTGTGAGTAACATTAAGGAAAAACGGCTGGACCAATCTTCATGAAACTTTCAGGATAGATGGGCATTGGTCTCAAATAGAACCTCCAATATTTTGAGGGTCATCCAGTCAAGGTCACTAAAAACATCAAAATAATTTTTTTTGCAATACCTTCCTTCATATTCATCATATTTACTTCAAACCAATTCCAAAATGTTCATCTTTCAATTCTGCTTCCATTGATACACTACATGATGGGGTTTCTCTTCATAGTTTTTTTAGCAATTGGGGGTCAAATATCGGGGGGGGGGGTCAAGATCATTGCTAAAGTTTGCATATTTTCCATTATAATTCGAAAACGGTTAGAGATAGAGAGATGTTTATCATTATCAATGTATAGGAAGTCATATATGGGCTTTCATTTGGCACCATGACCTTTGACCTTGTTTGTTTGTTTGTGTGTGTGTCTGTTAACAATCTAGCGTCTAGACGGTTGCACCGATTGACTTCAAATTTTCACAGTAGGTGGGCAATGATCCATAGATTACCTGATTAAATTTTGGGGGTAATCAGGTCAAGGTAAATGTCAAGGTTACCGGAAAGGTCAACCTTTTTGTCAAAATAACATTTTCCATTATAACTCAAAAACGGTTACTGATAGACAGATGTTTACTATTATGAGCATATAGGAACTCCCATATGGCCTTTCATTTGGCACCATGATCTTTGACCTTGAATGACCCTGAAAGGTCAAACTCTAGGCCATGGATTTTCAGAGGACTGTAACTTGAAAACGGTTGATGGGAGACATATAATTTACCCTTATCAACTTATAGGAAGTGCCATATGGGCTTTCATTTGGCACCATGATCTTTGACCTTGAGTGACCTTGAAAGGTCAAACTGAAGGTCAGGGGTTTTCAAAGGGCTATAACTTTAAAATGGTTCATGATAGCCAGATGTTTACCATTATCAACATATAAGAAGTCCCATATGGGCTTTCAGTTGCCGCCATGACCTTTGACCTCAAATGACTTTGAAATGTCAAACTCAAGGTCATGGATTTTCATAGGACTATAACCTGACAGCTGATGATTGAGAAATATTACCATTATCAACATATAGGTATAAAATAAGTGCTGCCGGACGAGGTTTGTTTTGCCTAGCAGCACTTGTTGACGTCTTGCACTAAAATTGCAACAAATCTTCGCATATGGTGCCTTGAAATGTCACAGCGTCTGCCATCGCCAAATTTCCTACAGAACGAAAACAGTGGAAAGTAGATTAAGTTGTAAATGCAGAGGTCCGAAGGGCGTCTTTGAGAAACGTGAAATAGAGAAACAGTTTTCTGAACTAAAATATTGTCGGAAATGTCCAACATTGACCATGTGAAGTTCTTCCTCAGGGCACCACCCACCAAACCGTTATCGTTCATATCATTTATTTCTCCAACTGAACACATCTTAATAAAACTAGAAGTCAAAACAAATGTATTTGAACAATTCCTACAATCTGTTAAAGGCCTGTAAATGATAAGCATCAATAACCAATACGTTTCCACAGAAGCGCATTCCTGTGCCAAAAAGCATAATATCAACAATAAGTAGAACAAACAGGGCCATTTGGATTTAATCTGCTTAATACATAACCTGAATAACTTCAGTCATGTTAGCGTTATTGCAGCATTAATCAAGTTGTTGCGTATTAATGAGTTTTTAGCAAATGCTAATTACTGTCATAGATTCTGCAGCACCCCATTAAATATACAAATTACAGAATTAAAGAGCCAGAGCTTTTCATGATTAATCTTTAAATGGGGGGAAAAACTAATGATGTCTGTGCAAAGTTTCCCCTCAGATTTCACACACTGAAGCCACTTGACAATAAATCAAATTATTTAAGGAAAACCATTTGTAAAATTTAATATATCGGTCTACAATTGCTTGTACTCTGAAAAGAAAATTTGCTGATCTTGACCCCTTCATAGACCTTCAGGGAAAAAAAATGTTTTTAAATGTGTGTGCAGCCACTTAACATTCTGATTCCACAAAGATAAAGAGAGAAATGTGACACTTCAAAGGCAGCCGCAGCAGATAAAACACTTCATTACAAGTAAAATGAAAGAAAAATGAAATATATGAAGACTGCATTATTATGCAGAAGACACAGTTTCGAGTTTGCATCCTGGCTGCGAATCTTCAGCAGAGCTCAAGACACTGAGCGCCATAGCACATCAATGAGGATTAAGATGCAGATCAATCCTCTGCAATGATATTGCATTTTTAAAAATCTTGTCCCCCTCTTTGATTTGTTGGGAGTTGTACACTGACAAAATCATTTAAGGCTCCAAATTAGATGACCATTGATTTTTGCTTAATGCGTTGCTTTGGCTAGATTTCAATATTGCACTGAGTATTTTGTCCCTGAGCATGTTGCTTGTTCATTTCATTATGCCTCATTTCAGCCATTGAGCTCTTTGCTCACATTTATCCAGCCACCAGCGAGCTCGATAAGAACAGCTTGTTCTGAACAAGGAAATCTTTATGTTTTTCCTTTTCCTGCTACTCGATATGTTTCGCCCCGTGACTGACGAAAGGGCTTCAGGAGTGCACAGTGGACTGGCCTTGTCCCAAATGCGTCTGTAAGCAATAGAGTACATCAACATGTGATTGTAAAGAGGTGGCGTGGCTAAAGATATGAGCCGACGGGAATGTCGCTGCTGTTCTTCGGCTCCCTCATTAGTCTGCGGCCATTTATAACGCCAGCAGGCCCAAGGACGAGCTCTCCACTTTGACTGCAGTCATTGATCAATTAGAGAGTCAGCTGAACTCAACTCCAGGCTTGATTTATAAAGATTTATCCGTTTGTCATTATTTAAAGGGGAAAAAAAACCTGGAAACTGCGGTGCTAAATGTTAATAAAGTTGGGGGTTGGTTAGACGAAGGAAATGGCTATTCATTTCTTAAACTGCAAGGTCATACAGGGTCATCCATTTCTGTGCGGGCTTCTTAAGGAAGCCATTTAGTGGGTGTTCTGCATACTATCAGGAGGAAACAAACGCACATGCGACAGAATGAGTCTCAGTGGCTACTGAACAGAGCAAGACTGAATTTATGAAGATGATATTCATTCATATAAGTGAACAAAGGAAAGCTGAGGGGCTTAGTGAACTGCAGAAAACTCTTGGTGAACTGCAGAAAGCTCTTGGTGAACTGCAGAAAGCTCTTGGTGAACTGCAGAAAGCTCTTGGTGAACTGCAGAAAGCTCTTGGTGAACTGCAGAAAGCTCTTTGTGGACTGCAGAAAGCTTTTAGTGAACTGCAGAAAGCTCTTCGTGGACTGCAGAAAGCTTTTTGTGAACTGCAGAAAGCTGTTAGTGATCTGCAGAAAGCTCTTCATGAACTGCTTAAAGGTCTTTGTGGACTGCAGAAAGCTCTTCGTGGACTGCAGAAAACTTTTTGTGGACTGCAGAAAGCTCTTTGTGAACTTCAAAAAGCACTTTGTGAACTGCAGAAAGCTCTTCGTGAACTGCAGAAAGCTCTGAGCACCATCACTGTTTATATCAGACACTCTTTTGTTAACTACACAACAAATTGGGTTGAGCTTAAACCTTTTCTATATACAACTGTGAAGAAGTTGCCATTGGGTTTGACCAAGCACAGGTTTGTCTTTTTTTGGTAATACTTTACTCAGGTTGTATTATCTCTTATATAAAAGTCCTTTATGACACAAAATTGAGAAACAAAAATTCCATAAATTCATGTGTGAACTTTTCACACACAGAGTACACACACCAAATCCGATGCAAATTTTGCAATATTTGACATTCTATATTGTGCTCAATTCATGCTGTTTTGCATCATGACTGCCAGTGGAGTCCTGAGTGAGTTATGGAGTGATAATTATTGACATCCTCTCAAGAAAGGGAGTGTCTTGGACACACCCGCTGCTGGAACGGGTATGACAACAGGGAGAGTTTCATATTTTCGTTCAAGCTGTACAACGATGAGATCAGATAATATTTTAAGATGACTGTGCTGGAGTTCGAGGCTCTCTTGGGTATCCTGACTCCTCAGTTGAGGAGGATACGTACAAACTTCAGCACGTCCATCGATCCTGAACGACGCCTGGCAGTGTGTCTGAGGGAGGTGATTTTCTTAATTTTGGCCCCACAATGGTGATGACTCCACCATTTGGAGGAGCACTCCAAACATGTCAGAGACAAAGTTGTGGAGTTGTTATCCCATGGAGCACTATTAAATCCATTATAGCAAAATGGAAAGAATATGGCACCACTACAAACCTGACAAGAGGTGGCCACCCACCAAAACTCACAGACCAGGCAAGGAGGGCATTAATCAGAGATGCAAGAAAGACGCCAAAGACAACACTGAAGGAGCTGCAAAGATCCACAGCGGAGATGGGAGTATTCAGCCGTCCACTCCACAGAACGGGGCTTTATGGAAGAGTGGCCAGAAAAAAGTCATTGCTTAAGAAAACACGTTTGGAGTTTGCCAAACAGCATGTGGCAGACTCCCCAAACACATGGAAGAAGATTCTCTGCTCAAATGAGACTAAAATGTATCTTTTTGGCCATCATGGGAAATGCCATGTGTGGTGCAAACCCAACACCCTGAGAACACCATTCCTACAGTGAAGCATGGTGGTGGCAGCATCATGCTGTGGGGATATTTTTCATCTGCAGGGACAGGAAAGCTGGTCAGGACTGAAAGAAAGATGGATGGCACGAAATAAAAGGCAATTCTGGAGGAAAACCTGTTTGAGTCGGCCAGAGGTTTGAGACTGGGATGAAGGTTCACATTCCAGCAGGGCAATGACCCTAAACATACTGCTAAAGCTACACTGGAGTGGTTTAAAGGGAAACATTTAAATGTCTTGGAATGACCTAATCAAAGCCCAGACCTCAATCCAGTTGAGAATCTGTGGCATAACTTGAACTTTGCTGGACATCAACACAACACATTTAACTTGAAGGAGTTGGAACGGTTTTGCCTTGAGGAATCCCAGTGGCTAGATGTGCTAAGCTAATAGAAACATACCCCAAGAGACTTACAGCTGTAATTGCAGCAAAAAGTGGCTCTACAAAGTATTGACTTTGGGGTGTGTGTGTGTAAATACCTATGCACACTCCATATTTCTGTTTTTTCATCTTCATTATTGTTTGAGTCACAATTAAAAAAAAAAAGCATCTTTAAGGTTGTAGGCATGTTGCGTAAATCAAATGGTGCCAACCCTCCAAAAATCCATTTTAATTCCAGCTTGTAATGCAACAAAGCAGGACAAACACCAAGGGGGATGAATACTTTTGCAAGACACTGTATTTAATGACCTGCGTGACTGTGTGTAAATATTTGAAATTGAAAATTCAACGGACTTTCCTCTCGCTTCAGGAAATATTCCATCCTGTGGTCCTGACAAACTAAAGAATGTTACCTGCAGCAGCCTCCATTCAGGCTGAGAATATACTCCTAGGCTTTTTATGGTCATAGAAATCTAAAAATATAAGTGTACAAAATAATAAGCATCACTTTTTCCAGTGCTGAACATAATTATATGTGTTTATTTTAAATTCTGTTTTGTGAGAGTCCAGAGTTCAGAGTGAAAGCTCTCAGCGTGCAGTTATCCATACCCTGAACTGCATATAAAGCCCTGTGGAGGGACAAAACAATTAAAAGAATCATTAACCCGAAATGCTAATGAGGTTAATAATTAATGGAAATAAGTAGGAGCCAGTTACCATGATTACAGCAACAAACTGTTAACTGACCTTTACTAGGTTTAATCCATAGAACATTTTTGCACCTCAGTGCAGCGGTGATGGCAATGAGGTCATTTGCTGTTTGTCTCCAATTTTACAATCTAACTGACCGATATGATGATTGAGAGCAATTGATCCTTGCATACATTAAACAATTAAGATGTGAGTTATGTAAACAAATGGCAAGGGTTTTTTTTTTGCATCAGCGGATGAAGCATAACCTATTTTCATTTGGAACGCAATTCTCCAATTATGTTCGTAAACAAAAGTATAATTGCCCTTTGTCTAATCGGGGAAGTCATTAATTTATTAGGCTGTTACAGAGATTGAGAGTAGAATAAAAAGTGTGTTAGTCCACACACACACGGAAAATTTTTTGTCATGGACTTTTATAGAATCAACTCTGCATTTGTGTTGAAGTGATTTGATCATTTGTCGATTTGCTTGTTTGAGAAAAGGCCCTGTACCTGTGAAGTCAGTGTTAACGGGTAGCGTCGAGCTGGGAAAATGGATGTAATCAGTTCCAGTGAAGCGTCTGCCTCTGATGACCTGGCCTTCTGCATCGGAGAATGATACGTCGGTTCTTTCGACGTGGTAGACAGGTGGAGGACCGTTCAGCTCGGCTGGAGCAGCCCACACGATCTCCATCGCGGTCATGTTTAACGGCTTTAGCCGGGGGGCCTTCAGCCCTGCTGGTGCTGTCAGTACAAACAGAAGCGTTTTAGTTTCTTCACATTTTTCCAGACATGCTTTATTTTAAACAAAGAGGCTATAAACAAAAAAAAGTGCTGCTGAAATATTTTAAATGGGGTCCAAACAGCCTTAAAGGATGTAAATGATCATGAACTGACACATTCGCAGTGCATTTAGTCGACTTCGGCCAGTAGCCAAGCCCAACCAGCACCACTAATAAAAGCCCTCTATAGAAAATGAATGTGTTGTCTTCAAAGGTCTGTTGCCAAGCGTGTCATAAATTACATCCAATCAATAGCACTTGAGTCTATATAAATGAAACCCTGATATTTCAACCTCCTGGTGTTGATTTAATAGGTTTTGTGTGAAGTCTTGACAGATGTTCATCGCTTACGACCACACATACAGGTGGGAAAACATTACGTACAAAAGATGAAGCTTGAAGTGGCATGGAACAGGTGAGAGTCGGAGTGTCAAGATGGTTGCATGATTTATTAATATTAGTTCTGTCACAAGTACTCGATTCAACTAAAAACTTAATAAAAATCAATTAAAAGGCTGGGAGGCTGGGAAAATGTCTGAAGGTTCCATAGAGGTACTTCTAAGGCCTTCATTTAAATGGGATTCAGATACCAACATCATCGTCGAGAAGCTACAAACAGAGACCTTATTTCCTTTGGAGAACTCCTGATTATCAAATTAAGCAGCGAAGAGACTTTTCCTGGCAATGTCAGCAAAAAGAGACGACAAAAGTCAGGCCTGGGAATCGTTTCACTTTACTCTATAGCTAAACAACCCGTCTCACCTGGCTGATTTTATTTTATATATTTATATACTTTAACCTCTGTCTTTATCAGCTCAAAATTATTTTAACTTGCCTCCTCGATAACACATTTAGACATCTGCATCTGATCATTTCATGATACCTACAGTGATGCTTGAAAGTTTGTGAACCCTTTAGAATTTTCTATATTTCTGCAGAAATATGACCTAAAACATCATCAGATTTTCACACAAGTCCGAAAAGTAGACAAAGAGAACCCAGTTAAACAAATGAGACAAAAATATTATACTTGGTCATTTATTTATTGAGGAAAATGATCCAATATTACATATCCGTGAATGGCAAAAGTATGTGAACCTCTAGGATTAGCAGTTAATTTGAAGGTGAAATTAGAGTCAGGTGTTTTCAATCAATGGGATGACAATCAGGTGTGAGTGGGCACCCTGCTTTATTTAAAGAACAGGGATCTATCAAAGTCCGATCTTCGCAACACGTTTGTGGAAGTGTATCATGGCACGAACAAAGGAGATTTCTGAGGACCTTAGAAAACGCATTGTTGATGCTCATCAGGCTGGAAAAGGTTATAAAACCATCTCTAAAGAGTTTGGACTCCACCAATCCACAGTCAGACAGATTGTGTACAAATGGAGGAAATTCAAGACCATTGTTACCTTCCCCAGGAGTGGTCAACCAACAAAGATCACTCCAAGAGCAAGGTGTGTAATAGTCGGCAAGGTCACAAAGGACCCCAGCGTAACTTCTAAGCAACTGAAGGCCTCTCTCACATTGGCTAATGTTAATGTTCATGAGTCCACCATCAGGAGAACACTGAACAACAATGGTGTGCATGGCAGGGTTGCAAGGAGAAAGCTACTGCTCTCCAAAAAGAACGTTTTTCCTCGTCTGCAGTTTGCTAAAGATCATGTGGACAAGCCAGAAGGCTATTGGAAAAATGTTTCATGGACGGATGAGATCAAAATAGAACTTTTTGGTTTAAATGAGAAGCGTTATGTTTGGAGAAAGGAAAACACTGCCTTCCAGCATAAGAATCTTATCCAATCTGTGAAACATGGTGGTGGTAGTATCATGGTTTGGGCCTGTTTTGCTGCATCTTGTCATGCTCCGCCCCGGAGATTACTTATCTCCCAAGTCAGGGCTAATCCGGATCCGGGACAGGAATTCTATCTTGCCTGCATTCACTTCCTGGTTTTCTTTGCTGTGTATATAAATGCCGTTCTCAGACAGGGACTTTGCCAGAACGTGTTGTCAGCTTTTCTCACCATTTCTGTGCCCTTTATGCTTTCATGGTTTTTTGCTCTCTAGCTTGCTTGTTTCTTGTCACAGTTTTTGCACTAACATTTTGTCTTTTTCATGTTTTTTGTGCTAGCGTTTTTTTTATCCTTGCCTGCCTCATTTTTTGTCTCAAAGTTTTTGTCCGGACTATTTTTCATGTCTTTTGCACTAGCGTTTTTGTCTTTGCCCGCCTCGTTTTTTTGTCAATTTTTTTCATCTCTTTTTTCCTGGACTATTTTTACTATTTGTTTTTTCTATACTGTTTGTTTACCTTTTTTGCCATGCCTGTTCCCTGGATTAAATCACATTATTTTATTGTGTGTTCTGCTTCTGGATCCTAATCTCACCACACCTCCACTACCCCTAACAGTACATTCTGGCCAACATGGATCCAGCAGAACTGACCCATCTGAGAGCGGCTATACAGCAGCAAGGAGCTCTCCTTGGGACCCACCAACAGGAGCTCCAAGAGATTACCCAGAACATCTCCACCCTGTCCAATTCACTCAACCTTCTAGCCATACAACTCCAGCACTCCTAAAGGCCTCTGCATGCTCTTGTGACAAGGCTTTCGCAGATAGCTTTTCGCAGACAGTTGTAATTTATCGTTGAGCATGGAGTAATAGGCGTGCGCGATGTTATTCACCGCCACAACGCAAGGGGGCGCGAAGTCACGAAATCGCTAGGAGTAGTTGGTGGGTGTGGTTAGTGGAGTGTTTATCCTCCGGTTACTTATAATGACTAGAACTGGAGTCGTATAGATGTCCGTACTTCCTCACTTCCTCGATCAACTGCTCTTCGTGCTGCTCCATCTTCGCTGGTGTTTTTAAAAATGGCGGTAGTGAAAACAAACCAAACCGGGAAAGTAGGGAAGCGGAAGTGCGTGTACAGCGGATGTAGAGTGGACCAATCAGAGCCCTCTTGTCTGCGACGCTGTCTGCGAGGCTTCTGCGGTGGTCACAATTTTTGGGAGGTGCGCGCAGAGCGTCTGCGAAGGTGGGGGGGCTACGCAGACGCTATCTGCGACGCCGTCTGCGAGGACTGGGTTGTCAGCATAAATTGGCCTTAAGCCGTGCCTACCCAGCCGCCTCCTTCTTCACCTCCTGCCACCGCCGCTCTCCACGAACCGAGACTCCCTTCGCCTCAGCCCTACAGTGGAGAACCAGGTACCTGCAGATCTTCTTTGTCTCAATGTTCACTGATCTTGGAGCTACAACCTCTGGCTTTCCCCACAGAATGCTCCTGGGTAGCCTATACCATCACGCCCCTCACCGGCAAGGCCAGGTAATGGGGAACAGTGGTCTGGGACGCCGATGCATCCTTTTGTTCTAGCTTCAAAGAAGTCTCTGAGGAAATGAGGCGAACATTCGACTGCTCTCTGTCCAGCCAGGAGGCGGCTAGGGAGCTCATGGAGCTGCAGCAGGGGTCCCGATCTACCTCAGATTACGCCATCGAGTTCTGGACATTGGTGGCATCATGCAGTTCGAACGAGAGTGCTCAGGTCAACGAGTTCCTACATGGCCTGTCCAACACCATTAAGGATGAACTAGTCTCTCGGGAACTGCCGTTGGACCTCTCCAGCCTCATGGACCTTGCCAATCTCATCGACGCTCGGATTCAACAATGGAGGAGAGAGAAGAGCCACCCCAACTTCACCACCTCTCCACCTTCCGTCTCGTCCGTCGAACCCATGCAGGCAGATCGGGTACGGATATCAGCAGAGGAACGACTGCAGCGGTGGAGCACGGGGGCCTGCTTCTACTGCAGTCAGCAAGGACACATCTGCCGAGCCTGCCCGCTAAAAGGATGAGCCCACCAGTGAATCGAGGGGCGGTGGGCAATGCTCGGAACCAGTCCCCTGCTGACTGACCATTGTTCCCTGTTATCATCACCCACAACAACCGGCATCGCCATCTTCAGGCACTCGTCGACTCGGGGGTGGATAGGAACCTGATCTGCTCCATTACCGCCAAGGATCTCGGAATCCCGTTACTCGCCCTCGAGGTCCCTCTCACTGTCCTGACACTCAATGGCACTGGCTTGACCACCATCACTCACCTTACCACCCTGCTCACCTTAAGGATTTCAGGCAATCACTCTGAAACTATTCAATTTCACGTCATGAACGACCCTCACGTTCCCGTCATTCTCGGACTACCTTGGCTGATGCAGCACAAACCTCACTTAAATTGGACTAATAACACCATCCTAGGCTGGAGTGCTTCCTGCCTGGCCTCCTGCCTGAACTCCGCTCTGCCTCCCGCCAAACCACCACAGCCCTCAGCCAGCGAGTTTCCCGACCTCTCTCATGTGCCTCCAGAATATCTAGACCTTAAGTTAGTTTTCAGTAAGACCCGAGCAGTGTCCCTCCCTCCTCACAGACCCTATGACTGTGGTATCGACTGTGGTATCCTGCCCAGGACAGCACCACCCAAGGGATGCTTCTACTCTCTTTCTCCCACCGAAAGACAAGCCATGGAAAAATACATCACCGAGTCACTGGCAGCTGGGATCATCTGCCCTTCCTCCTCCCCAGCAGGGGCAGGGTTCTTCTTCGTTGAAAAGAACAAGTCACTCCGCCTCTGCATTGACTATCAGGATCTCAAAGCTATCACAAATCAAGAATCGTTATCCACTACCGCTCATGACCAGGGCCTTCGGACTACTCCAGGAAGCCAAAGTGTTTACTAAACTGGACTTACGCAATGCCTACCATCTCATTAGGATCAGGGAAGGGGACGAGTGGAAGATGGCCTTTAACACCACCACAGGCCACTATGAGTACCTCGTGGTCCCTTTCGGCCTGACCAACGCGCCCGCGGTCTTCCAGGCATTAGTTAACGATGTCTTGAGGGACTTCCTTGACACCTTTGTCTTCATGTACCTGGATGACATCCTGTTTTTCTCTCACTCCCTGGAAGAATATCGGGGTCATATCCGGCAGGTCCTCCAATGCCTGCTAGAAAACAAGCTGTTCGTCAAGGCGGAGAAAAGCAAGTTCCACCAAAGCTCTGTCTCGTTCCTGGGGTTCATCAACTCTCCGGCGAAGATTCAGATGGACCCCCTCAAGCTGGAGGCAATCGCTGACTGGCCCACCCCATCTTTGAGATGAGAGCTCCAGCGCTTCCTGGGGTTCACAAACTTCTACAGGCGCTTCATCCGTGACTTTAGCACAGTGGCAGGACCTCTCTCAGCCCTGACCTCAACCAAGACCCAGTTCAAGTGGAGGGAGGAAGCAGAGAAAGCCTTTTCCATGCTCAAGCACAGGTTTACCACAGCACCCATTCTCACCATACCCAATCCAACCAAGCAGTTTATCGTAGAGGTCGACACTTCCGAGTCAGGGGTCGGAGCCATTCTCTCCCAGAGGGCCAGTGACAACAAGGTCCACCCGTGCTCCTTCTTCTCCCACTGGCTGTCCCCAGCCGAACGTAACTACGAACATTGGTGACAGAGAGCTACTGGCTGTGAAGCTAGCTTTGGAGGAGTGGAGGCACTGGCTCGAGGGGTCTGATCTCCCCTTCCTAGTCTGGACTGACAATAAAATGTTTTGTTGCATCTTGTCATGCTCCGCCCTGGACTTCCACTCCGGAGATTACTTATCTCCCAGGTCAGTGCTAATCCGGATCTGGGACAAGAATTCCATCTTGCCTGCATTCACTTCCTGGTTTTCTTTGCTGTGTATATAAACATCGTTCTCAGACAGGGACTTCGCCAGAACGTCTCATCAGTTTTTCTTGCCATTTCTGTGCCCTTTATGCTTTCATGGTTTTTTGCTCTCTAGCTTGCTTGTTTCTTGTCATGCTTTTTACACTAACGTTTTGTCTTTTTCATGTTTTTTGTGCTAGCATTTTTTGTCCTTGCCTGCCTCATTTTTTGTCTCAAAGTTTTTGTCTGGACTATTTTTCATGTCTTTTGCACTAGCATTTTTGTCCTTGCCCACCTCATTTTTTGTCAAGTTTTTCATCTCTTTTTTTCCTGGACTATTTTTGCTATTTGTTTTTTCTATACTGTTTGTTTACCTTTTTTGCCACACCCTTTCCCTGGATTAAATCACATTATTTTATTGGATTACTGTCTGTGTGTTCTGCTTCTGGATCCTAATCTCACCACACCTCCACCACCCCTAACACATTTAGGCCAGGACAGCTTGCCATCATTGATGGAACAATGAATTCTGAATTATACTAGCAAATTCTAAAGGAAAATGTCCATTAACTGAATCTCAGGAGAATGTGGGTCATGCAGCAAGACAACGACCCAAAGCACACAAGTCGTTCTACCAAAGAATGGTTAAAGAAGAATAAAGTTAATGTTTTGGAATGGCCAAGTCAAAGTCCTGACCTTAATCCAATCGAAATGTTGTGGAAGGACCTGAAGCGAGCAGTTTATGTGAGGAAACCCACCAACATCCCAGAGTTGAAGCAGTTCTGTACGGAGGAATGGGGTAAAATTCCTCCAAGCCGGTGTGCAGGACTGATCAACAGTTACCGGAAACATTTAGTTGCAGTTATTGCTGCACAAGGGGGTCACACCAGATACTGAAAGCAAAGGTTCACATACTTTTGCCACTCACAGATATGTAATATTGGATCATTTTCCTCAATAAATAAATGACCAAGTATAATATTTTTGTCTCATTTGTTTAACTGTGTTCTTTTTATCTACTTTTCGGACTTGTGTGAAAATCTGATGATGTTTTAGGACATATTTATGCAGAAATATAGAAAATTCTAAAGGGTTCACAAACTTTCAAGCACCACTGTACAGAATTGTTTAAATGATAAAAAAAAAATTAAAATGCACCACTGAAGGCAAATTACACCAAATTTAATCACAGCTCAGATGCCTAATGCCATTGCAAACTGGTTGCTGTCAAATTAAACTGGCACACAGTTCCAAGTCTTGGAGTAACTGCACATTTCACTGACAGTGAATGCTGCCCGAGGTAATTACACCATTATTGCAAGGCGTCGAGTGAGAGTTAAATTTTAGAAAACAATTCAGGCTTGTAGTACTTGAGTCCGACTCGTGCCCTATTTTAAGGACTTGTGACTTGACTTGGACTTGAGCACTGAAGACTCAGACTTGGACTCGGACTCGTGCATTAACTGCATTCGGACTCGTAAATTGGAGAAAATATATTTATATCTAGATTAATTTTTATACTAATTTTGTGCAAGAGAATGCACATTCACCTGTTCATACATCATGTTGAGGAACAAACTAACATTAATGGCGCTAAAATGCCTGGAGAGAACACCCCTAGGATTGTTTGCTTTGCTTATACAGACTTCTCGTGCAGTGGGAAAAATGCACTGCTGTGTGTTCCATATGTAGAAGAACTATCGAGGAGACAACAGGGATGACCTTGAATTTTAATCATCATTTGGTAAGACTCCACCCAGAGAAGTAAGGGGCAAGCTATGTTCATTGCTCTGTTGATAGCGGGGCTTGCTTGCTGACCGATGAACTAGCTAGTGTTAACCCTCTCTCATATTATTTGCCCTATTGATAGTGGGCAGGACTTCCTGAACAATGAACAATCTTTTCATCTGTAGCCTATTAACTAAAATGGGGTAGTCAAACAGTAATGTTAGTCCAATACAGTAGCAGAGACACTTTCACATAAAGGCAGCAACAGCCACCGTCAAATGGTGTAGTTGGAATCTTGTTCTCGGACTCAACTCGAAACTTTCTTTCATGACTTGGACAGTGCTGTAGTCAAGTCACTAAACCTCGAGTCCGAGTCCAGTCTTGAGTCCCCAGTGTTCAAGTCTGAGTCAAGTCCAAGTCATTAAAAAAAATTCGAGTCCAGTCTGAGAACAACACTCCAACCGCACCATTTGACAGTGGCTGTTTTAGTGCCATTAACATTAGTTTGTTCCCAAACATGACGTATAAACAGATGAATGTGCTTCTCTTTGTCAGGGAGTGCAAAGTATTCTGTCAGAGATGGTTGGGAGATGGATATAAGTGCAGAAGGTGTGTTTATTAATACAAGTGAAGACACAAACAATCCAGAATAACAGGCAAAATCGTAAAACAGTGAAACAGGCAATGGGTCAAACGAGGCACAAACAGGCTATCGTAGACTCGGCAGAATCAAAGTCAAGAAACAGGAAATCAGGGATCAGGAAACCAAACAAGGAAATAAGGCTCAGTAATGTGTCAGCAATGCAACTCAATACTTTGCAAAGTAAGTGTGTCTTCACAGTTTTTATAGAGGCGCGCTGATTGCGCCTCAATCCTGTGCAGGTGTGAGAGTCCGCTTGGCACGTGCGCTGTCCGGAACGTGCCCGAGAGTCTATCTGATGCGCATGCCAAGGTGCGCAGGTGTGACACTATTGCATGAAATTAGTAAAAAAAATGCATGTCGATATAAATATCTTTACCAAATTATTATGGCATGTTACAAAAAATAAAGAAAAAATCCGAGTCCTCGTCTCCAATTTACGAGTCCAAATGCAGTTAATGCTCAAGTCCAAGTCAAGTCACAAGTCTTTAAAATTAGGGCATGAGTCAGACTCGAGTACTACAAGCCTGGACTTGGACTTGACTCGGACCTGAACACTTGGGACTCGAGACTGGACTCGGACTCGAGGTTTAGTGACTTGACTACAACACAGATACAGCTGAATACGTGATGAGACTCTGCCATTTGATTTATACTAATGAAGAATCATTAACTACTCCACATCAAATAAGTTTCATGATGAATGATTAAAATTAGCTGGCCATATTTGTTCCATGAATATTTGATATTCTCATGCTGGTCTAGCGGTGAAGGTAAACACTGCATTTATCAGATTAATAAGTAAACCACATGCCCGAAGCACAACTGGAAACAGGTCCAGCTCTGTCACTGTGTTCGCCATTTTAACAAAGCAGCCTTGAATTTTCTCGGCAAATCCCCCGAGCTGAACTATAATACTTACTTGCAGCATTTATGTAGTATTGATTTATGCATAATTGTCCCAACCTTCCAGAGAGGGAGAAATATGCATGGCACAGTTCAAGTCAATGTGATGTGTACAGGCCCATGTACACATGTACAGCTTCCCTTTATGGCTTGTAATATACATAAAACATTACCATCAACTCTTGATTAGCTGTTTGCTTTACAAAAAGATCAATAACATCAGTCTGGCTCCCTTTTTAAAATTCTGAAGGCTTACACAATCCCTGTCCTCATCAGTGCCTTCAAAAAATGAGTTATTATGCTTTTTAGCAGTGACCGGGGTTCTCCTGGACTGACAGCTGAGGTCCTGCAACTTTGCAATATTGTCTCACTGTCACTTTCAGCTTAATGCATGACTACATGTCAGATCAGACGTTAGAGCTGATTATAGAAACTCTTAGCTGGGCCATAATCGTACAGCAATTCAAAAATTCACAGACATGAGTTACAAGTCTGGAGAAGAATAATTTGAGGTATTGAGAGATTAATCTGGATGTTGACTCATACTGCCTTTCTCACATATATTATCAGAGGGGAACTGCAGCCATTCTACTCTGAGGAGACAAACCCAGACACCAATGCTACTTGAACTTAGAAAGGGAGAAGTCCAAATTTGGTATAATTTTTTTTTTTACCTCTGTGTGTACAAGCTACAAAGAAAAGAACAAGATCAACTGTGAGCTACTGCTCACTTATGTATACCCCCACTCTCGCTTATATCAGAAAGCAAGCAATCGAAGGAACATTCTTATGAATGTTGACGTCAACAAATAATTAACCCTGAAACAAGTAAGTAAAGAGCAGTGTTCTCCCCAGGTATTTCAAATAGCATCCTGGTAAACTGGCATTTTGAAATAGCATTTTGCTTCTTGAAATAGCGTTAAAATCCACGCTATGTGTTTTGTAAATATTCAGTCGGTAAACAGGAAGTTGATGTGCAACAGATCTGAAAACAGTATACACAGTACAGAACCCCAAGCTGAAGCTCATTACCAAATATCAAGCAGTTGTGATTTGTAGTTGCTGAGAAAAGTGTTATGAAATTTTGTAAATCCACCCTACATGTTTCGTAAATACATTCAGTTGGTAAACAGGAAGTTGATGTGCAACAGACCTGAAAACGGTATACACGGTACAGAACCCCAAGCTGAAGGTTGGTACCAAGTACCAAATGACTATGATTTGTGGTTGCTGAGAAAAAGGGTGTTTCGGACAGACGGAGAATTGGACAGATGTAAAAAACCAGTATACCCCTGCTCCGAATTTTAATCTTAAAAAGAAAAGAAAAGCCACAATCATGGCTAGAGATTTAACAATTGAATAGGCATGTAATGATACACCATGCAATGTTACATCACAATACAATTTTATGATGATTTGAATCGATTAAATAAAAAATTAATCATGGTGATTATTATCAGGCTGCATAATCGCTTATTTTTTTAGCTGTAATTGTGTTGGTTAGACAGCAGAGGGCGTAATAATTAAATAATATTGGCTGGCGTTGAGTGGTATATCATATATTCCATTCAGCTAGCATGATATTGTATGAGTTGAAGACGAGTAGCTGAATGGAATATATCTGATATACCACAAAAAAAAGCCAGCCAGGATTATTATTATTATTATACATTCCTTTCGGGTGTTCAACACATCTTTCTCTTTCAAAATTCTCTCAACACCTTCTGTATTTAACAAAGCAAACCTGGCAGCCATGTTTTTTTACGAATTGTCACAGTCACTCGCTAGTGTGGAAGCTTTATGTCTCTGATGTCTCATCTCATCTCATTATCTCTAGCCGCTTTATCCTTCTACAGGGTCGCAGGCAAGCTGGAGCCTATCCCAACTGACTACGGGCAAAAGGCAGGGTACACCCTGGACAAGTCGCCAGGTCATCACAGGGCTGACACATAGACACAGACAACCATTCACACTCACATTCACACCTACGCTCAATTTAGAGTCACCAGTTAACCTAACCTGCATGTCTTTGGACTGTGGGGGAAACCGGAGCACCCTGAGGAAACCCACGCGGACATGGAGAGAACATGCAAACTCCACACAGAAAGGCCCTCGCCGGCCCCAGGGCTCGAACCCAGGACCTTCTTGCTGTGAGGCGACAGCGCTAACCACTACACCACCGTGCCGCCCCTGTCTCTGATGTACGACGTTATATTGTCTTGACAACCATGCAATACTGTAAAACATATTCAGCGCTCATTCTCCATAGGGTAGAGTGATGTAATACATGTAGGATAAGCGATATGCTAACAATATTGCATGCTATCAAACCAAATGAATGAAACCTGCGAGAAGGGAATAGAACATGTTTTTATTCCATGGAAAAGTGTCCTGGATGTATAATAATGAACAATCGTGAGAACATGTGACTTCACTGTAGGTGGAAGTAACACCGCTCTAATGTCATGAAAACACACAAAAAACAGATGTAAAGTGTGAAAGAGTTGCTGTGTGATTGGCTACAAATAGATTTAACAAGAAATCAGAGCGGGCGGCACGGTGGTGTAGTGGTTAGCGCTGTCGCCTCACAGCAAGAAGGTCCTGGGTTCGAGCCCCAGGGCCGGCGAGGGCCTTTCTGTGCGGAGTTTGCATGTTCTCCCCGTGTCCGCGTGGGTTTCCTCCGGGTGCTCCGGTTTCCCCCACAGTCCAAAGACATGCAGGTTAGGTTAACTGGTGACTCTAAATTGACCGTAGGTGTGAATGTGAGTGTGAATGGTTGTCTGTGTCTATGTGTCAGCCCTGTGATGACCTGGCGACTTGTCCAGGGTGTACCCCGCCTTTCGCCCGTAGTCAGCTGGGATAGGCTCCAGCTTGCCTGCGACCCTGTAGAAGGATAAAGCGGCTAGAGATAATGAGATGAGATGAGATGAAGAAATCAGAGCTCTCTGTTTTCACAGACTGTTGAAAGATAAAGAAAAGAGAAGCAAATGGAGGCAGAAGTTTATTAAGAAAAGGAAAATTTGTTATTCACTTGTTATTTTCAATCAAATCATATTTTTATTAATTGTTGATTATATTTTACTCCAACCTTTACAAATGTGGGTAAATAATTATTGTTGGTTATTAAGAAAATGAAACAAAAGTTTTTTTTCTTAATTTAACAAAAGGAATATTTAAGTCGATAAACAATAGAAAAATAAATGTTGCTTTTTGGTAAAAAAAAATTCTTCATTTAATTTTTTCCCAAAGATATTGTGGGAAAATTGAATCATCAACCTATTATCATGAAACGAATCAAATCATAAATTGGGTGAATCATTAAATGCCTATAAGTGATTATATCGAGTGTATGTTGATGGAGCTAAAGCGAATACCTGTAGGTATTGAGGTATTTCACCTGACATCACAGGGTCACGTGACGCCCCGGTGTCCGCCATTTTGAACGTCAAGCTACATACTAACGCTGCAGACAGAGAGGGAGAACCAGCTTGAAAAAAAACGTGTTACAGACACCTAGAATAGATTAATTTGTCAGTAAGCACTCTATAAATAACCATGGTGTTTGCTTGTTGTGCTGTGGGCTGCCACAACAGACAGGGACAGCGTGCAGGACGCTCCTTTTACCGGTTTCTAGTGATGGGAATTTCGGCTCTTTTTCGGGAGCCAGCTCTTTTGGCTCTTCTTACTATAAGGAGCCGGCTCTTTCGGCTCCCAAACGGCTCCTGAGATTTTATTTTTGATTTAATTGCTGCAATTAACTAGTTAATTAATTACATTATTATTTATATTTTATCAATAGGATGTTTTCCATTTTATTTTTTAGTTTTTGTAGCCATTGTAAAGCTTTGTAAAGTATAGCAGTGTAACAATGTTCTAGCTACAGAAATAAAACTTACTTACCAATTAATAAATTATTTTCCACAAACATAATGCAAAACTGTGTTATATTACCAATATAAAATACACAGCTGATTTTCCCCTCCTCAGGTGCCTCACAGACTCCTCTCCCCTGTGCTCCACAGCTTTAAGCATTACACCAATTTTCGTATTTTCGCAGCTGTGAATGACATCAACCCCCCCAACCAAAAAAAGTAGGCGTACACCATGCTACTTTTTTTCCTTTGAATGGTAATAGACAACACAAAGACGCAATCGGACAGCAACTTTTTTTGTGAAAGTCTCTCTCTCTGAGGCACCTAAGGACAAAAAACTAATTCGGCTCCCACCGAAGAGCCGGCTCCCGTCGTTCACTTCAAAGAGCCGGCTCTTTGAACCGGATCGTTCGCGACCGACACATCACTACCGGTTTCCTACTGACCCAGACAAGAGGGCCAAATGGATTGCAGCTGTGAAGAGACAGGATTGGGAGCCAACAGAGTACTCCAGACTTTGCAGTCATCATTTCATTTCAGGTTAGTTTATCAGTTAACGCAATTTTGATAAAATATATAGCAAAAAGTAAATGGGTCAGTGTTTGTTAACCCATCTGAGCAGTGAAACAAGGCAGTGTTAATTTGTCTAGGGTTGCATGTAGCAGACATCAGACATAAAACGCAATAACAGAGGCTAGAAAGAAACGGGACACAGAAATAAATAAACAGGGCTCCATACCAAGGCTGGGTACAGTGTTTGTGATAAAAGACAGATCCAATTTAACACGAATCACAGCTTACTTTCTTGTTAAAAAGTGCAAAGGTCTCCACCATCTCATACCGCCTTGCACTGAAGGACTTAAGCGTGCCGTCCAAAATGGCTGCGTCACGTGACTTGGTCACGTGGGTGAAATACCTCAATAGTATAACTAAGTGCTACTTTGTTTACCGTTGATGTTGTGAGCAGACATTTTAATTTGACATCACATGCTGAAATCGGGGTTGAGGAGACCTTCTTGATTTTCAGAGTAGAAATTAGGGAGTCAGAACAGTTGACGGGATATTCTTTGTTTTTTCCGAGCTGGAGGTCGGTGATTGCAAGTTGTGAGTTTTAGTCGAACATATCACAAAACGATCAAATAATTTCTGACCTCCAACAAGGAAAAAACAAAGAAAACACCTCCTCAGCATGAAATTCCTACTTGAGAACTCTGGACTGTCTCTTCAACATCAAGTTCAGCTCATAATGTCAAATCAACATGACTTCCCACAGCATGAAACGGAAACCAAGTAGCACATCTTAGCTCATGTTGTACAGTGTCTTGCAAAAGTATTCATTCCCCTACATGTTTGTGCTGTTTTGTCGCATTACAAGCTAGAATGAAAATGGATTTTTGGGGGTGAGCATCAATTGATTTACACAATGTGCCAACCACTTTAAAGGTGAAAATTGTTGTTTTATTGTGACACAAACAATAATTAAGATGAAACAACAACAACAACAACAACAAAACCCAGAGATCTGGAGTGTGCATAGGTATTCACCCTCCAAAGTCAATACTTTGTAGAGCCACCTTTTGCCTCTTGGGGTATGTCTCTATTAGCTTAGCACATCTAGCCACTGGGATTTTTGCCCATTCCTCAAGACAAAACTGCTCCAACTCCTTCAAGTTAGATGGGTTGCGTTGGTGTACAGCAATCTTCAAGTTATGCCACAGATTCTCAATTGGATTCAGGTCTGGACTTTGATTAGACCATTCTAAGACATTTAAATGCTTCCCTTTAAACCACTCCAGTGTAGCTTTAGCAGTATGTTTAGGGTCTTTGTCCTGCTGGAATGTGAAGATTCATCCCAGTCTCAAACTTCTGGTTGACTCAAACAGGTTTTCCTCCAGAATTGCCCTGTATATAGTGCCATCCATCTTTCCTTCAGTCCTGACCAGCTTTACTGTCCATGCAGATGAAAAATATCCCTACAGCATGATGCTGCCACCACCATGCTTCACTGTAGGAATGGTGTTCTCAGAGTGTTGGGTTTGTGCCACACATGGTGTTTCCCATGATGGCCAAAAAGTTCAATTTTAGTCTCATTTGTACAGAGAATCTTCTTCCATGTGTTTGGGGAGTCTGCCACATGCTGTTTGGCAAACTCCAAACGTGTTTTCTTAAGCAATGACTTTTTTCTGGCCACTCTTCATTAAAGCCTCGTTCTGTGGAGTGTACGGCTTAAAGTGATCCTATGGACAGATCCTCCCATCTCTGCTGTGGATCTTTGCAGCTCCTTCAGTGTTATCTTTGGTTTCTTTGCTGCATCTCTGATTAATGCCCTCCTTGCCTGGTCTGTGAGTTTTGGTGGGTGGCCTTCTCTTGTCAGGTTTGTAGTGGTGCTATATGCTTTGCATTTTACAATAATGGATTTAATAATGCTGCATGGGATATTTTTTTATAGCCCAACCCTGATCTATACTTCTCCACAACTTTGTCTCTGACCTGTTTGGAGGCTCCTTGGTTTTCATGTTGCTTGCTTAGTATTGTTGCAGAGTCAGGGTCCTTCCAGAACAGGTTGATTTATACAGACGTCATGTGACAGATCATGTGACACTTTGCACACAGGTGGATCTTAATCAACTAATTATGTGACTTATGAAGTGAATTGGTTGGCTCAGCTCTTATTTAGGGGTTTCATACGAAAGGGGGTGAATACCTATGCACACTCCAGATTTCTGTTTTTTCATCTTAATTATTGTTTGTGTCACAGTAAAACAACAATTTTCATCTTTAAAGTGGTAGGTATGTTGTGCAAATCAAATGATGCTAACCCTGTAAAAATCCATTTTAATTCCAGCTTGTAATGCAACAAAACAGGACAAACACCAAGGGGGATGAATACTTTTGCAAGACACTGTATGTACACACGTATTCAGTTGTGTAACACTGACTATACAGTTTTCCATTTTGTTGTATTCTTACTTTCGATGTTGTGTTTTGTTGTTACAGTTTTAGCCTGTTAATGTGTTTCGCGCTTACGGACCACCGAGGATTGTTCCAGTCTACATATTTACACATAGTCTGCAAAGCTTTAAGACCCAAACGCAATTAAATTCACCCATACACACGGTAAGCGTTTTACCGTCTACACTGTGGATAACGCTCGTTACACACTACTTGTTCCGGCACTGAACGAAATGCGACGCCGTTCCATTGAACCCAGCGGAAGCAGCTGCTGACTGCTCCGTTTGAACAGATGGTAATTCAGTCTAATGGTGCATCTGTATAATAACGATGGGCACTGTGTATACAGACAGTCATAAAAACAAAGTAAGGATCACATAAATTGCAATCATCAACATCAAAGTCCTGTCAGAGTTACCAAATGGGTCTGGGACAAGGATAAAAGAGACAAGTGGACCACGGGTTTGCCAAAGCGTGTGTGAGAGTGATTCAACCAATCTGAGACAACCATAAGAGAAAAACATTAAATCAGGGTAAAGAGAAAAATCAGACATTTCAAAGCTCGTATACGCAAAAACATGTTGCTCATTTGATATCCCAAAAGCATTGTTTGGCGAATGGCAGCAAAAAGCAAAAACACACACACACACACATTCCTACTATGATGTGATGAAAATATGTGCAGTGGCGAGGCGACAAATGTGCGTCTGTCGTATGGACGAAGCAATAACATGCAGCACAGCATATTGAGCTGACCATATCTTTCTGTGGCGCCAGGAGCCTGACGGATTCATGTCCATCATTTCCCACAGTATCAATTAAGGGCCCTTGAAGGCTGCGTGATTTGTGCCTCTGTTATTAAACCCCACTAATTCGTCCTACTTACATATTCTGTATAAATCTCCATGAGTGGTGTTTGATTCATGGTGTTCATGGGGAGCTCGCCAGCACATTTTTCTCCTTGTAATTAACAGTAAATTGTTTTTACTGCCGAGCGATGAATTCAGCTGCAAATGGGCAAGTGTACGAGCTGAGCGTCGAACTCCGGCAGGAGGGTTGAGGGAGTCATTAAGTCATCATATAAGGTGAGATGTAGATGGTTAATAAGGACAGGAAAAGGGGAAGAAGCATGCACAAGCCCACATTGCTTCAGGCTGGACTGAATGTCTCAGTGGAACAAAGAAAGAGAGAGAGAGAGAGAGAGAGAGAGATAGAGAGAGAGAGAAGAGGCAACGCTCAGGATGTATGTTCTTATGATGAAAATGGCTTGATGACATACTTTCCAAATCAGTCTGAATGCCTGAACCAATTTCTCCCAACTTTCTCACCCATTTCCAAAGTCCGAAAATAGTCAAGATAACCTGAGAGTAAATCTCAAATAGCTTTCATTCATATTCCTCAGGGATGAAAAGCCTTCCAGGTTCAACTCCGAGCATCCCGAGCTACGTTCGCTTCAGTTCACTGGGAGGTTCGCACACTTCCTGCTGCACTGCTGAGAATTAACGGTGCCACCAGTGTGTCCCTCAGTAGCTACTGTACGTCCTGTCCTTCCAACAAAGTGATGGGCATCTTCAATTATAGGCTCGTCATTAATATTCAGATGGAAATTAACACGTATTAACACAGACGGAATGAACACACATCACGCACTTCAAATTAATTAAAAAACACTTGTCCCAATTTCTACTCATATGCTGGTTTTGAGTATATCGTATGAAAAGACACACACACAGCACAATGCCTTGACAGAGTTACAGCCTAGGAATGCATCACTAATGACTGTCAGTATATATTATCATAGTTATTAAAGCTTTCACCAGATCTTTGTAATATCGTGGATTTATTCTGGATATCCTGTACAGACATGAAGTTATACAGTACGGTGCAAAAGACTGGAAAGAAATGCTGGAAAACAACGATGGCTTTTAAAAATAAATGAAATTAGATGTGGTCTACTCTACACACCACTAAATTAAAACCGAATCAATATCTGGCATGACAACCGTCTGCTTTTAAATAAGCATCAGCAGTCTTTCAGATAGATTTATGAGAATATTGGCTGCTAAGTTTTTCTGAACATCGACATTAAGTTTTTGGTCTGAAATATGGTCTATTATTTAATACCTTGCTTTCTTTACTGGAAAAACAAAACAAAACAATGGGCCTCATTTATCGATCTTTTAGTAAAGTGCACAGCATGTTCCTGACACAGCTCATTTGCATGTAGTCACGCCCACAAAACTCCATAAAAGGGCAAGTGTGCAGATAGCTGGGAGCATGAAATAATGAGGCTAAAGGCTAAAAGGCAAGAATGGAGGTTATTTTGACTGGTTATGTGCCAATAAAAATATTTTAGAATGTGATTTTTTTAAATAATAATAATAATAATAATTATAGGTTGTGTAGTGGTTAGCACTGTCACCTCACAGCAAGAAGGTTCTGGGTTCAAGCCCAGTGGCCGACAAGGGCCTTTCTGTGTGGAGTTTGCATGTTCTCCCCGTGTCTATGTGGGTTTCCTCTGGGTGCTCTGGTTTCCCCCACAGTCCAAAGACATGCAGGTTAGGCTAATTGGTGGCTCTAAATTGACTGTAGGTGTGAATTTGAGTGTGAATGGTTGTTTGTCTCTATGTGTCAGCCTTGCGATGATCTGGCGACTTGTCCAGGGTGTACCCTGCCTCTCGCCCATAGTCAGCTGGGATAGGTGGATAATGGATGGATGGATAATAATCTCATCTCATTATCTCTAGCCGCTTTATCCTTCTACAGGGTCGCAGGCAAGCTGGAGCCTATCCCAGCTGACTACGGGCGAAAGGCGGGGTACACCCTGGACAAGTCGCCAGGTCATCACAGGGCTGACACATAGACACAGACAACCATTCACACTCACATTCACACCTACGGTCAATTTAGAGTCACCAGTTAACCTAACCTGCATGTCTTTGGACTGTGGGGGAAACCGGAGCACCCGGAGGAAACCCAAGCGGACACGGGGAGAACATGCAAACTCCACACAGAAAGGCCCTCGCCGGCCACGGGGCTCGAACCCAGGACCTTCTTGCTGTGAGGCGACAGCGCTAACCACTACACCACCGTGCCGCCCCTGGATAATAATAATAATAATAATAATAATAAATGAGTGCTAAATCTCCCATCAGCTCAGGTGTTTGTTTTTGGTTTTGACTCAATGGAGATAGATCACCTTGTCACCATCATACAACTAAAAATAAATAAATAAAAACAAGCAAGTTGGGACGGTGTGTTGAAATTAAATTTAAAACTGAAAAACTATGATTTGTAAATACTCTTTGATCTGTATCACACTTAAAACAATACAACAGCACATTATTTGATGTTTTACTTCATGAATTTTATTGTTTTTTCAAAATAAACATTTCAATTTTGATTCTTGCAACACGTTTGAAAAAAAAGTTGGGACAGTAAAGCATTTCCCACTTTAGAACATTTCCATTCCTTCTCCCAACATTTAAAAGATATTTAGGGACTGAAGACACCAAGTGATGAAACGTTTCAGGTGTGATTTTGTCCCATTCTTCCTGTAAACAGGTCTTAATGTGTGTTACAGTACAGGGTCATCACGGTCATATTTTTCATTTCTAAATTCTCCACACATTCTCTATTGGGGACAGAGAGGACACGCCCTCTTCTTCCACAGCCATGCCTTTGTAATGTGTGCAGAATGTGGTTATGCACTGTCTTGTTGAAATTTCCCTCGAAAAGATGTCGTCTTGAAGGCAGCATATGTTGCTCCAAAATCTCAGTGTACTTTTCTGGATGAATGCTCCATCACAGAAGTGTAAGTTACCTTTGCCAAGGGCACTGACACAACCCCATACCATGACACACCCTGGCTTTTGGACTTGTTCCTGGTAACAGTCTGGACGGTCCTTTTCATCTTTGGCCCAGAGCATTTGGCGTCCATTTCTTCCAAAAAAGACCTGGAATACTGATTCGTCTGACCACAATACATGTTTCCACTGTGTGATGATCCATCCCAGATGCCTCCGAGCCCATGTGGTTCTATAAGCTATAGATGAATAATGGTTCTTGACGCAGTGCTGTCTGAGGGATCGGCAATCATGAGTGTTCAGATTAGGCTTGAGCCCTTGCCCTTTATACACCAAAATTCCTCCAGATTCCCTGAATCATTTAATGATATTATGCAAAGTAATGCTATAGCTCATTACTTGCCCTAAATTTCCCTGTCCCAACTTTTTTGGAATGTGTTGCAGGTCTGAAATGCAGGAATGCATGTATATTAACAAATGAAATGAAGTTGACCAACAAAACATGAAATATATGGAGTTCATTCTGTCTACAATGAAATACAAGTCAAAGTAAATTTAGAAATCACTGCTTTATTTATTTATTTATTTTCATTTTCCACATCGTCCCAACTTTTTCTGATTTGGGGTTGTCCAGACAATTGCATTTTCTTATCAAGCTAGCAAGTTAGAATTGATGGTTAATCAGTGAATGTTTATTAACCTGAAGGTTTAGTGCGTCCTGAAGCAGGAAGACTACTCACACACCCTTGTGTGTTACACACTGTCACAGTGAAGCTGTACTCCTCGTAGCTCTTCAGGCCGGTCACAGTGTAGCTCCGCTCGTCTGCTGAGGCGTTGTACAACAGCTGCGGATCACACACACACACACACACGAACACACATATCCATCATACCTAGACATACCTAGATGACCTGATGTATTTGTTCGAAGGGAAAAAAAATGAGAGGACATATATATCCAGGATACTGATGAAAACTTTTTATCAGCTTAATTAAAATCTCGGATAACAAAATCCAATTAAAAGGAATGTTTTTAAAGAAACCTAAGCTCATCAAATCCCTTTGAAACCACAGACACTAGAGAGGAGAGGTGGTCCTGATCCAGGCAGTCGCCAGTGAACTGTCCACAATATTGAGCCCTTATTTAACCTTTATTTCACTCACACACACACACACACACACACACACACACACACACACACACACACACACACACACACACACACACTTTCCACATCAGTGAAGGAAGAAACCTTTCTGGACCAAAGGGACCACTGCATGAGCAAAGAGCAAGAGGAACTGAGAATGCATGTGAAACACAAATGAAGGTTACTCATGAAAAAAAGTAAAACAAAGAAAAAGACCTGAAGAGCAGCAAGGTTTGCTGATTTTTCCCAAGTTATCTCATCAATTAATTACGAGTGGTGTAAAACTTAACACGATACAATACAATTTCGATTCATGAGCCAATTATTTGTTTTGGTGATCCGAATACAGTGTCTTGCGAAAGTATTCATCCCCCTTGGTGTTTGTCCTGTTTTGTCACATTACAAGCTGGAATTAAAATGGATTTTTGGGGGGATTAGTACCATTTGATTTACACAACATGCCTACCACTTTAAAGGTGCAAACTGTTGTTTTATTGTGACACAAACAATAATTAAGATGAAAAAAAAAAACAGAAATCTGAAGTGTGCATAGGAATTCACCCACAAAAATCAGTACTTTGTAGAGCCACCTTTTGCTGCAATTACAGCTGCAAGTCTCTTGGGGTATGTCTCTATTAGCTTAGCACATCTAGCCACTGGGATTTTTGCCCATTCCTCAAGACATTCCTGTTCCAAGTCCTTCAAGTTAGATGGGTTGCATTGGTGTACAGCAATCTTCAAGTTATGCCACAGATTCTCAATTGGATTGAGGTCTGGGCTTTGATTAGGCCTTTCCAATACATTTAAATGTTTCCCTTTAAACGACTCCAGTGTAGCTTTAGCAGTATGTTTAGGGTCATTGCCCTGCTGGAATGTGAATCTTCATCACAGTCTTAAACTTCTGGCCGACTCAAACAGGTTTTCCTCCAGAATTGCCCTGTATTTAGTGCCATCCATCTTTCTTTCAGTCCTGACCAGCTTTCCTGTCCCTGCAGATGAAAAATATCCCCACAGCATGATGCTGCCACCACCATGCTTCACTGTAGGAATGATGTTCTCAGGGTGTTGGGTTTGCACCACACATGGCATTTCCCATGATGGCCAAAAAGATCAATTTTAGTCTCATTTGAGCAGAGAATCTTCTTCCATGTGTTTGGGGAGTCTGTCACATGCTGTTTGGCAAACTCCAAACGTCTTTTCTTCAGCAATTATTTTTTTTTTCTGGCCACTCTTCCATAAAGCCCCATTCTGTGGAGTGGACGGCTTAATACTCCCATCTCTGCTGTGGATCTTTGCAGCTCCTTCAGTGTTATCTTTGGCGTCTTTCTTGCATCTCTGATTAATGCCCTCCTTGCCTGGTCTGTGAGTTTTGGTGGGCGGCCGCCTCTTGTCAGGTTTGCAGTGGTGCCATATTCTTTCCATTTTGCGATAATGGATTTAATGGTGCTCCATGGTACAACCCCGATTCCAAAAAAATTGGGACAAAGTACAAATTGTAAATAAAAACGGAACGCAATAATTTACAAAGTTGGGACAGGGGCAATAAGAGGCTGGAAAAGTTAAAGGTACAAAAAAAGGAACAGCTGGAGGTCCAAATTGCAACTCATTAGGTCAATTGGCAATAGGTCATTAACATGACTGGGTATAAAAAAAGCATCTTGGAGTGGCAGCAGCTCTCAGAAGTAAAGATTGGAAGAGGATCACCAATCCCCCTAATTCTGCGCCGACAAATAGTGGTACAATATCAGAAAGGAGTTTGACAGTGTAAAATTGCAAAGAGTTTGAACATATCATCATCTACAGTGCATATCATCATCAAAAGATTCAGAGAATCTGGAAGAATCTCTGTGCGTAAGGGTCAAGGCTGGAAAACCATACTGGGTGCCCGTGATCTTCGGGCCCTTAGACGGCACTGCATCACATACAGGCATGCTTCTGTATTGGAAATCACAAAATGGGCTCAGGAATATTTCCAGAGAACATTATCTGTGAACACAATTCACTGTGCCATCCGCTGTTGCCAGCTAAAACTCTCTAGTTCAAAGAAGAAGCCGTATCTAAACGTGATCCAGAAGCGCGGACGTCTTCTGTGGGCCAAGGCTCATTTAAAATGGACTGTGGCAAAGTGGAAAACTGCTCTGTGGTCAGACGAATCAAAATTTGAAGTTCTTTATGGAAATCAGGGACGCCGTGTCATTCGGACTAAAGAGGAGAAGGACGACCCAAGTTGTTATCAGCGCTCAGTTCAGAAGCCTGCATCTCTGATGGTATGGGGTTGCATTAGTGCGTGTGGCATGGGCAGCTTACACATCTGGAAAGACACCATCAATGCTGAAAGGTATATCCAGGTTCTAGAGCAACATATGCTCCCATCCAGACGACATCTCTTTCAGGGAAGACCTTACATTTTCCAACATGACAATGCCAAACCACATACTGCATCAATTACAGCATCATGGCTGCGTAGAAGAAGGGTCTGGGTACTGAACTGGCCAGCCTGCAGTCCAGATCTTTCACCCATAGAAAACATTTGTGCATCATAAAACAGAAGATACAACAAAAAAGACCTAAGACAGTTGAGCAACTAGAATCCTACATTAGACAAGAATGGGTTAACATTCCTATCCCTAAACTTGAGCAACTTGTCTCCTCAGTCCCCAGACGTTTACAGACTGTTGTAAAGAGAAAAGGGGATGTCTCACAGTGGCAAACATGGCCTTGTCTCAACTTTTTTGAGATGTGTTGTTGTCATGAAATTTAAAATCACCTAATTTTTCTCTTTAAATGATACATTTTCTCAGTTTAAACATTTGATATGTCGTCTATGTTCTATTCTGAATAAAATATGGAATTTTGAAACTTCCACATCATTGCATTCCGTTTTTATTTACAATTTGTACTTTGTCCCAACTTTTTTGGAATCGGGATTGTATATTCATAGTTTGGGATATTTTTTATAACCCAACCCTGATCTATACTTCTCCACAACTTTGTCTCTGACCTGTTTGGAGGCGCCTTGGTTTTCATGTTGCTTGCTTAGTAGTGTTGCAGAGTCAGGGTCCTTCCAGAACAGGTTGATTTATACAGACATCATGTGACAGATCATGTGATACTTTGCACACAGGTGGATCTTAATCAACTAATTATGTGACTTATGAAGCGAATTGTTTGGACCAGCTCTTATTTAGGGACTTCATACAAAAGGGGGTGAATACCTATGCACACTCCAGATTTCTGTTTTTTTTTTCCATCTTAATTATTGTTTGTGTCACAATAAAACAACAATTTGCACCTTTAAAGTGGTAGGCATGTTGTGTAAATCAAATGGTGCTAAGCCCCCCAAAATCCATTTTAATTCCAGCTTGTAATGCAACAAAACAGGACAAAGACCAAGGAGGATGAATACTTTTGCAAGACACTGTAAATCTTCTATGATATGATTCGAATCAGTAACCTACGACCAATATGTGATCAACTTTGTTCAGAATCTGGGGTTGACTTACCGTGACTTCACAAATGATTATGATGTAGAGAAGGACTAGTTTAACTCTGAGTTACAGGAAAAACACTTCGGTCGCATGTTTATAATGAATTAAAATCATTTTATGATTGTTGCTGCAATCTAAAGTACCTGAGTAAGATTCAGCGGAAGTTGAACATTTTAGCCGACTTTGGAGCTCTATCTCTGGTTAAAATGAAGTCTCAGGTGCTGCTACAGAGCTCGTTATGTTTCAGTTGATCATTTCTGAGACTTTGTTGATTCAATCAAATTTTTGTTTACCTCTGTTTGTATTTTTTACTTATTAATTGTATGCATATAAACAATGCAAAACAGCATGTGGTTTTTGATTCTGAAAGAAAAGAAATAATTTCAGTCAGAACTTTTCCTTCATTAAAATTTTGTTCAAAATATTCTGAGATGGGCGACACGGTGGTGTAGTGGTTAGCGCTGTCGCCTCACAGCAAGATGGTCCAGGTTTGAGCCCCATGGCTGGCGAGGGCCTTTCTGTGCGGAGTTTGCATGTTCTCCCCGTGTCCGCATGGGTTTCCTCCGGGTGCTCCGGTTTCCCCCACAGTCCAAAGACATGCAGGTTAGGTTAACTGGTGACTCTAAATTGACCGTAGGTGTGAATGTGAGTATGAATGGTTGTCTGTGTCTATGTGTCAGCCCTGTGATGACCTGGCGACTTGTCCTGGATGTACCCCGCCTTTCGCCCGTAGTCAGCTGGGATAGGCTCCAGCTTGCCTGCGACCCTGCAGAACAGGATAAAGTGGCTAGAGATAATGAGATGAGATGAGATATTCTGAGACTCAAACTGAGAATACCTATTATTGCGTTCCTCATTGTGTCTGAGCAATCTATTTTGCACAAAACTTCAGCATCTTTGTTCATTCTTTTGTATTTGCACTTTGGATTCTGAGTAAACGTCTAACATACAAGGCTGTTTTTTATCCCAGAGCTGCTGTGCATGTACCTGTGTCACTATAGGAGGGGTGTATGGGTTGGAGGTCTGCTCTTGGTAAAGTCTGACTTGGTATGAGGTCACTGTCCCCCTGACATCCTGCTCCCGTGGTGTCTCCCAGCTCACTCGGAGTGAAGACGAGGACACCGGAGACACCTGGGGAGGCTTCATGTACTCGGGCACTGTGGGGGAGAGGATGCACAATTACACCATTATGATGAGGCATCACATGGCTGCTGTTCATCTTCACACTTCAGTAGTACTGCATTTCCATAAACATCAGCTGTTGAAGTTTGAACACAATCAATGACAAGGTGTAGAATCTCCAGAGAGCCTGACACACCTCAAATATGAAAATGAAATTGTGTACTTCCTTCTGAAATGTCATAATCAAAGCTAAAAGGTGACACTCCAAGCCCCAAATTAAAAGATGTCTCCCAGTGAGCATTTAACAGTGAAAATTATGCTAATGTCTACAAACCTGGCTCTGTGGCATGTACTCTGTGGTATCTGTCAAGAGGGTAATGTATAATCTAATACTTAATACACAGTTACTGGAAATCAACCTTCAAGAGTAATTTAGGATTGAATCGTCAGCGATTCCTCGTATCCGAATATTTCGTTCCTTCTGGTCATATCTGATGGTGGACTCGTTGATGGCTGATGAGCCTGATTCTAGCTCTGAAAACTTGGGGGCATTGATGGCACTGAAAGGTCGGTGGTGGTTAGGGTTGTGCCTCTTGTTCTTTTCTGTGCTGTTGGTTGGTTTCCAGATTTGCTCTTCTGTTCACATCAAAGACTTCCATCCTTGTACAGATGGTGTTTCGCCATTCGGCACGCTGTCTAGCTGCTTCCTCCCAGGTGTCAGGGTCTATGTTGGTTGCTTTGAGGGTCTGCTTCAGCTGGTCTTTGTAGTGTAGCATGGGGCAGCCCCGGGGGAGTTTCCCTGTGCTCAGCTTGCCGAAGGGGATCCTCCTTGGGAGTCTTGTTTTGTCCATGCGGGCAACGTGACCTAACCACCGAAAACGGTGTTTCATGATGGTTTGCTTCTATGTTGGTTGCACCAGCTCTTTCGAGGACTGTGATATTGGTGATGTAGTCCTCCCAACTGATGTTGAGGATGGTGTGGAGGTTCTTCTGATGGAACTGTTCCAGCTTCTACAGGTCTCAGTGGTGGAGGGTCCATGTTTCACATCCATAAAGGAGGATCAAGACCACAGCAGCATTGTAGACCATCAGTTTGGTTTGACGGCTGAGGTCCTTATTCTTGAGCACCTGGCTTGTGAGTCTCCCAAATGCAGGATGTGCTGCATGGAGCCTGTTCTCTATGTCCTTCATTGAAGTGCACTGGGATTGAATAGAACAATCTAAATAAGCTGAATATGATGGTTTTCTCTATATAGAATAGCATTTTGCTGTGTATCAGCCAATCATGTGGCAGAAGCGCAAAGCATAAAATAAAGCAATGTCGGCAGAAGTCAAGAGCTTGAGTTAACGTTCAAATCAAACGTCAGAATGGAGAAAAAGCCATCTTGGTGTCTTTGACCATGGCGTGGGTGTTGGTGCCAGATGGGCTGGCTGGAGTATTTCAGAAACTTCTGATCTCAGGGAATTTTCAGACACAGCAGTCTCTCGAGTTATACACAGAATGGTGTGAAAAACACTAAATGAGAGACTTATTGATGAGAGAGGTCAGAGGAGCATGACCAGACTGGCCTAGCTGACAGGAAGGCTACAGTCACGCAAAAAAACAAAAATAAAAAAAAAAACAGCAAAAAAACCCAAAACCACTCTTTACAACCGTGTTAACCAGAAAAGCATCTCATAATGCACAGCAATGTCAAAGCCTGAGGCAGAAGAGCTAGAGCAGCAGAAGACCAGATCAGGTTCCTCTCCTATCAGCTAAAAACAAGAGGCTAAGGTAGCCATAGGAGCCTTTATCCTTCCAGTTCCAGGAATGACAGATTTGTGATGATAAAGCTCATGATTGCTCTGGCCCTCTGCACACTAAACTCATATCTTGTAGGAAGTTGTAAAGTGTTATAATAAGCTTCATAATGAAGTAGATTTCGATTCTTCTAATCCTGTAAAAGAAAATGATATTCTTCTCTTCAGATGTTTTCAGCATAGTACATGTCAGGCCATGGAATGGAAGCTAGTCTTGCTATTTTTGTTGTTGTTGTATGTATCTCACCTCCCTCTGCAGTACGGCCTGTGCTCCACTCTGACGTGGTGCTGCCGGCCATGTTGACACTGAGCACTCTGAAGCGATATGCAGTGAAGGGCTCCAGATCAGACACCACCACAGTGCTCTCGGGTGGAGTCAGAACGTTCTCATTGGCTGAGTCTGAAGGCTTCTGCAGGTCCAGCCAACCAGTGCTGAGGAAAATCCTGTGTTCTGTCCTGGGACTGGTCACGTTTCCAAACGACTCATTCAGCTCTTGCATAAAGAGCTCATACCTGATAATTATACCTTGAAAGAAGAAACATAAAAGCAGTGACAGATTTTTCCTTTTCATATTGACCTTTTATAACAATGAGTGAAATCTGTACTAAGTTGTCTTTCTCTTGCATTAAAGTAGAAGCCCATCCTCTTCCAGGCGCAGAACAGAAACACTACATATAATTCTAATTTTCGACAATTTCCCAAAGACGCCTAAGCAGAAGAAATAGGATACTGTGATGTAAAGCCAGCCACTGACAACACGCAATTACATTTGCAGCCCAATATGACACAGAGAGGAAAGAAAAAAGAGAGAAAATCAGATAGACACAATTAAAAAGACAGTAGAATTGTGAGGAGAATTCTCCGAGGGTACTTTATAATGGCCCATGTTAATGAGTTAATTTGTGATAAAGCATGATAACTGGTATTAAAAGTCATTGATATACAGGAAGCTATTCTGCAGCACTTTCACTGGTGTGAGGCACAATGCATAATTGTACGCGGTAATCAACTGCCTTAAAGTGTGACGCGCAGCCCCACCGGTTTATACCACAGAATGAAGCACAGGCCGAGCCTTAATCAAGCCTCTCGGTTGTAGATTAAAGTTCGCCAGGAATTAATTTTCAGCCGGGCAGAGATCAAATAGCGTTTCTGTAATGGTGTTTCTCATTATTGTAATGATGGGGCTGAAGATTGCTAGAAGAGCATGAGGAAGATGCAGTGGATTCTTACAGCGATCATTTACAGCTATGGACAAAATATCAACATGCACATTGTGCTGCATTTAACAGAAAGTGATTAGCTCCAGTAGTTTGGGCTGTCAAAATGTTCAAAGTCTCTCTCACACCAGAATCTGCTCTTCCCAGGCAGTCTTCTGTCCCAGTACTAACCAACTCTTTAAGGCGTATGGGTGCGGTGCCGATCTCCGTTTCAATAGCCCTCGGCTTCTCGCCTATACAGCTAGGGTTACAGTGGGGGGCTAGTTCTCTGGTAACCGCGAGAGTTTGACTTCCCCACTTGCATCTGTACTGCAGCATGCCTTGCCAGATGGTAGTAGGTACCATTTTTATGATGGTCTTTGGTATGACCCGACTGTGAGTAGAACTCGCGATCTCCTGGTCAAGAGGCGGACGTGCTAACCACTAGGCAAACTTGTGGTCTTGTCGACATGTTAAGTATCCATAAATACATTTGTAAATCTTCTCATTATTTCTGTAAAGCTGCTTCGAGACAATATCTACTGCTAAAAATAGAATACAAATAAAACAGAATTTTGCAAAAATAAACCTGACTCTTGAGCATATGGATGGTACACAATCCTTTCTTCCAAACAACAGTCCCACAATCCCCTGCTTTACCGTTTGGCATGGCGGGTGGCTCCCAGTCGACTTGCAGCTGTGATGGAGACAGTGTGGTCACACGTGGTGCTAGCTGCTGCTGCGGTGAAGCCTGTGCTGTGACCGCAGCGACATTGGCAGAGCGAGAACAGCCTCCATTGGTGCAGGCCTGGAGGCTGAAGGTGTAGTGGGTGAACGGGTGCAGCGCATCAACTGTGACCTTTGACCCCAGGCCATGGTAATGAAGGCTCTCCTCTCCACTCTGTTCTTCCACTGAACTCAGGGTGTAGTGCTCCACAGGGCCTGAGGTCTTCGGAGGCTTGGTCCAGTTGAATGAAATGCTGGTGGGGTTAATCCGACCCACAATGGCCAGCTGCAGTTCACTGGGATCAGGGACAGAGGACAGAGTGCGCAGAGAGACAGTGGAGCTGCTGGTGTTGCCGTGGACATTGCTGGTGATGAGCTGGTAGGTGTAGAGAGTGTATGGAGACAGGCCACTGTCTGTGAAGTGCATCATTCCTGTATGGAGGAGAAACACAGTATGGATGTCGTTGAGAGTGTGGCATTATCATTTCCACGTGACCTACACAGGGGTGGTGCCAGGGGGTGGCCAGTGATGGACAAGGCCACCCTAAATTAATGTCTGGCCACCCCTCCGGCCACCCCCAACACTGCTTTGTTAGCAACTTTTTTGCGGAACTATATCTGTATGCAGTTGTTCCCATACGGACGCAATTCAACAGCGCACTCTCAAACCAGTAGTTCTCCACCCAAACAGTAGGTGGTAGTAATACACTCAAATTGAATATCAACCACCAACAACACAATTACAGAAGAAAAACAAGTAGCTGTCTATAGATGACTTGCAACCACGTGATCAAAATGTGCTACGTCTTGAGCGTCCGCCATGATGGTGGATATACAAAGCAACTAGGACCCCGTCCACACGTAGCCGGGTATCTGCTAAATCGAAGATATTTTTCTACGTTTTGGCCTGTCATCCACATGAAAACACATCAAAAACGAATATTTTAAAAAACTCCGGGCAAAGTGAAGATTTTTGAAAACTCCGTGTATGCCTTTTCGTGTGGACAGAGATAACCGGAGGTTTGCGTTTTAGAATGTCACAATCTGCGCCAAAAAAATGACAACAAATCTGCCCTGACGTCAAACGTGCGACCTTTGTTTACTGCAGAAGCCAGATTAAGCATGGACTTAAGCTAGCCGCACACCACGGCGATCCACGCGGTACCGAACCGACCCATTTCAGAGCCGACTCCCGACAGGGCACGCACATATCCCCCGACTGTTGATGAGTGCAGTCGCGATTGAAGCGACACGTGACAACTTAATAGCTTTGTGATTGGCTATTGGATATATTTACTGTTAAATCCAACACTTGAAGATGCTACAGGCTGAATTACAAATGACACAACATGGAATATGTAGCGCACTATCTAGGCTGCATGAGCTATTATTTCCAACCTTAAATAGTGCACTTATATAGGGGAGTTAAAGTGATTTGGAATTCAGCCACACAACTTGAGCAGAGTGGCTTTCCAGCCCACTGTGTCTATGGATAAAGCTTCAGTCTATGGAATTACAGTATATACCTGCATTAGGTGCTACCAACACGTAGTTCTCACGCTAGAAATTGTGTTTAATGATGTCACGTGTTATATGCGAAAGATATGATTGGTTATTGCTAGCGACTCTCGCCGATCAGTCTGGCTCCTGATTAGTTTTTCGAATCGGCTGTGAGATGAGTCGGTACCATCGAAAACTAGTCTTTACACCTGACTCGCGACTTCAGTTGGCTCAGTACGCTGAAAATCGGCGTAGTGTGCGGCTAGCTAAAGAGTAATGGATCAGAGTAGTGCCTTGAAAGTGTTAATTATTGTGCAGGTGCTATTTACATCTTTAATTTTAGAAGCCCAACTACTGCTCCAAGAGCACAGGCGATGTGATTAGGGGGTAGGATTTGGGGAAATAATGCCATCTACAGGTTGGGAATGCTTATGAATGTGATTGAAAACGCAGATGTTCGGTTATGTGTGGAAGGGATTTTTTTCGAAGACGAGGTGGTGTGGATAAAACATTTTTATAAACGGAGGGGGGGAAATGTTCGGTTTTAAAAATACCCGGCTACGTGTGTACATGGCATAGGATGGTAGCTGCTGAAAGCGTGTCTGTAAACAATGATGAACTTTCTCATTATTACCACGATTTCAACGATTGAGCGAAGATAGATATGCATGGTTTTGACCCATATTATTTTAAAAAGTCAGGTTTTTCTGAAGATAAGATGCTTCTACTGACCATCGAGTACGAATACAGGTCATTTTGTCCAAAGCCTTTTTCATATGCACTATCAGTTATTTTATATTTCAGGTATTTGTTTGTTTGCTTGTTTGTTTGTTTGAAAAAAAGGAGGAATTCTCAATGGAATCTGACTGAAGCAAAACACATTTTTGTAAAGCAAATGAGTGCCATATTATGGATCATGTTAAATCTTTAGGCGCCGAGCAGTGCTCTCGCAGGGGCTTCATTCGCGAACACCTGAAATATAAAATAATTGATAGTGCTTATGAAAAAGGCTTTGGACGAAACGTCTTAACTATTGGACGAAGTGTCCTGATCCCCTCATCTCCTCTCTGTACTAAGCCTCAGAGTTTCCTCTTTCCAAATCATGGACGGAATTCGAAAAAATCGGAACGTGCCACGGTCACGAGTAGAAGTACCTTCTCATATACACACACGTGTGTGTGTGTGTGTGTGTGTGTGTGTAAATTTTTTAAATTATTGTGTGAGCTTTATCACCAATTAAAAAGACACAATTTTCACAACTGTTTAAGTTTTTTTTTTTTAAATCAGCTTAATAATACATTAAAAAGCTTGTTATGCAGGTCTTCATGATGTAATTCTACATGGCAGTCACTGCCTGCCCAAATTAATAAGTGAGTGACCAAGAAACACCACTAAGACCTACAGCGACTTGCCCCACAGAAAAATAACAACAAGAAGATATCGGTTTATATGCCACCCCTGTGTGAACAGTGGTCTAAGTCTGGCCACCCCTAGAAAAATGGTCTGGCTCCGCCACTGCACCTACACACTTGTCTTACCTATTCTTGTCAGGACTTCCCATTGACAGTTGTTAAACACAACTAATTAAAGCCATGCTTCTTCCTTAACCTTAAGCTTCGCAACCAAAAGGAAACTTTTTTTAATAAAAGGAAAGAAAAGCAGCTTTCATTGTGGGGACAAGCCAAAAGTCCCTACGAAGTTAAAACTGTCCAATATTCCTGCCCCTGTTTGTTGTATTATGTACCTAATTAGATGTTTCTACAGTTGAGATCAACAGTTTACATACAGCTAGGTGAAAAACATTTTATAACATTTCCCTAAGCATTAATTTCAAAATAAAAGCTAAGAGACATATTTATTTCAGCCTTTATTTACAGTGTCTTACAAAATTATTCAACCCCCTTGGTGTTTGTCCTGTTTTGTTGCATTACAAGCTGGAATTAAAATGGATTTTTGGGGGGTTAGTACAGTTTGGTTTACACAACATGCCTACCGCTTTAAAGGTGCAAACTGTTGTTTTATTGTGACACAAACAATAATTAAGATGAAAAAAAAAACCCAGAAATCTGGAGTGTGCACAAGTATTCACCCCCTTTCGTATGAAACCCCTAAATAAGAGCTGGTCCAACCAATTCACTTCATAAGTCACACAATTAGCTGATTAAGAACAAAGTGTCACATGATGTGTATATAAATCAACCTGTTCTGGAAGGACCCTGACTCTGCTACACTACTAAGCAAGCAACATGAGAACCAAGGAGCCTCCAAACAGGTCAGAGACAAAGTTATGGAAAAGTATAGATCAGGGTTGGGTTATAAAAAATATCCCAAACTTTGAATATCCCACGGCGTACCATTAAATCCATTATAGCAAAATGGAAAGAATATGGCATCACTACAAACCTGACAAGAGAAGCTCACCCACCAAAACTCACAGACTGGACATGGAGGGCATTAATCAGAGATGCAACAAAGACACCAAAGATAACACTGAAGGAGCTGCAAAGATCCACAGCAGAGATGGGAGTATCTGTCCATAGGGCCACTTTAAGCCGTACACTCTACAGAGCAGGGCTTTATGGAAGAGTGGCCAGAAAAAAATTAATTGCTTAAGAAAACACATTTGGAGTTTGCCCAATAGCATGTAGCACATAGAAGAATATTCTCTGGTCAGATGAGACTAAAATTGATCTTTTTGGCCATCATGGGAAATGCCATGCGTGGTACAATCCCAACACCCTGAAAACACCATTCCTACAGTGAAGCATGGTGGTGGCAGCATCATGCTGTGGGGATGTTTTTCATTTGCAAGGACAGGAAAGCTGGTCAGGACTGAAGGAAAGATGGATGGCACTAAATACAGGGCAATTCTGGAGGAAAACCTGTTTGAGTCGGCCAGAAGTTTAAGACTGTGATGAAGATTCACATTCCAGCAGGACAATGACCCTAAACATACTGCTAAAGCTACATTGGAGTGGTTTAAAGGGAAGCATCTTGGAATGGCCTAGTCAAAGCCCAGACCTCAATCCAATTGAGAATCTGTGGCATAACTTGAAGATTGCTGTACACCAGCGCAATCCATCTAACTTGAAGGAATGGGCAAAAATCCCAGTGGCTAGATGTGCTAAGCTAATAGAGACATGCCCCAAGAGATTTGCAGCGGTAATTGCAGCAAAAGGTGGCTCTACAAAGTATTGATTTTGGGGGGCTGAATACCTATGCATACTTAATCATCTTAATTATTGTTTGTGTCACAATAAAAAAAACAATTTTCACCTTTAAAGTGGTAGGTATGTTGTGTAAATCAAATGGTCCTAACCCCCCCAACAATCCATTTTAATTCCAGCTTGTAATGTGACAAAACAGGACAAACACCAAGGGGAATGAATACTTTTGGAAGACACTATACTATATCACGTTTTCAGCAGTACAAATGTTGACATACACTGTGTTATTTTTGGTGGCATTGACTTTTAATTGCTTAACTTGAATCAAACGCTTGGGGTGGCTTTCCACATGCTTCTCACGATACTTTAGCGGAAATTTTACCCATTCCTCTTGACAGAACTGGTGTGACTCAGGCAGGTTTATGGGTCTCCTTACTTGGGCATGCTTTTTCAGTTCAGTCCACAAATTCTCACTGGGACTCAGGTCAGGATGATGTGATGTGATGTGATGTGATGGCCACTCCAATACTTTACTGTCTTTAAGCCATTTTGTTACCACATTGGAGGTGTGTAAATGACAAAACTGTCAGATATTCCTACCTTTGAGGGAACACTGCGTCTCCTCCAAAATATAAAAATATATACACCCTGATCCTGTGTAACGCATATCACGTACTAAGGCAAACATAAATTCAGCTTCCAAACAAGAAAACCCTCTTGGATATGTGGGCACTAATAAATGCTGCTGTAATTGTAAAGATCATCCTGTGCTTATTCCTGAACTCTTCTGTTTGACTTTACATTTGTAAAATTTGAACCATTTATAATCGCACTACCCTGTTTCACTAAGAAAAGCATGGGTTCTTTTTGGATTATCGTTCCTCTCCAAGTTTCTTCCTCATGTCATCTGAGAGAGTCTTCCTTTGCCATCGTCACCTCTGGCTTGCTCATTATAGATCTAAATCTAAGTCTACATCTGGATTTGTGTAAAGCTGCTTTGTGACAATGTCTATTGTTAAAAGCATGATATAAATATTGAACTGAACTGACTAACCGAACGGAAGCTGGCTGTAGCTGGTATGGATTGGCTCCAGGTTCCGGAGAAGTGTGTAGGTGAGGGCGTTGCTGTTGGGGGAATCTGGGGTGTTCCAGGTCAGCTCCACAGTGCTGGCATTGAGTGCGGTGCCCATCGGAGGAGGCTGCTGTCTGGGCTCTGAACAGTGGGTGAGAGAAGAGAGAAATAAGGATGATTAACGATCTTTAGGGTCACAGTGAAAAAACAACAACATCATTGGCCAAGGAAAAACAGCAAGGTTAAAGATCTTGCTGCCGGCAAATGCAACAAATGGACTGTGTATAAAAAGGATGGGGGAGCTTTCTGGGCCAAACATGCAGCGCACTTAAAATGCACTAACTTAATAAAACAGATTTGTGGGGGGTGGAAGCCTGAGGCATTAAGTGTGGCACCCCCCAAGACCAGGGATACATTAGGGCTGTAAAATGCATGAAAGAATGTGCAATAGCTAAATATATATATATAAACATATAACTTCTAAACAATGCGTGTGTCAGGAAAGAAAGCAAACAGGTCCGTGTTTAGCGAGCGAAAGCACAGGGTCTACATACACTTAAGTGTTGCTACTGTAAACACAACCAAGGACAAAAAAGTTGAAATGGTTCTACAGAATCAAAAGTCCATCTGGAGGACCATATGAAAATGGTTTTTGAGTTGTGACCTTTACTGCAGCCCAAGTGGTTGGCCGGGTCCATGTGACTCGCTCCTTCGACACACAGTTCACATTTCTCGCCCGTCACAAACAGCTTGCACAGGCACCGGCCTGTCTCAGCATGGCAGGAGCCGCTGAAACTCCCTGCTGGATCACAGCCACACTGCTCACACCTAGACACGGAGTAGACACAAGAGAAGGAAGTTCTCATGCACAGATCTGGTGTATGACATCAAATCAGTCACCAAAAGTTTAGTCCAGATTTATTTGCATTGTGGAGAAGTTGTGTTTTCACAGGGGACCTGGCCTTGAGGAGATGAGAAGGTTACGCACAGACACTAAAAAAGAGACATTTACTGATGCACACATACAGCTTGAAGGAAGGATGTTGTAGAGTGTGAAGGGATGTAACCCCAGTGGACATGGTGAAGGGTGATGTGAGGGCCAAGAGCCTGACACTCTCCTGACACTCTCACATGCAGCTGAGAAAAGCCCAAGATTCTTAATGAGCCGCAAATTTGTCCTGTCATCTGGGGGGAGGAGGAATTTCTTCATCACTTTCTGACACGGTTCGACCTTGACTCTTCACAAGGAAACACAACTTCTCAATAATTGTTCATCCATGCAGATAAAAGCCATAAAATAAATGCGCCACAATAAAAACATTTTGAAGTCCTACTTGCTTGTGATATGAAATTTTGGACACTGATATATCTCGCAATTAGAGATAACGTGTCCCGAAAGTGTGTCTGCGTGGGCTCAGGCCAGATGCTGAAAATAGGCTTGGTGTGCAAAGTTTGCTTTGTGTAAACTAAACATGATTGAACAAGTTCCAGCGGCCACTAGAATAAACAGGTAAATTACATTCCTAGTTTGTAAGCAGAAATGGATCTTCCCCATGCAATAAAACTGTTTTCCTCCAAGGTTAAATGATTAGCCAACCACTGCATTCTGGGTAGGCTGGCTTATGTCATCTGCTGTGATGGGAAATATTCCATAACCATATTGTGGCCTTTTAACTACCCCCATTAGATGAACCACATTGGACAGAGCAATATAATATCCACAAAATACGATGCACAAGCCTATTGATTTTGAAGGAGGTAGGGTAAATCAGTTTGTAATATTTATATAAAGAAATCTTTATTTGGTGGATTCTCCTGATGTCATTCAAGCTCCTTGGTAATCATTTTAAATAGTTCATTTTTCATCCCTACTGTGAATAAGTGCAAGTGGGAGATCCATCATGACACATATGGATTAGCGATTTGTGATGTCTGGTAGGCGTTTCTGTTGATGTACAAAAAAAAAAACCAAAACCCCTCACACATTTTCAGCATCTCATCACAATTAATATTCAGTCAACCTGCAGTGCTTACAAACATCCAAGATTTTATTTTGGAAAGGTAAATGATGTTAATGTGGAAGCTGCTTATGGTGGCTCCCATGGTTTTTTTCTGCTTTGCTCAGCATGGCTCGAGGTTAAATATCTCCTTGGAGCGTTCTTGAAGGTCGTTCAAACAAGACTCCGGACCAAACGTACCTAAGGGTGGTATGGTCTCAGAAACCCGATAATATATTTTAAAAAATGCTGAATATAACATAATAATAATAATAACAATAATAATAATAATAATAATAATAATAATAATAATAATAAAAACAGTATGAAAGGATTTGCGTTTGTGTCTTGTCTGAGGTCATATGCCCCAAGCTGGTGAGTTGCTGAGGTGTATATAATTAAGGTGGCTATAATGCATGACATATTTATTGCTTAATTGATGTATCTGACAAATCAAGTGTTCCGAGAGCATTAAAGCATATGATCATTTATGATCATTTAGGCAGGTTACTGTAATGGCTGCTCTGACCTTTTATGAACACAGGCTGGACCTGCAGGCCATCAAACTGCTAACTAGCTCAAATAGCCATAGAGAAGTGGAAAGACATGGTTATATACACAAGACTCAGTCATCAGTGCTATCCATGGAGGGAGGAGGGGAAATTAGAGGCTTCTACACTTTACTTACGCCAAGGCTAGAGACATTTTATAACTTCCCACATTTCATCTTACCATACATTTCCTGCTTTAAGTCAATTAAATTATCTACTTTATTTCCATAAAGAGGTTATTTCAAAATTATAGCAACAAGACAGATTTATGTCAGATTTTCAGTAGGTCAAGTGCTGTGAGTATTGGTGGCATTGCCTTTTAATTGCTAATTAAAATAAGCAGACGTCCAGCAAAACATCCTCACAACACAATGCCGCCACCCCATGCTTCACAGTTGGGACAGTGTTCTGTGGATTAAAAGCCTCACCCTTTCTTCCTATGTGACACAAATTGTTATGGCCAAAGAGTTCTATTTTTGTTTCGTCTGACCAGAAACTTCTCCAAAACGCTGGGGATCACCTGAAAAGTTCAGTCTGTATTTTTCATACCAGTCTTGGAGTAGGGACTACTTTCTGAAAGACGGCCTTTCAGGCCATGCTGATGTAGGACTCTCTTAAGGGTGGGTATATTTTGTATGATGTACTTTGGTATCTGATGCCACCAACTCCTTCACCAGTTCCTTTGTTGATGTTTTGACATTCAGTTGAACCATTTTGTACCAAAGCTTGCTTATCCCTGGGGGTTAATTTGTGCCTCCTTCCCAAATGAGTTGATCAATGTTGTTTATGTTGTTTATACATATGCTTATGGTGCTTCCATTTGTTTAGGAATTACTCCCAAGTCACAAGGGTATTCCTTATTAACTCCTAATTATGACAGTCAGAAGCTTCTACCAGTTTGTAACAACTTTCTAATTTGGTGCAGGGAGGAACTGGAAACAGGAGCAACAGTTCAAGGTGCACTTTATTTAACTTTCACTTTTCAGTGAATAATAGCACACACACACACACACACACACACTCTGGGGAATGCAGCTCTCTCTCTAGTTACTGGCTTTCTGAAAGACACACATTAATCGAGAGCCAGTAATTAGACACAGATGTAACTCATCACATTACCTGCTGGTTCAAACCGACTCTTCGCTGTTCACAGCCGACGCTCGACCATGCCCTTGCTGCCACACAACCCTACCGTCTGACTCAGACCCGGGACCCTTCTGGCCTGCAGCTGACTCCCCCCTGGCAGGAGAGGTAATGTGCCACCACCATCCGTGACCCCGGCCTGTGGACCACTTCAAACTTGAAGGGCTGAAGGGCCAGATACCAACGAGTGAGCTGCGCATTGGCATCCTTCATGTGGTGGAGCCACTGGAGTGGGGCATGGTCGGAACAGAGCATGAATGGGTGTACTAGTAGGTCGCACCAGAGGGTGAGGACTGCCTACTTCATGGCCAAACACTCCTTCTCTGTGGTACTGTACTTCGACTCTCGCATCGAGAGCTTGCAGCAGATGTACAACACCAGGCGCTCCTCCCTCTCCACCACCTGGGACAAAACTGCCCCCAGCCATAGGATTATGATGAGCTGCATGGAATAAAAGTTCCCTATGGCTCTTTGGGACCAACAACTGTCTCATCTCTTCCTGCCTCATTTGATATAATCCATCCTTAAGAACAGAGAAATATGGAAAGGAAAGAGCAATGTTAGGCTGGAGGTTTTGGCCATCGATTACTCTCACTTGGTCAAAAGCATGCCTCAGAGTCTCTTTCACATCTGCTATAGTGAGAAATCCATGGGACTCCCCAGAGAGAGAGGAGGGGCAGTACCCTCCCCCCCTCTCCATGTCATCATGATGCAGAGCTGACACTAGCCAATGTTGCCACGGGATTCCCCTGTGACATGCTAATGCAGGGCCCATCCACTACTAACTGTTTTATTAGTGTACTAAACCCCGGCCAATCTGTTCCCAGGATAAGTGGATGGGTGAGGCTTGGGCTAACCACTGCCACCACACTATGCTTCTCACCCTGGAAATGAATAGTGATGGGCATTAGCAGATATTTGTGAACATCCCCATGTACACACTGCACCTTCACCAATAGTGCATTTCTTGGTGCCTCACTTTGATGAATAGAGGTCTGATTATAACCAGGATCCACCAAAGCCTGATGAATTCTCAGAGAGACACAGTATGTTCCTGCTTGATTGGAGGAAGCCCGCAGCGTGTCAGGAATGTGAATCAGAATCCCTGCCTCTTTGCAAAAATGCTGACCCTGGGAAATCCCATCCTTCCTGCTGTGCTGACTGACCTGCCTGGACATGCTCCCAATTCTGGTGGGCACGGATGGGTCCACTTGTGGAGAGAGAGAGGGCATTAGTGGCAGCACAGACCCAGAAGGAGAAGGGGTTTGAGGAGACATGAGGACAGACACGAGAACAGGGAGTGGGAGTCAGGGGAATTGGCTCTGTCTCCATGGGGCAAGGGTAAGGGAGGGGCGAGGAGAGGGATGGGGGGGCGAGAGAGAGAGAGAGAGAGAGAGAAGCTGCAGGAGCATCTGATCCTGGAAATTCTGTCAGGTGGTCCTCTGCCAGCCAGACTGCTTCCTCCACTGATGCTGTGCAGTGACACTGGATCCACGTCAAGGTCTCACTTGGTAGCTGGGTAACGAACTGCTCCAGTGTCACGTAATGGATGACATCCTCCATGTCACACTCTCCTGCCAGCAGCCACTGTCAACAGGCATCCTGGAGCTGTTGTGTGAAAGCAAATGGGCATCCAACTCCTCCTTATACCAGTGTGTGGAAATGCTGGCGATGCTCTTCTGGGTCACGTCCAACCTGTTGCAGTATAGCCCACTTCAGGACTGGGTGCTCCAGCATGCTGGTCACCAGGAGCTACCAAGTTAGAAGCTGTGCTTCCCCTGACAAAAACAGCAATAGGTGGGCTACCAACCGTGAGATTGGCCATGAGCTCACCTATGCGACAAATCTGAACAGCTTGAGGAAGTCTTCGGGGTCAACCTGCAGCCCCATCTTGACCAGGTGAATGGGAATGGGAATGCTGGCCGCAGGAGTGACCACTGGAGTACCCGCTAACTGGACCAAGCACTGCATCACCTGCTGGTCCTTCGCCTTGGCCTCGAGCAGGGCCTGGAAGTGCTGCCCCTGTTCGATGGACAGCACGAATAGGTCTTGGTGCTGGCACTGGAGGTTGTTGGCGAGTGCCTGGAGGAGTTCCCTGACTGGTTTGGACTCCATGGCAGTGTTTGTTCCTCAATCCTGGGTTTCAGCACAAGTGTAACAACTTTCTATGTTGGGGCAGTGAGGAACTGCAAACAGGAGTGACAGCTCAAGGAGTGCTTTATTTTAACTTTCACTTTTCAGTGAATATTAACACACTCATGCACACACACATTGGGGAATGCAGCTCTCTCTCTTTCTCTCTCTCATTACTGGCTGACCAAAAGACACAGAAGCACACATTAATCGACAGCCAGTAATTAGACACAGGTGTAACTCATCACGTTACCTGCTGGTTCAACCTGATTCCTCGCCATTCACAGCCGACGCTCAACCATGTCCCTGCTGCCACAAAGTCATTACAGCAATTCCTGGAATCTTTTAAATCTGCCTCTGATTGATTTCACCTCTGATGTTCATAAAGTAGATGCCATAACAGACTCGCCAAAAGAAATGTATGGTAAAATGAAATGTGTGGAGTTGTGAAAAACTGAGGTTGAATATCTTTAGTCTAGGTGTACGTGAACAATCATGCACTTTTTTTTTTCTTGTAGGGGTAGGTAGTTAGAGGGTACAACTAACCTGCCCATGATGGGGTTAAAACCAAAGTAAAGGTCCTGGCATTGGTCACACTTTCGGCCAGCTAGTGATGAATCAGTACACACACATTGCCCCGTATCTGCAGCACACACTTGTCCAACTGCTCCCACTGGGTGACAGTCGCAGGCCTCACACAGACCATGATGCTTGTCTGAATGGAAGTAGCCTACAGTAACAATACAAAACAAACAAACAAAAAAATAAAATGATTTCCTGATTTCAAATGAGATACATAAGCCTTCATTCATAGTTTGCCACACTGGACCATGTGGCTATCTTAGCAAGAGCAAATGGATCATGTTGTACTTTCAAGAGAAGAAGGAAAGACTGTGAAACTCAAGGGCATCATTCAGACTGGAAGGACCAGCAGGTTTGAGATGTTTCAATCACAGCCTTCTCCCCAGCCCACGGGTGAAATATGAGTGAATGGAGCCGTGACACACATGGTGGGGGCGGGAGTGGGGGACGGGGAGGGCCCAAACAGAGTCATCAGCTCTTGTAGATGGATCTCCCCCTCTCTCCCTGCGCTTTCAATTTTCTCCTGCCAGCACCACTCTCGGTGCACATGCTTTATGTGCTGTGTGGACCGGAAGGCTCAGCGGAAAGCTGGGTACACCCTGCACTATTTCATCAGGTGGTGTGGGTGAGAACGAGAAACTGTACATCCCTGTCTGGTTACTGCATCAAGCTTCCATGGGGTGCTCTATGAAGAACCATAAGTGAAGGATATTCATTTTTTTAATGTATGATTATTCTCTACTCTACTGATTAGCACTAATAACCTTGGTTCTAAAAGTAAAATGGGAGATTTCTAGGAAAAAGAAAGGCAAACAGAAACTATTCAACTGCATGCTACTAGGTGATTTATACAGTATTTATTATAGTTAATGTATAGTGTATAATAATATAATTATTATATTGTTTCTTTAACATATATACTGGGTTATGTAGGCGAGTTGATTTTTCTAGTACATTGACTAGTGGGACTGTTGACTACTTGGGGAATTAGGAAAAAACAGCAAGGCAGATAATAAAGAAGTGCATGCTGATGGTTAAAAATCATTCTAAGTATATTTGCACAAGACTATGCTGGGAAAATATTTAACAGTTATTCCATGAAATCGAGTCGTACATGAGCTGATAGCCAATGAGGCACGTAGCACCGAGTTGGCTATAAGCCATTTACAACGAGATTGAGAGGAATAACTGTTTTATTCTATCCACATTCACTGGATTTTGAGAAACAGAGCATTTTTATTTGTATTTTTTGCAAATTTGATAAATAAAAACTTTACACAAAATGTCTGACAAAATCATTTCCACTTAGAATGTAAACAAACTGGCGAAATGACAGGAGCAATTTATGAAAAATGTGATAATACTAATTCTTGAAAAAATTAAAAGATACGTTCTTACTATTAAATACTTCCATTCCATATTTTGTTGCTTTTTTGGTATTTTTGGGGTTTTGTTTTCGAGCAGAGTTTTTATTTCGTCTTCGGTTGGTTCAGCAACATGCACCGCCATTTTGGTTTTCTTCTTCTCCTTTAGGGTTTTTTTGGCGGTTGGTAAACCAACTTAAAGGTGCATTACTGCCACCGACTGGGCTGGAACAGGAGATATTGGGGAAAAAACAAACAAGCTAGATTCTTTTAGCTATTTCTGTTTCTTTTAAATACTTGATAACAAAGCCACAATTTTGTTTTTCTCTACTCACGGTATATGAGCTGATAACCCAGTAGTAGAGTACCCAATCAGAGCAGGCAATTGCTCATATCCAGTGAATGTGGATAGAATATATATTTTTATTTACCTTTGTTTTAATGGAAGGTGTTCATTCTGTTATCACTTTGTATGTACATCTTAATGCATTGTACAATTTTTTTTTTGCTTTCACTTTGGAAAAGGCAACTAGTTTTTTGTTTGTTTGTTTGTTTTTTAAATTAAAACTACTGGTCAACTAGTTAACTGGTTAATCCCTTACACGGTACAGGCTGTACAGGTGTCTGTTTTCCAAATATCACAAATATAATGTTAAGAGGGGCAGCACGGTGGTGTAATGGTTAGCATTGTTGCCTCACAGCAAGAAGGTCCTGGGTTCGAGCCCAGTGGCCTATGAGGGCCTTTCTGTGTGGAGTTTGCATGTTCTCCGCATGTCTGCATGGGTTTCCTCTGGGTGCTCCGGTTTCCCCCACAGTCCAAATACATACAGGTTAGGCTAATTGGTGGCTCTAAATTGACAGTAGGTGTAAATGTGAGTGTAAATGGTTGTTGGTCTTTATGTGTCAGCCCTGCGATGACCTGGTGACTTGTCCGGGGTGTACCCCACCTCTCACCCACAGTCAGCTGGGATAGGCTCCAGCTTGCCTGCGACCCTGCACAGGATAAGTAGCTACAGATAATGGATGGGGGCGGCACGGTGGTGTAGTGGTTAGCGCTGTCGCCTCACAGCAAGAAGGTCCGGGTTCGAGCCCTGTGGCCGGCGAGGGCCTTATTGTGCGGAGTTTGCATGTTCTCCCCGTGTCCGCGTGGGTTTCCTCCGGGTGCTCCGGTTTCCCCCACAGTCCAAAGACATGCAGGTTAGGTTAACTGGTGACTCTAAATTGACCGTAGGTGTGAATGTGAGTGTGAATGGTTGTCTGTGTCTATGTGTCAGCCCTGTGATGACCTGGCGACTTCTCCAGGGTGTACCCTGCCTTTCGCCCATAGTCAGCTGGGATAGGCTCCAGCTTGCCTGTGACCCTGTAGAACAGGATAAAGCGGCTAGAGATAATGAGATGAGATGAGATGATGGATGGATGGATAATGTTACGAAAGAGATTTAAGAACAATAATGCTAACAATAGCCAAAAGTATGTGGACACCTGATTATCACATTCCACAAACTGTTACCACAAAATTGGAAGCACACAACTATACAGGATGTCCAGATCTCAACCCCACCCAACACCTTTGCGATTAACTGGAACACCAGGCCCCCTCACCTGACATCAGGGTGTGATCTCACTAAAGCAGAACACAAATCCCCGCAGCCACGCCCCAGGATCTACAGTGGTGCTTGAAAGTTTGTGAACTCTTTAGAATTTTCTATATTTCTGCAAAAAATATGACCTAAAACATCATCAGATTTTCACCCAAGTCTTAAAAGCAGATAAAGAGAACTCAGTTAAACAAATAAGACAAAAATATTATACTTGGTCATTTATTTATTGAAGAAAATGATCCAATATTACATACCTGCGAGTGGCAAAAGGTATGTGAACCTCTAGGATTAGCAGTTAATTTGAAGGTGAAATTAGAGTCAGGTGTTTTCAATCAATGGGATGACAATCAGGTGTGAGTGGGCACCCTGTTTTATTTAAAGAACAGGGATCTATCAAAGTCTGATCTTCACAACACATGTTTGTGGAAGTGTATCATGGCATGAACAAAGGAGATTTCTGAGGACCTCAGAAAAAGCATTGTTGATGCTCATCAGGCTGGAAAAGGTTACAAAAACATCTCTAAAGAGTTTGGACTCCACCAATCCACAGTCAGACAGATTGTGTACAAATGGAGGACATTTAAGACCATTGTTACCCTCCCCAAGAGTGGTTGACCAACAAAGATCACTCCAAGAGCAAGGCGTGTAATAGTCAGCGAGGTCACAAAGGACCCCAGGGTAACGTCTATGGCTACGTTTACATTAGACCGTATCTGTCTCGTTTTCTTCGCGGATGCACTGTCCGTTTACATTAAACCACCTGGAAACGCTGGGAAACGGGAATCCGCCAGCGTCCACGTATTCAATCCAGATCGTGTCAGCTCCGGTGCTGTGTAAACATTCAGAATATGCGGATACGCTGTGCTGAGCTCTAGCTGGCGTCTCATTGGACACCGTCACTGTGACATCCACCTTCCTGATTCGCTGGCGTTGGTCATGTGACGCGACTGCTGAAAAATGGCGTGGACTTCCACCTTGTATCACCTTTCATTAAAGAGTATAAAAGTATGAAAATACTGCAAATACTGATGCAAATACTGCCCATTGTGTAGTTATGATTGTCTTTAGGCTTGCCATCCTTCCACTTGCAAGTGGTAAGTGATGTGCGCTGGGATCACACACACAGCGGCTCAGTCCCGAAAACACTGCTAGTGTGCTTCACTCGCGCGCTCTGTGAGCTGCGCAGGGCCGGAGTGCGCACCCTCCAGAGGGCACTCGCTGTTCAGGGCGGAGTGATTTGGAGCGCAGGATGCCTGCGGAGCTGAGTGTATCCGTGTATTGGTATTGTTGTGTGCACGCAAATCGTGTATTGGTGTTGCTGTGTGCACACTAATCGTTTTAAAAACTTTAATCTGATGATCCGCTGATACGGTCTAATGTAAACATGGGCTAAGTGACTGAAGGCCTCTCTCACATTGGCTAATGTTAATGTTCATGAGTCCACCATCAGGAGAACACTGAACAACAATGGTGTGCATGGCAGGGTTGCAAGGAGAAAGCCACTGCTCTCTAAAAAGAACATTGCTGCTCATCTGCAGTTTGCTAAAGATCACGTGGACTATTGGAAGGCTATTAGAAAAATGTTTTGTGGATGGATGAGACCAAAATAGAACTTTTTGGTTTAAATAAGAAGCGTTATGTTTGGAGAAAGGAGAACACTGCATTCCAGTATAAGAACCTTATCCCATCTGAGAAACATGGTGGTGGTAGTATCGTGGTTTGGGCCTGTTTTGCTGCATCTGGGCCGGGACGGCTTGCCATCATTGATGGAACAATGAATTCTGAATTATACCAACGAATTCTAAAGGAAAATGTCAGGACATCTGTCCATGAACTGAATCTCAAGAGAAGGTGAATCTGAATCTCAAGACAACGACCCAAAGCACACAAGTCGTTCTACCAAAGAATGGTTAAAGAAGAATAAAGTTAAATATTTTGGAATGGCCAATTCAAAGTCCTGACCTTAATCCAATCGAAATGCTGTGGAAGGACCTGAAGCGAGCAGTTCATGTGAGGAAACCCACCAACATCCCAGAGTTGAAGCTGTTCTGTACAGAGGAATGGGCTAAAATTCCTCCAACCTGGTGTGCAGGACTGATCAACAGTTACCAGAAACATTTAGCTGCAGATATTGCTGCACAAGGGGGGGTCACACCAGATACTGAAAGCAAAGGTTCACATACTTTTGCCACTCACAGATATATAATATTGGATCATTTTCCTCAATAAATAAATAACCGAGTATAATATTTTTGCCTAATTTGTTTAACTGGGTTCGATTTATCTACTTTTAGGACTTGTGTGAAACTCTGATGATGTTTTAGGTCATATTTATGCAGAAATATAGAAAATTCTAAAGGGTTCACAAACTTTCAAGCACCACTGTAGTGGAAAGCCTTGGGTGGTGGGTGGTGATCCGGTGCTGGCTATAACGTTTGGCCTTATAGCGAGTATGTCTTTAGTCTCTCTCTCATCTGTCTTGTCTTTGTGCTACATCAACTTTTTACAATTTTTTTTCCTCAACAGATTTGGAGTTCTTTTCACTGGATTTTAGGACTGGGCATTGACTGCAGAATGGCGTTAAAGACGAAGACCTGATGCTTTTTTGAATGATTATTAGACGTGAGTGGAACTTGCATGAAGCACTGCAGACAAGCGTCCATGTTCATCAGTGTTTTAGCCATGTGAGGTGCGAACCATATGTGCTGTACAGTGGTGTGTGCAGAATGTGGGGGTTAATATTTACAGTTCCGCTGTGAATTCTGGACAGTGTGAACATTTTGAGACATCGGTATGACATGCTGTTGTCCTTTAACCTTAATATTGGATTTCATTTTCAGAATGATCTTTGAGGTTGAAAATATCAGCGTGGTTCACGCTGTAAAAGGACTGATTCGTCTTACAATATAAATCATGGAGATTTCTGAGTAAACACTGCTCACAGTGCCTGCATGGTTGAGTTGAGAGTAAAAAGCCAGTTTTTTGTGACACTACAAATACAATGGAACCAGATGCTAGAGTTTATTTTAAAGAAATTGAACTGGATGGATAGAAGCTGGCAACTCCAGTCGGAAGGATATTTACGCAAATGTGTTGAAGTGGTGGCCAAACTCACCGTCCCTTCAGAGCTTCTTCTAATTCTTAATGGCAGGAATGGCTTTCAAATGCTATGGACGGAACTGGCTCTAGGAAGACCATTTGCCATGCAATATCCAATCTCACCGACTACTAAAACATATGCTACTCCTGGGGACAACACGGGGTAAATATATGAGCACAATGCAACGTGGAGCCAAGAATAAATGCAGAGTGCAGCGATCTGTGACACAATGGGTATTTATTGTGCGAAACAATAGCAGAAATGAAAGCACTGGCATGATCAACAGCTCAAAGTAATTAAAACACACACACACGTTTCATGCATTTTTTTTCTAGAAAACCAAAGTAAAATTTCAGTAATTGGTAGCAACGTTGCTAAGATTAATTCCTCTATAATACTCACAGATTACTGCAAACACTCACCTGGCTTACATGCGCTGCAGTCCTGTGCACGATGGGTGGGTACACACACACACTGCCCACTGTCAGAATCGCACACTGTTCCAGCGACGGTACCCACGAGGTCGCAGTTGCATGGCTGACATGCATGTGTGTCATTCCCCGCGTTCAGGTTATACATATGTACAGAGCAATGGTTACACCGAAGACCTTTGACGCCCTTCTTGCACTGGCACTGCCCGGTTTCCTTATCACACAAAATTGATCCCTCCACAGTGCCCCTGGGATCACAGTGACATGGCTGGCAGCCCTGAGATTCGTCAAGGCCTGGTGTGTACCAGCCATGATGGCACAAGTCACACCGACGGCCCTCCGCATGCGGCCGGCACACACACTGACCTGTTACTGGGTGACACACTGAGCCCGAGATGATACCAGCAGTGCTGCAGTTACAGGATGTGCAGACGCCATTTTTCATCGGGCCGTAGGTGCCAGGAAGGCAAGTGTCACAGAGGAGGCCCTGGATACCATTCTTGCATTCACACTGGCCAGAGAAAGGGTTACAAAACTGGTGCAGAGATCCATACAGATTACAGCCACACACCTCACAACCATCTGGATTTGTGTGGTTAAGAAACTTGAAGCCGTAGTTACAGCGGTCACAGGTAAGGCCTGGAAACAGAACAGGAGGAAGCATTTTCTTAGCATAAAGAATGCTTAGGATCGCTACGAATATAACTTAGATTACAGTAACCCATGAGTACAGAAAAAAAAGCTTAAAGTATGAATTTTTTACACATAAACTGCTACAAAAACAGGCACCAACAACCCAAACATCAGAAGTAAACTTTCCAAAAACTAAAATCCAAAAAGATTTTAGAAATTAAAGTTGTAAATTTATGCGAAAAAAAAAACCCCTAGATATTCTCTGTGATTATTAAGTCACAAATTTCCAAGAACAACAACAACAACAACAACAAAAAGTTAAAATGTGGGGTTTATTTATTTATTTATTTTGCGCTAAGGTACCAGACCACTTCACTCTGCAAGACTGGATCAACATTATCACACCACAGACCCCGGGGCTGAGCTGAGAGTTACAGAAAATGCCGTCTTTAAATAAAGCACTCAGAGATTTTTAACAACATTTCTCAGAATGCACTGCAGCCAGGAAGCATGTGTTTGTTGTCTCAGAGAATATCCAAGTTTTATTTCCTCATAAATTTATGACTTTTTAATTAATCTCAGAAATTTTGATTTTTTTTTCTCTGAATGTTATGCCCTCCCTTAGCTCTGTATTTTTTAAACCTAATACACCATCGTAGGAAAGCAAATGTTTAACACATGCAGAGAATCGATACAGATAAATGTGACTTATGGGAGATTTGTAATTAAGAACAAACAGCATACGTACATTTCAGTAACCAGGGATATTTATTTAATATGGAGTAGCTCCAAAGTCGATTTTACACTAGACTGTCCAGGACACGCCCATGTTAATTAAAGCTAGATGGCCTTTCGATTTCATAAAATCGATGAAATTTAGTTCCCTCTGAAATTTGGTCATTGTGATACAGTGCCTTGAAAAAGTATTCATACCCCTTGAACTTTTTCACATTTTTCCACGTTACAACCACGAACTTAAAAGTTTTTTATTGAGATTTTATGTGATAGACCAACACAGAGTAGCACATAATTGTGAAGTGAAACGAAAATGATAAATGGTCTTCAGAATTTTAAACAAATAAAAATCTGAAAAATGTGGTGTGCATTAGTATTCAGCCCCCTGTACTCTGATACCTCTAAATATAATCCAGTGCAATCAATTGCCTTCAGAAGTCATCTAATTAGTTAATAGAGTCCTACTGTGTGTAATTTACTCTCAGCATTAATACACTTGTTCTGTGAAGGCCTCAGTGGTTTGTTAGAGAACACTGAAGAACAAACAGCATCATGAAGACCAAAGAACTCACCAGACAGGTCAGGGATAAAGTTCTGGAGAAGTTTAAAGCAGGGTTAGGTTATAAAAAAATATCCCAAGCTCTGAACATCTCAAGAAGCACTGTTCAATCCATCATTCAAAAATGGAAAAAGTATGGCACAACTGCAAACCTACCAAGACATGGTCGTCCACCTAAACTGACAGAGCGAGCAAGGAGAGCACTGGTCAGAGAAGCAGCCAAGAGGCCCATGATCACTCTGGAGGAGCTGCAGAAATCCACAGCTCAGGTGGGAGAATCTGTGCACAGGACAACTATACTGTAAGTCGTACACTCCACAAATATGGCCTTTTTGGAAGAGTGGCAAGAAGAAAGCCATTGTTGAAAGACAGGCACAAGAAGTCCTGTTTGCAGTTTGCCAGAAGCCATGTAGGGGACACCAGGGGCGTGTTTAGCCTATTTTTGGGGGTGCTCAAGCACCCCCCAAAACGAGCTCAGCACCCTCAAAAACACTGCTTTTGGAAGTAATTTTCAGAAATAAGTGCCCTTGCGCACTGCGCAATGAATGTGTGCGCAGGCATGTGTGTGTTCTTGAATTCACCTGTTACGTGATAGTTCTATGACCAGTAAAATACCTCTCCTCCTTGCGTCCCCTCTGATTGGGTTGCCTGTCCGCGCGAGTGCTTGCTACGACATGGTGTTTTTTTTAACTGGATTCCACGCCGATGAGGAACTCGAAGTAGCACCTGAGTATTACTGGCATAGCGAGATGTGAAGGTACGGACTGGAGTTACAATTATTAAACACAACACAATAATGTAAAATCTAATAATAAATAAACTAATGTAAAATCATAATAATACACACTATTATTACACAATACACAATAACACATTAATTAACAATTACCACTGTTCAAAATGAATAGCTCCAACATTACAAATGCAGTAGTAGGTCTTGTTTAGTTAAAAATATAACGTAAATATTTGTGTCAGTGGTTGTAAATGTGTAGATACACTCTCAAAAGAGATGTGTTAAAAACAACACATATTTAACACATCAGCGTGTTTATATAAGGACAACACAGTTTGTGTTAATAAATGTGTTGAACTCTATAACACAGTAACTGTGTTGAACTATTTAACACACTAGTGTGTTAAAACAACACAGTTTGTGTTTTATCTCATCTCATCTCATTATCTCTAGCCGCTTTATCCTTCTACAGGGTCGCAGGCAAGCTGGAGCCTATCCCAGCTGACTATGGGCGAAAGGCGGGGTACACCCTGGACAAGTCGCCAGGTCATCACAGGGCTGACACATAGACACAGACAACCATTCACACTCACACCTACGGTCAATTTAGAGTCACCAGTTAACCTAACCTGCATGTCTTTGGACTGTGGGGGAAACCGGAGCACCCGGAGGAAACCCACGCGGACACGGGGAGAACATGCAAACTCCACAAAGAAAGGCCCTCGCCGGCCCCGGGGCTCGAACCCAGGACCTTCTTGCTGTGAGGCGACAGCGCTAACCACTACACCACCATGCCGCCCCTAGTTTGTGTTTTATTTATTTATTTATTTAAATAAATAAATAAAACACAAACTGTGTTGTTTTAACACACTAGTGTGTTAAATAGTTCAACACAGTTACTGTGTTATAGAGTTCAACACATTTATTAACACAAACTGTGTTGTCCTTATATAAACACGCTGATGTGTTGTTTTTAACACATCTCTTTTGAGAGTGTATCATAGTTTATTGGGTCAGCTTCTGTTAAAACATTGCATAAGTCTAGTCTTGTCTAGTCTAGCCTTCTTGTCTAGTTAAGTCTAGTCTAAATGCGGAATAAACGTGGAAACACTGTCGTTCAAGCCAGGTGCCTCTGTCAGCTCTGGGGGCTAAGCACCCCCAAAGATCAGATGCTGGAATCGCTCCTGGGGGACACAGCAAACATGTGGAAGAAGGTGCTTTTGTCAGATGAGACCAAAGTTGAACTTTTTGGCCTAAATGCAAAGCGCTATGTGTGGCGGAAAACTAACACTGCTCATCACCCTGCACACACCATCCCCACTGTGAAACATGGTGGTGGCAGCATCATGCTATGGGGATGCTTTTCTTCAGCAGGGACAGGGAAGCTGGTCAGAGTTGATGGGAAGATGGATGGAGCTAAATACAGGGCAATCCTGGAAGAAAACCTGTTGGAGGCTGCAAAAGACTTGAGACTGGGAAGGAGATTCACCTTCCAGCAAGACAATGACCCTAAACATACAGCCAGAGCTACAATGGAATGGTTTAGATCAAAGAATATTCATGTGTGGCCCAGTCAAAGTCCAGACCTAAATCCCATTGAGCATCTGTGGCAAGACTTGAAAATTGCTGTTCACAGACGCTCTCCATCCAATCTGGCTGAGCTTGAGCTATTTTGCAAAGAAGAATGGGCAAAAATTTCAGTGTCTAGATGTGCAAAGCTGGTAGAGACATACCACAAAAGACTTGCAGCTGTAATTGCAGCAAAAGGTGGCTCTACAAAGTATTGACGCAGGGGGGCTGAATACTAATGCACATCACATTTTTCAGATTTTTATTTGTTTAAAATTTTGTAGACTATTTATCATTTTCATTTCACTTCACAATTATGTGCTACTCTGTGTTGGTCTATCACATAAAATCTCAATAAAAAAACTTTTAAGTTCGTGGTTGTAAGGTGGAAAAATGTGAAAAAGTTCAAGGGGTATGAATACTTTTTCAAGGCACTATATATGTTTATTTCTGCGATAGAGTATAGTGGGGGAAAAAGCCCCCGTGGGGTAATACGTCCCCGGCCTGTTTTACCCAAAATAACCACCAGATGGTGCAAAGTTACATTTCTATTGTTGCTATGGACTGGCTTGACAACGGGGATATACAAATATCCACTGTTAGCCCAGGAGTAATAGGGTTATACCCGGAACAAATTAGTAACAAGCCGAAAATTTCAGAATATGTTCAGAATACCTTTAGGAATAACATACTAAAAGTCCCCGGAAATCCCCCTTGTGCTCTCTGAGAAATTCAAGATGGTGTCCAAAATGGCCGCCAAATGGAGATCTGCCCATATCTCAGGCCCAAAACAAAATATTAATGCAATTAAAAGGTCAGAATATATGTTTTGTAGGGTAGAAGAGTAAATTCCAACATGTGTGTATTAATTACATTGTGTATTAACATTATATAATAACAATGTACACATTATTATAACAGTATATTTGTGTATAATGTGTTCGCTTGCCATGTCTGGTTAGATTGTCATATTTTTGGCACTTCACCAGTTCACATTTATGAATGTGCACAGTACTATGAATGTGTGTAGGTTTCATCCAGTCCGATCCTTGAATCAAGTATCAATCTTGAAATGCCCTGGCCCATAAATTCACATCCAAGAAGAAATAACAATGACTGTTATGACAAAATAATCGTTATGGTATCATGAAGATATCTCATATGTTTTTGAAATGGCTTCAGTTCTTAATGTTTAGGACTAATAATTACAGACTTATAATTGTAAATCTATACATGTGCTATTTAATGTACACTACCGATTATAGAGTGTGGAGCCATTGGTTACTCGTTCACTCCGTATCATCCTATTCTGTTCACAAAACAACAAACACAATTACTAGGGGTTGGAGCACTTATTTTCATTAATATTAATTAAAGTAAATTGGTGGTGTAAAATGAAAAATGGCATGTTAAAAGGTCACGCTGAGTTCAGTCATTTTTAAAAGGTCATGCTGAGTTTAGTCATTTTTTGTCCGAACACACTGGCATTGCTAGTAGTAAAGACTGGTGCTAGAAACTCAAAGATTAATTTTTTTCCACCCTTAAACAAGCTTGAATAAATTCCCTACTTCATTGCTGGTACAACAAAGGTCCAAGCATTACAACTGAGGCACTGAGAAGTGTTTAAGTCTACTCATTGTTTATAAGCAAGAGCTTTTATTGAGGCAGACCTTTTTGTCATGAAAGTCGCCGGAATGTTGAAGAAGTGTACTGAAACAGCTTGCCATTGTAGTTTTAGAAGATAGAGTTCTCAAATTTAATTTCCCTTTAATATTTTATCAAAGCTTAAAGATGCACTAAATATTAAGGAAATTGATGTCTAATTGTTGTCTTACATTATGTTCATGTATGTAGGTAGCCTACTAAGCTAATCTGTGAATCATGTCAACCATCAAATTCCATGTAATTTCCACATTAATGACCTTGTAATCTTGGTTAATTTTAATTTTAACAGTGTGACAATGGTGAATTTGCATTGCTTGTATGAGAGAACATATAATTTAACATTTTAATTGCATTTATATTATGTTTTATCCCTGAGATATTGAAAAATCGCCAATCGGCGGCCATTTTGGACGCCATCTTGAATTTCTCAGAGAGCACAAGGTGGATTCCCGGGGACTTTTAGTATGTTATTCCTAAGGGTATTCTGAACATATTCTGAAAAATTCAGCTTCTTACTAATTTGTTCCAGGTTGGACTCAATTTTGAGCTAACGCTCTTGGGCTATGTGGATCGCATATCAGCAACGCAGCGGCGAGAAATCAAATTTCATGGTAAGTGATATAATTTTCAGATATCAGTAAAACTGTATTTAGATAGCTGCTATTTCGTCAGATATCACAGCTGTGTATGTGGTATGAGTAGACAAGTCAGTACGTTAAAAAAAATACATTAGGTATAAAAAGTTGAATCACATTTTGAAAGTAAGACCCTTTTTTGTAAAAGTGTAGTCTGTGGGGTAAAACGCCCCCTTAATGGCGGGGTAAATGGCCCCCAGGGGGCATCGTTTCCTTTTATCATAATTACTGTATTTCATACATTTCTGAATAGCAGATACATAGTTTTAAATAACATCTCGCTTACCTGGTTGAGTAAAGCAAGTAATTTGAACTTAATATTAAAAATAATTGAATTTAAAAAAAAATTGAAATTAAAATGCGAAATATAATAAAATAATGCATCTATTCATTAATTCAGGGATATTTTCTTGTTTCTTTCACATTATAGGCTTAAGTAAACACTTTTGCTATCCAAACAGCTTTTTTTGAGTGAGGGGGCCTATTGCCCCACCTCAGGGGGCCTTTTACCCCACTGGGGGGGTAAAAGGTCCCCTTGGCACAATGTTTGTTTTTGTTAAAAAAAAAAAGTTAAGTATTAACTTTAGGCAAACTTTAGGTGGCATTATTGTTCATGTCACTGTTGTCAAAACTATGACTAAAACTAAACACATGGTTCATTTCAACTTGGAGAAAAACTGAATTTTCCTTAAGGGGGGCTTTTCCCCCACTCTACTCTATCTCAAAAAAAATCAGGCCATTCTGTGGCTGGGAAGTTATTTAATTTGAGGGGATTAAAGCAAATAATGTGCATGAAATCGCTTTCTTTGCACAGTCAAGGAGACAGAGGAAGTCTTTGTGCGCATGCGCAGGTTTACCTTTGACTGTGCACTGACAGTTCCATCATTCTGTCACTAAACGAACAGCTGATCACACTGAGGTGCTCGCTGACCGCCGATATTTATTAGTTTGTTCCTGCGTTTCCTTTCTTTCGTATATAACATTTGTCTTTTCTTCTCACTTTCTGTTACTGGAGTCGGTCTTTCATGTTTCATTCGCACATTCACGTCCTCCATTTTTCTCTTCTGTTTCAAACTTGTAACCCACAATGCCTTGCGCGAATGGGGAAAGCCTACCACATGATGCATGATGTAGTATCTTGCATTGGGTCATGGTGAAGCAGGAAAAAACAGTGGAGAATTTCGGGCCACATGGCCCTAAAGTCATTAATTGTTCTGTTAAAAAAAATCCCAAATAAAATCAGAAGTCTGTGATTCGAGTTCAGTAGCTTTCGGTGCACTAAGCAAAAATAATTGAGTGTCGGGGAAAATTATTTTTATGACCTACACTTGAAAAGTCTGAAAGGCAGTCTAGCTTTAATGCTGTATGGTGGCTATCATTTGCTCAGGTTTTATTTGTAGCTAGAAGCACAAATAATACACTATTTTGGATTTTCTTTTTCATTGTCGTATTTCCCTATCATCTAAATAACACATTTCAGGTTGTATTTAATGTTGTTATGATTACGGTTATTGCTGTGATGGTGCCTTCATGTCCTGTCGGTGAGCTCACTTGAACATCACCACAACATTGTGACCACATAATCGTCACCACAACTGGGGAATTTGGATTTTTCATGAGTTGGGGGCGTGTCAATAACACAAATGTGTTGAATGGGACGCCTCCAGCAGACAGCAGGTCAGATTTAAGTGGCATGTTATCCGTTCAGTTTTGAATTTTATTTTGGAATATCTTGTCATTGATAATAAAAAAAAAATAAATAACAACAAAATGCTTCTCATACTGCCCATTTTTCCAAACCAAACCACTTCAACACACAATGCAAAGTAATCATCACCTTCGAACTCGTACACACAATCTTCTGACAAATCAGTGATCAGATATTAACCTCATCTTTTGACTTTTTCAAAATACTGAAAATACGAAATTCCATATTTTTTGCCTCATTGCACCAGATTCCCCTATTCCTATTAGATTTGCCTCTATTCCTATTAGAATGACAGAATGATAAATACTGACAATTTTATGGAAATGTGATTCTCCAAAATATCTTTTCATTTTTTTTATCCTGTGGAAGAAAAGTTTTGCAACGAGATCAGGCTGTGCTGATGGATTAGTCACTTCTCTGAGGAGGATCTACACAGGTAGAGCCTGTAAATATGTGATGTTCAGGATCTACTGATGTACACGTAGTGATCATTGTGCAACTTGTGTGCATGTGTACGCACTACAACAAGTTTCCTTTCGGTTATACAGTACATACACCAATCAACCAGAACATTATGACCACTAACAGGTGAAGTGAATAATTATCTCATTACAATGGCACCTGTCAAGGAGCGGGATATATTAGGCAGCAAGAGAACAGTCAGTTCTTGAAGGTGATGTGTTGGAAGCAGGAAAAATGGGCAAGTGTAAGGATCTGAATGACTTTGACGAGAGCCAACCTGTGATGGGTCGATGACTGGGTCATTTCTCCAAAATGGCACATCTTGTGGGGTGTTCCCAGTATGCAGTGGTTAGTGCCTACCAAAAGTGGTCCAAGGAAGGACAACCAGTGAACCAGCGACACAGTCATGGGTGTTGAAGGCTCACTGATTCGCATGGGGCATGAAAGGTAGCCCATATGGTCCAATCCCACAGAAGAGCTACTGTAGCACATGACCCTGTTGCAGGTTCACCAGTTGTCCTTCACTTTTGCCTGGTACTAACCACTGCATACTGGGAACATCCTACAAGATGATGTGCCATTTTGGAGATGCTCAGACCCAGTCATCTACCCATCATGATTTGGCTCTTGTCAAAGTCACTCAGATCCTTACACTTGCTGATTTTTCCTGCTTCCAACACATCAACTTCAAGAACTGACTGTTCTCTTGCTGCCTAATATATCCCACCCATTGACAGGTGCCAGTGAAATGAGATAATCAGTGTTCTTCAATTCACCTGTCAGTGGTTTTAAGGTTATGGCTGATCGGTGTATATAAGCATTATCATACATAAACACCAGTGTTGTAGTCGAGTCACGAAACCTTAAATCCGAGTCCAGTCTCAAGTCCCCAGTGTTCAAGTCCGAGTCATTCAAGAAAATTTTGAGTCAAGTCCACTATTGATCCAAGTTGAGTCCAAGAACAAGACTCCAACAGCATCATTTGACAGTGGCTGTTGCTGCCTTTATGTGAAAGCGTCTCTGCTACTGTGTTGGAGTAACGTTCCTGCTTGACTGCCCCATTTTAATTAACAGGCTACAGATAAAAAGCTTGATCATCTCTCAGCAAGCCCTGCCCACTATCAACAGGCCAAATAACATGAGAGAGGGTTGACACTAGTTAGTTCAACGGTCAGCAAGCGAGCCCCGCTATCAACAGGGCAATGAACGTAACGTGTCTCTTACTTCTCTGGGTGGAGTCTTACCAAATGACAACTGAAGTTCAAGGTTGTCCCAGTCGTCTCCTCAATAGTTCTTCTACATATGGAACACATACACTACCATTAAAAAGTTTGGGGTCACCCAGACAATTTTGTGTTTTCCATGAAAAGTCACACTTTTATTGACCACCATAAGTTGTAAAATGAATAGAAAATATAGTCAAGACATTTTTCTGGCCATTTTGAGCATTTAATCGACCCCACAAATGTGATGCTCCAGAAACTCAATCTACTCAAAGGAAGGTCAGTTTTATAGCTTCTCTAAAGAGCTAAACTGTTTTCAGCTGTGCTAACATGATTGTACAAGGGTTTTCTAATCATCCATTAGCCTTCTGAGGCAATGAGCAAACACATTGTACCATTAGAACACTGGAGTGATAGTTGCTGGAAATGGGCCTCTATAGAGATCTTGCAGTCACGTGACCGGAAAGTACACAACCGCCATCTTGTCGGTCAAAAACACCACTGAATACTGCTGCACTCGTGTACAGAATGGATCAATTTCAACCGACGGACTACACGGCTCATTTTTCTAATGAACAGATAACTAGATATATGTCTAAAATAAACGATCTACAGATTAGTGACCCTTATGGCTTTCCGGACGGAGTTTTCACGACCGGATTTTGAACTGCCAGCGGAATACCCAGACGTGTATAATTACCTCATTAACTTTCCCTCGCTGTTCAGTGGTGAAGCACTGCGTGCTTATAAATCTCTGGACAGTTATCTTTACAGAAATTCAGGATTTGTCAGCGACTCAGATGTGGCATCTTGTATACAAGAATCCTCATTGGATGGGTAAGTCACTTAAGTATTACTAGTACTGATACTAGATGCACTGACCAGCCGATTATAGAATAGAATAAGGTAATTCCAGCTGTAATTCCAAATCGTCCGTCTTGTTTACATGGATCTGGCGTTGGAGAGAGAGAGGCTTAGCAGTGGAGGTTTGAGTGGCTGTTTTCTGAGCTTAGTCAACAGGCCGGCTCTGCAGCCTCGCTTTTGCTTCCGCTCCCGGTGCTGCCTCCTTTGCTTTGCTTCCGATAACAATCCACGGAGACCCCGCTGGTCTCGCTATCTCGTCCGGAATGGGTTTTTTTTTCTCGTCCGGAATGTTGTGCATGCAATGGAAATCGCTACAAACCGTAATTTTCTGCTGGAAACCAATGTCCAGTAAGTCCATACGGTTGTAGTGGATATTGAAGTCCGGTACAGACGAACAACACGCAAAAATACACACAAAAAACATAAAAACCGTGCACAGGTAGGGAGAGCTTGTAGCCGCAGCCGTTGTAGTAGAATTGTATATAGTAGGGTTTTCCAGAAGAAAAGGTAGAAGTAAAAGCAGAAGTAGAAGTAGAAGGCGGAATATGGCATTTGACCGACAAGATGGCGTCTGTCACAATCTGGATCGGCTGTGACGTCACATGCAAGTGCTCCATACACCTATGTAGATATTGCACCAAAAACCAGACATTTAGTAGAATTTAGCTAGAATAGTCATTTACCACATTAGCAATGTATAGAGTGTATTTCTGATTAGTTTAAAGTGATCTTCATTGAAAAGAACAGTGCTTTTCTTTCAAAAATAAGGAAATTTCAAAGTGACCCCAAACTTTTGAACGGTAGTGTAGCAGTGCATTTTTTCCCCACTGCACAAGAAGTCTGTCTAAGCAAAGTGGACAATCCTAGGGGCGTTCTCTCCAGGCATTTTAGCACCATTAACGTTAGTTTGTTCCTCAACATGATGTATAAACAGGTGAATGTGCATTCTCTTGCACGAAATTAGTATAAAAATGAATGTAGATATAAATATCTTATGCCAAATTATTATGGCATGTTACAAAAAATAAAGAAAAAATCGGAGTCCTCGTCTCCAATTTACGAGTCCGAATGCAGTTAATGTGCGAGTCCAAGTCCGAGTCATCAGTGCTCAAGTCCAAGTCAAGTCACGAGTCCTCAAAATTAGGTCCTGGACTCGAGTACTACAAGCCTGATAAGCACATTAACAAACTAACCTCACCAGCTTTATATGATTACATCAGTCGTAATGCATGTTTATAATACCGTGGTGCTAAGTGCAGATGTGTGTATATTACTTTTACGAAATCAATAAATAAATGCTCTGCGGATCATAACACTGAGTGTAAAACCACCAGAAATATAATAAAAATAAGAAATATCACAGTGGTGTAGTAGTGGTGGTGGGCTGGGGGTGGTGTGGCAGGGAAATGACATCATTAAGTGAGGTCCTTACCCATGATGAATGACCCACCTCGGGCATAACACTTAATTTCACTAAGAGAAAAATAAATAAATAAATAAAAAAAAGTCCAAGAAAAGAAGCAGGGAAAAAAAGAAAGGTAAAAATAACCGCAGTCACAAAAGAATTACATCTCACATGGAAGCTCTGGGGAAAAAAAAGAAAAGAAAAGAAAAAGGACTACATGGATTCAAATTATATCAGGTTTTTAAAAATATGCACGGCACTTATTTGAATATGCCATACATATTCCTGACAGGTAATCTATTCCTAATGTTGCTGAGCAGAGCCTTAGGGGCACCGAGTGTTGCTGCTAGAAGTACCGGGGACTCCACACTCAGCAGCTGCTTTCTGTTCGTGTGCCAAGGCACACTTAATGACTCTAAATTAATTTCAATATTAATATATTGCTTCCTGCCTACAGTTAAACCGTGTTACGATGTTATGTTAAGTGTGCAAAGTGACACAGATGAATACCCCGATAACAACAAAGCTGAATAGCTTCAATGTGTTATTGGATTTGTTGGTACTTGGATATTAGGGGACTAGTCATGGAGGTAGGGATGGTTTCTGCTGCGCTCTTTTACAAATAAGCAAATCCAGAAGTGTGTTGTACAGTATCTGATATAGTGCTCAATGACAAAACGCTGTCTTCGTAGTTTTGCGCTTGGGACGAGAAAAACGAGAAAGTGTGTGTAATCTAGGTCAAGCATGGGTCTTCAAGTCATACGCATATACAGTATGTGTGTGTGTGTGTGTGTGTGTGTGTGTGTGTGTGTGTGTGTGTGTGCAGTTGTGTATGCATGATATGGGACGTGTGGTTACACAGCCAGGCTCTGTGCACTCTATCAGTACTGCTCCTCTACATAATATTCTCATGCATCAAAATTTCAAAGTGTATTGTGTACACAGAGTTCCGGGGCCACTTGATAAATTTTGCCCTCGTGAAGCCGCTGGTGGCCACAAACGTGGCGAAGGTAATAAATTGCCATAATCAAACCTAATTTCTGAGAAATACCTGTGGGAGCGACAAACAAAGAGGCATGTCTTGTAAGCAGCATGAAAAATAGCAGGGACAGCGAGGTTTATTATAATCAACTTGGCATTGAATTACAAAATTAAAATTAGGTGGCCCTTGATATTCTGGCTTACCAGGAATCTTCTAAGTAATGTTCGTTTGCATTTCATAAGAAACGCATCAAAGGCACAGGATGGGGGAACGGAGGAGATTTATCACAAAGGACTGAGATGCTTAGAAGAAAAAAAAACATTTGGTTGTAGCTCGCAGTAAACTTGGAGGGAAGAAAAAAGGAAAACGATTGATTGGCTAAGAGTGAGCTTGGTGCATTCTCATCTCATCCCATTCTCATTATCTCTAGCTGCTTTATCCTGTTCTACAGGGTTGCAGGCAAACTGGAGCCCATCCCAGCTGACTACGGGCGAAAGGCGGGGTACACCCTGGACAAGTCGCCAGGTCATCACAGGGCTGACACATAGACACAGACAACCATTCACACCTACGGTCAATTTAGAGTCACCAGTTAACCTAACCTGCATGTCTTTGGACTGTGGGGGAAACTGGAGCACCCGGAGGAAACCCACGCGGACACAGGGAGAACATGCAAACTCCACATAGAAAGGCCCTCGCCGGCCACGGGGCTCGAACCCGGACCTTCTTGCTGTGAGGCGACAGCGCTAACCACTACACCACTGTGCCGCCCCCTTGGTGCATTCATTACCCAAATTATTTATTTCCTTTACATAAGTGCTTTGGAAGAGATACTGCTGTTTGGCTAGTTTGTACTAAAAGAATAAGATCAACTGTGAGCTACTGTTCACTTACGTATCCCCCTGCTCTCGCTTATATCAGAATGCAAGCAATCGAAGGAATAGGACACTTATGAATGCTGACTTCAACGAATAATTAACCCTGAAACAAGGAAATAAAGAGCAGTGTCTCTCCTCAGGGATTTCAAATAGCATCCTGGTAAACTGTCATTTTGAAATAGCATTTTGCTTCTTGAAATAGCATCAAAATCCACGCTATATGTTTTGTACATACATTCAGTCAGTAAACAGGAAGTCGACATGCAACAGACCTGAAAATGGTACACACAGTATAGGACCCCAAGCTGAAGCTCAGTGCCAAATATCAAGCAGTTGTGATTTGTAGTTGCTGAGAAAAGTGTTACAAAAATTTTATAAATCCACGCTATATGTTTTGTACATACATTCAGTCGGTAAACAGGAAGTTGGGTGACAGACCTGAAAATGGTACACACGGTATAGAACCCCAAGCTGAAACTCGGTGCCAAATATCAAGCAGTTGTGATTTGTAGTTGCTGAGAATAGTGTTAACAAAATTTGTGTAAATCCATGCTATATGTTTTGTAAATACATTCAGCCGCTAAACATGAAGTCGATGTGCAACAGACCTGAAAATGGTACACACGGTATAGAACCCCAAGCTGAAGCTTGGTACCAAATAGCAAGTGGCTATGATTTGATTTGTGGTTACTGAGACAAAGGGTGTTTCGGATGGACAGACAGAGGTAAAAACCAGTACACCACCCCTCCTTCAGAGCAGGGGTATAAAAATAGATAAACACAACTAACATGCAAAAATGGTTTAAAAGCTAAAGAGCATGTCTACGGGACCAGTAGAGAAACTGATGGAGGGTAATACAGTGAATTAGAAATATAAGGAAGTAGAGTGTGTGTGTGTGTGTGTGTGTGTGTGTGTGTGTGTGTGTGTGTGTGTGTGTGTGAGAGAGAGATTGAGAGGGCACAGTGATACCTACCGATTACATTGGTCTTGCACTGGCATTGCCCTGAGTCCTGGTGACAGGTAATATGTGGCCACAGAGTCCCAGCGGCATTGCAGTTACAGTTGAGGCAGCCGTCGGCCAGTGACGCCTGCAGCTTATAGAAACCTTGCTGGCACTGATTGCACTGTCGACCAGACACGCGTCGCTTGCACTTACACTGGCCTCCCATCTGTAGAGGAAGGGCACAGCGCCGCAATTAGGACACTTCAGCAGCTGTGTGTGTGTGTGTGTGTGTGTGTGTGTGTGTGTGTGTGTGTGTGCGCACATGTCACGGATGGCTACCTCAACCCCCAAACCTCCATCCCAGTCCCACTGGGAGGCTTTTGTATCTCTATTACTGGGGTAAGGAAAGGGAGGGAAAAACTGGGGAGACTTGTTTCACATATACAATACATTTTATGTGTTATGTCGATAACTGATTACGATAATCAACAATGTTAGTGATCAGTTCAATCCCACACTGCACTAAGAGTCATCAGAAATTCAATTCAGTTCATTAGTATAAAATAATAATTCCTTATTCATTATTATTATACATATGGGCCACTTTTTTCCATGGAATAAAAATGTATTCTGTTCACTTCTAGTGGGTTTATTGATAGCATGCAATACTGTTAGCATATCGCTTATCCTCCATGTATTACGCCACTCTCCCCAATGGAGAATGAGCATGCAATATTGTTATAATATTGCATGCTGTCAAGACAATATGACGTCACACGTCAGAGCTCATGCGAAGATCCAGTGACGAAACTTTTCTGCTGCGCATGCACATAATCATTTCTTTGTCCACCGGGAAAGAGAGAAGACGAGGCTAATCCAGTGCTATTGCTAGGATTTGCTATGCTATAATTAAGCACTAAATAAATAAACTGAAACTGAAGATGCACTGAACACCCAAAAGGCTACCAAAACTTCATTAGATATCCTTTACGCATATTTACAAGAGAAAAAAAACATACCAGTGTATATGAAAAACTGGAAAAGAGACACATCGGAGATGTAAAACTTCCATGCTAGTGAGTGACCGTGACAGTTTGTAAACAAATATGGCTGCCAGGTTTGCTTCGTTAAATATGGAAGATTTTGAGAGAATTTCGGCTGGCAGATCGCGCTGTTCTGTGTAGTTATCAATGTTGATTTTAAAAGTAATGAAGTAAATTACACAGGGATAATAATAATAATAATAATAATAATAATAGTATTCGGCTTGGGAGGCACGGTGGTGTAGTAGTTAGCACTGTTGCCTCACAGCAAGAAGGTCCTGGGTTCGAGCCCAGCAGCCGGCAAGGGACTTTCTGTGTGGAGTTTGCATGTTCTCCCCGTGTCCGCGTGTGTTTCCTCTGGGTGCTCCGGTTTCCCCCACAGTCCAAAGACATGCAGATTAGGTTAATTGGTGGCTCTAAATTGACTGTAGGTGTGAATGTGAGTGTGAATGGTTGTTTGTCTCTATGTGTCAGCCCTGTGATGACCTGGCGACTTGTCCAGGGTGTACCACGCCTTTCGCCCATAGTCAGCTGGGATAGGCTCCAGCTTGCCTGAGACCCTGTAATACAGGATAAGCGGCAACAGATGATGGATGGATGGATGGATGGATGGATGGGTATTCGGCTTGACTGCGCTAGTATTGGCCTGCACTAACGCTACACTGGCTGGAAGGTAACTGGACTGCCATGCTAACAGGCACTGAGTTGCAGGTAAGCTAGCATTGTCCTTTGCTAATGCTACTGCTACACCAGCTGGAAGGTAACTGCACTGCTGCACTAAGAGCACCGAGTTGCTAGCCTGGGCCCGCCCATCCTAAGCGTGACGCAACACGAGGGCCTGTTGCGAGCTTAGTCTGGCCAGGCAAGCTATCTACAGCTCTTCCAAGCTCCCGAAAAATCGGAAACCAATCAACTTTGAGCATCTCCAACGGCCCTGGGTAGAGGCGTGTTCAAGGCACTGACCTAGTAGAACTGCGACCGGAAGCCATAGATTGTTTACAGAATCTATGCCGGAAGCGCTTCATTCACGAATGCTGTATTGAAAGCATTCAACGGGAAGTTCTCATTGAAAATGGAGCAAAGAGCAGCCCTGGAGGTATTTACTGAAAGGAAGGACGTTTTTGCCTTGCTCCCGACCGGCTTCGGTAAGAGTTTAATAATAGGATGTCTATGGTTTAATCTACCAGTTAGCCCCGTCGCGTCGCATACGTCAGAGGAAAGAGTGATGTGATTGGTTTAAGCTTCGTCACAGCCTTTTCTGGCTTCGACCAGTAGCAAACTGAGGCATTTCAGGGAGGCGGGTCAACCACGCGCTTTAGGAAACGGTTGGGCTTAATATCTTGGCCAGACCAATAGCTCGTAGAGCTTTGCAGTCGCGTTAGCCAGAGTACCGAGTTGCGGGTAAGCTAGCGTTGGCCTTTGAGAATGCTGATATGGAGAGAATGTGTATGTATTATAATAATAATAATAATAATAATAATAATAATAATATTGGCTGGCTTTCTTTTTTTCATGGTCTATCAGCTAGCATGAACACCGGCGAGTGGCCTAGTGGTTAGCATGTCTGCCTCTCGATCGTGAGTTCTACTCGCGGTCAGATCATACCAAAGACCATCATAATAATGGTGCCATCTGGCAAGGCATGCTGCAATACAGATGCGAGTAGGGAATCAAACTCTCATGGTTACCAGAGGACTAGCCCCCCACTGTAACCCTAGCTATGTAATATAGGTGAGAGGCCGAGGGCTGCGAAACAGAGCTCGGCGCCGCCAAACGCGCCATGAATGGTGTGGGAAGGACTTTTTTTTGACCATCAAATATATTCCATTCAGCTACTCGTCTTCAACTTGTTCAATATCATGCTAGCTGAACGGAATATATCTGATAGACCACTCAAAGCCAGCCAATATTATTTAATTATTTATCCCTGGTATGCTAACCACAGACAGTGCTGTGTCCCCCACACGGCTCAATGACAGGCTCGAGACCCTCCCATCTCCTCACAGCCATGGAACAGTCCAACAAATGAAGCCATCAAGAGAGTAAGGAAATAATCATTCCCAGAATTTAAATAAGGTAACAATTCCAACACGGGTCTGACCCATTTATTGATTTCAAATTTGTCATCCAGTATATCTATTGACACGAATCCTCCCCAGGCCAGCGAAAAAGCCTTTCATGATGCTTGGGAAGGCAGGAGCAAAGCAGGGGATTCTCCAGAGAGAAGATCCTCCTAATGACACTTTTACATACTTGCAGCAATCCCTTTCCGATCGCAACAATGATAAATGCTGCGCTGAATGTTAAAACCGTCAGCAAATATATTGACGCAAGCATCTCCAGTGAGGAATGGGCCTGTAGCTTTATATCAGTGTGTAATTTTGTAGTCTATCAACAAGCAGAGGATTAAAAGCCTCTTTATCGGAGATGTGTTGTTGCTGTTGAACAGCTCTGAGAAATTGTTCAGACTGTATAATTTATAACAACAACACCAAAGCTGGGATTAAAAAAAAAAAAAAGCCAACAATCGAAAGGAATGTCCTGAATCAGATAAAAATGTCAGATGGAACATGTGAGTGTGTGTGTGTGTTGTGTGTTTGTGTGTAAAGCTTACCTGGTCACACTCCAGACTGCCACCGACTGTTCCACTGCTATTACATTCACAGGGTTTACACACATCCTGGGCCCACAGCGACGCGCCAACGTCTCTGTAGAACAACCTCCGGCACCGCTCACAGCTCCTCCCTTTTAATCAGACACACGTGTACAGGTAAGAAAGCGTGTGCCTCCTTCTGCTCAAGGCCAGTCAGTGTTGTAGTCGAGTCACTAAACCTCGAGTCCGAGTCCAGTCTCGAGTCCCCAGTGTTCAAGTCCAAGTCATTAAAGAAAATTTCGAGTCGAGTCCGAGAACAAGACTCAAACCCCACCATTTGACGGTGGCTGTTGCTGCCTTTATGTGAAACCGTCTGTGCTACTGTGTTTGACTAACGTTACTGCTCGACTGCCCCATTTTAGTTAACGGGCTACAGATAAAAAACTTGTTCATCGCTCAGCAAGCCCCACCCACTATCAACAGGGCAAATAACATGAGAGGGTTAACACTAGCTAGTTCATCGGTCAGCAAGCAAGCCCTGCTATCAACAGAGCAATGAACATAGCGTGTCACTTCCTTCTCTGGGTGGAGTCTTACCAAATGACGACTGAAGTTCGAGGTTGTCCCCGTCATCTCCTTGATAGTTCTTCTACATATGGAACACATACAGTGCCCTCCACAATTATTGGCACCCCTTGTTAAGATATGTTCTTAGGCTTCTAATAAATTCTTTTTTTTAATAATATAGGACAACAATGCAAAAAAATAGAAAAATCCAACCTTTAATTCAAGGGCATTTATTCAGTGGGAAAAAAAATCCCACATTAAGAAATAATTATTTTACATGAAATCATGTGTGCCACAATTATTGGCACCTCTGATGTTAATACTTTGTACAACTCCCTTTTGCCAACAAGACAGCACTTAATATTCTCCTAGAGCATTTCACAAGATGGGAGAATACAGAGAGAGGGATATTTGACCATTCCTCTTTGCACAATCTCTCTAAATCATCCAGAGTCCTGGGTCCTCTCCTATGCACTCTCCTCTTCAGCTCACCCCACAGGTTTTCAATTGGGTTGAGGTCTGGGGACTGAGATGGCTCTGTGGGCGGAATGGTGGTGTCGTGGTTAGCATGGTCGCCTCACAGCAAGAAGGTTCCAGGTTCGAACCCAGTGGCCGGCGAGGGCCTTTCTGTGTGGAGTTTGCATGTTCTCCCTGTGTCTGCGTGGGTTTCCTCCGGGTGCTCTGGTTTCCCCCACAATCCAAAGACATGTAGTTAAGTTGATGTGGGGTGGCCTTGGGCTGAAGTGCCTTTGAGCCAGGTACCTGACCCCTGACTGCTCCCTGGGTGCTCTGGTGTGGCTGCCCACTGCTTCAGATGGGTTGAATGCAGAGGATGAATTTCACTGTGCTTGAAGTGTGCATGTGACAAATAAAAGGTTTCTTCTTCTTCTTGATTTTGTGTCTGGTGAACCATTTTTGTGTAGATTTGGCCACATGTTTAGGGTCATTATCTTGCTGAAAGACCCAGTGACGAACGATCTTCAGCTTTCGGGCAGAGGCCACCATATGTTGATTTAAAATGTCCTGGTATTTCAAAGAGTTCATGATACCATGCACCCTAACAAGGTTCCCGGGGCCTTTGGAAGAGAAACAGGCCCTTAGCATCACCAATCCTCCCCCATACTTCACAGTGGGCATGAGGTGTTTTTCTGCATACTCATCTTTTGTGATGTATTAGAGTGTTTGTTGCCAAAAAGCTCTATCTTGGTCTCATCTGACCAAAGCACACGGTCCCAGTTGAAGTCCCAGTACCGCTTGGCGAACTCCAGATGTTTATGTTTATGCTTGTAAGTGAGAAAAGGTTTTTTCCGTGCATGCCTCCCAAACAGCTTGTTGGCATGTAGATAGCACCTGATGGTTGTTATGGAGACTTTGTGACCCCACGATGCTACTCTTTGATGCAATTCTCTAACAGTGAGCTTTGGAGAACTTTTTACTTCTCTTACCATCCTCCCCATTGTGCGTGGTGGCAAGATAAACTTGCATCCTCGTCCAGGCTTGTTTGCCACTGTTCCAGTTGTTTTAAACTTCTTGATGATTCCTCTGACTGTAGATATGGGCAGGTGTAGGCGAGTGGCTATTTTCTTGTAGCCATTGCCTGATTTATGAAGGTCGACACACATCTGCCTTATTTGAATGGTGTGTTCTCTTGTCTTTCCCATGTTGAAGAGTGGATAAGAGAAATAGGCCTCTGTGTCACATCATATTTATACCCCCAGGGAAACAAGATGTGATGAATTACTAATTAAAGGTTCCTAGATACTCTGATCAACTTTATAAACTACAGTAGAAATGGCAGAAATGCTTCAATTACATTTATTTTCTAGGAATTGTTATGGGTGCCAATAATTGTGGAACAGGTGATTTTACGAAAAATAATTATTTCTTAGTCAGGGATTTTTTATTTAAATTCACTTGAGTTAAAGATTTCATTGTTCTACAATTTTCAGTGTGAGATTATGCTTCTGCAATAAAAATTGAATTTATTTTAAGGCTTTTAACACATCTTAACCGGGGTGCCAATAATTGTGGAGGGCGCTGTAGCAGTGCATTTTTTTTCCCACTGCATGAGAAGTCTGTATAAGCAAAGCGGACAATCCTAGGGGCGTTCTCTCCAGGCATTTTAGTGCCATTAACGTTAGTTTGTTCCTGACCATGATGTATGAACAGGTGAATGTGCATTCTCTTGCACGAAATTAGTATAAAAATTAGTGCTGTCAAGCGATTAAAATATTTAATCGCGATTAATGTCGCGACTGTCATAGTTAACTTGCGATTAATCGCAATTTAATCGCACATTTTTGTCACATGAAAAACCATTGTAATTCTCTTATCAGCATAAAAATGTGAATGGGCTTGCTTTGTACCAATGTTTTTTTTATTGCAAAGCATAACACGTCTTGACACAGCCACTGCAAAGTAAAACCTAAGCCGAGCACCGGGGCTAGCAAAAGCTTGAGTTAGTCTACAACTCTAATCAGAGAGACAGGTTACACAGTGACGGTAGGCTTGACATGCTTGATTATAATATATAAAGTACACTATTATATTAACTTTAAGTTGTTCGTTGATAAATATTGCATTGAATCTGATCTTTACTGTTTCAGCTCACTTAACACATTTTGTACTTTTACACTTTCTGCCTGTTGATGCGTCGCGCTGTCCAATCAGAGGCGGCCAAATTTGCAGATTACAGGAAGGATTTCTGGGATAGCATTGAGTTTACAGTTCAGAGGGATCTGGCTTCCTTAGACGCTGTCTTCTTAAAACTGAATAAATATTTAAAAAGAGCCAAATGAGCCAGTCTTTTGAACGGCTCTTTTCAAAGAACGGATCACAAAGATGCGGATCCTATCAAAGAGCCATAAATCCCATCTCTACTAGCGCGCCCTGCCCGCGCTGGTTCTTTGGGGGAAGAGGGCAGAGGACTCTGGCTGTGCGGGGCGCGGCATTACAGTCTAGCTGCTATCGGTTTTCTAAGCAAAGTCTCTGTTCCAAGTTCCTGGCAGTTTCAAAACCTTATGAAAAACCTACATCATGTCACAGAGCGTTAATCTCGCGATAAAAAAATTAATGTAGATATAAATATCTTATGCCAAATTATTATGGCATGTTCCAAAAAAATAAAGAAAAAAATCAGAGTCCTCGTGTCCAATTTACGAGTCTGAATGCAGTTAATGCATGAGTCCAAGTCCAAGTCCGAGTCATCAGTGCTCAAGTCCAAGTCAAGTCACGAGTCCTTAAAATTAGGGCATGAGTCAGACTCATGGCCTCATTGGCCTCAGACTACTACAAGCCTGAGGCCAATGGGTCTAATCACCAACACATGAAACAATGAAACCTTTTTTCAGAGCTCTGTCTCTTGCAGAACTTTCTCTCAAGCCTGTTTGACGTAAAAATCACACAAACAGACATGGAAAGTGCTTAAGTGATTCCACTTCAGTATCATGTTCAGGAATTTGTCCTTCAGCCATTCATTCACTTACTCATGCGCTACAATTCAGGCAAAAATTTGAGGCTTTTAATTTGATGAACATCATCCCACCTGTGAAGCATGGGGGTGGCAGCATAAGGTAAGAAGTCTATCTAGGACTATCAAGTCTACTAATACTAAGGCAGCACCTCAAGACATCAAAAAGAAAGTTAAAATTTCGTCACGTTCCCCTTCCAGCAAGCGAATAATCCTAAATATTTTTCTGAAGTTGAAACAAGATGGCTGAAAAAAAATGTGAAAGCGAAAGTATTGGAAAGGACATCGCAAACCACTGATCTGAATCCCTCCCTATAAAAGCTTCTCAAAACAAGGATCCACAATCCTCACTGAGTTACACCGGTTCTGTCAGGAGGAATCGGATGTGTGAAATCGTACAGTGAGAAGCTTGTAGAAGGCGGCCCCCAGCTTCTGAATCATGTTCGAACAATTAAAAGACAATGCCAACAAATACTGAAAAACTGTATGTGAACTTTAGACCCACTGGGAATCTGATACAGTAAATAAAAGGTGAAATAAATCTGTCTCTTAGCATTTATTTTGAAATGACTTCTTATGGAAATTAAGTCGATACCTTAATTGAATTAACACAGGAAATGTGTGGAACTGATTGTCTTCTGCCAGGCTTGTAGTACTCCAGACCAGGACTCAGACTCGAGTATGACTCGTGCCTTGACGTGGACTTGAGCACTGATGACTCGGACTTGGATTCGGACTCGTGCATTAACTGCCTTCGGACTCATAAATTGGAGATGAGGACTCTGATTTTTTCTTTATTTTTTGGAACATGCCATAATAATTTGATATAAGATATTTATATCTACAACCCCAATTCCAAAAAAAGTTGGGACAAAGTACAAATTGTAAATAAAAACGGAATGCAATGATGTGGAAGTTTCAAAATTCCATATTTTATTCAGAATAGAACATAGATGACATATCAAATGTTTAAACTGAGAAAATGTATCATTTAAAGAGAAAAATTAGGTAATTTTAAATTTCATGACAACAACACATCTCAAAAAAGTTGGGACAAGGCCATGTTTACCACTGTGAGACATCCCCTTTTCTCTTTACAACAGTCTGTAAACGTCTGGGGACTGAGGAGACAAGTTGCTCAAGTTTGGGATAGGAATGTTAACCTGTTCTTGTCTAATGTAGGATTCTAGTTGCTCAACTGTCTTAGGTCTTTTTTGTCGTATCTTCTGTTTTATGATGCACCAAATGTTTTCTATGGGTGAAAGATCTGGACTGCAGGCTGGCCAGTTCAGTACCCGGACCCTTCTTCTACGCAGCCATGATGCTGTAATTGATGCAGTATGTGGTTTGGCATTGTCATGTTGGAAAATGCAAGGTCTTCCCTGAAAGAGACGTCGTCTGGATGGGAGCATATGTTGCTCTAGAACCTGGATATACCTTTCAGCATTGATGGTGTCTTTCCAGATGTGTAAGCTGTCCATGCCACACGCACTAATGCAACCCCATACCATCAGAGATGCAGGCTTCTGAACTGAGCGCTGATAACAACTTGGGTCGTCCTTCTCCTCTTTAGTCCGAATGACACGGCGTCCCTGATTTCCATAAAGAACTTCAAATTTTGATTCGTCTGACCACAGAACAGTTTTCCACTTTGCCACAGTCCATTTTAAATGAGCCTTGGCCCAGAGAAGACGTCTGCACTTCTGGATCATGTTTAGATACGGCTTCTTCTTTGAACTATAGAGTTTTAGCTGGCAATGGTGGATGGCACGGTGAATTGTGTTCACAGATAATGTTCTCTGGAAATATTCCTGAGCCCATTTTGTGATTTCCAATACAGAAGCATGCCTGTATGTGATGCAGTGCCGTCTAAGGGCCCGAAGATCACGGGTACCCAGTATGGTTTTCTGGCCTTGACCCTTACGCACAGAGATTCTTCCAGATTCTCTGAATCTTTTGATGATATTATGCACTGTAGATGATGATATGTTCAAACTCTTTGCAATTTTACACTGTCGAACTCCTTTCTGATATTGCTCCACTATTTGTCGGCACAGAATTAGGGGAATTGGTGATTCTCTTCCCATCTTTACTTCTGAGAGCCGCTGCCACTCCAAGATGCTCTTTTTATACCCAGTCATGTTAATGACCTATTGCCAATTGACCTAATGAGTTGCAATTTGGTCCTCCAGCTGTTCCTTTTTTGTACCTTTAACTTTTCCAGCCTCTTATTGCCCCTGTCCCAACTTTTTTGAGATATGTTGCTGTCATGAAATTTCAAATGAGCCAGTATTTGGCATGAAATTTCAAAATGTCTCACTTTCGACAGTTGATATGTTGTCTATGTTCTATTGTGAATACAATATCAGTTTTTGAGATCTGTAAATTATTGCATTCCGTTTTTATTTACAATTTGTACTTTGTCCCAACTTTTTTGGAATCGGGGTTGTACATTAATTTTTGTACTAATTTCATGCAAGAGTGTCACACCTGTGCGCCTTGGCGTGTGCATCAGATAGACTCTCAGGCGCGCTCTGGACAGCGCATGCACCAAGCAGACTCTAGGGCGCGCCGTAAACGACTCGCACCTGCACAGTATTAAGGTGCAATCACCGCGCTTATATAAAAACTGTGAAGACACACTTACTTTGCAAAGTATTGAGTTGCATTGCTGACACATTACTGAGCCTTATTTCCTTGTTTGGCTTCCTGATTTCCTGTTTCTCGTCTTTGATTCTGCCGAGTCTATGATAGCCTGCCTCGCTCAACCTATTGCCTGTTTCATCGTTTTATGATTTTGCCTGCCCTTCTGGATTGTTTATGTGCCTTCACTTGTGTTAATAAACACACCTTCTGCACTTACATCCGTCTCCCAACCATCTCTGACAGAATACTTCGCACTCCCTGATAAAGAGAATGCACATTCACTTGTTCATACGTCATGTTCAGGAACAAACATGGCGCTAACATGGCCACCATCAAATGATGTGGTTGGAGTCTTGTTCTTGGACTCGACTCGAAATTTTTTTTAATGACTTAGACTTGACTCGAGAACACTGGGGACTCGAGACTGGACTTGGATGCGAGGGTTAGGGACACGACTACAACACTGTCTTCTTCTTTAGCGTACGTAAACATTTGGCCTCATCTGTATTCCATTTCCATGAAATAATCCATATATGTTACTCTTTAAATTCTTCTTTAAATCTTCCAAGCACTCTTTACAGAGAACATGATGAAATTATTCTTTCACCTGGGCTGCCAGTTAGATTAATTTTTAATGTGCAATGTCATTTTATTTATTAAAACAGCCAGTGATTGTGTACGAGCTCCATAAAACCAGAACATGATTTCATGAAATAACAAAGAACAAATTTGATGTGGTTAGATTTCATATAAATAAAGAAATACACTAAGACGGACCTTAAATTAATTGACCTGCAAAAGTAAGAGCACATAAATAAATCAAAACCTTTCAAGCTCATTTACTGTTAAACTTTAAGCTAGTTGAGTACATTTAAGTGCGGACTGTTTTGAATAGCTCGGTCCACTTTTCATCAAATAAACTTCAGTTTATTTTTTTCTGTATGTATGAATCATTTTGCATCAAAATGAACGCATAATTAACGCTAGCACTATCACAGAGTAAAGCATTTACCGATGTTTTTAGATAATGAGACAGAAAAAAACCCCACTGCAGTATTAATAACACAATTACCATTCACACTCGTTTTAGTCCAGCTGTTTATTCATGCAGGTATCTAATCAACCAATCATGTGGCAGCAGAACAAAGCAGAAAAATCAGTTTTGGTTAACGTTCACATCAAACATCAGAATGATCTCAGTGGTGATGATCGTGACACTGGCGTTGGTGCCAGACATAATGGTTTGAGTATTTCAGGAACTGCTGACCTCCTGGGATTTTCATTCACGACAGTGTATAAAATTTATGCAGTATGGTGCAAAAAAAAAAAAAAAAATCATCCAGTGAGCAGGTGCTTGTTGATGAGACAGGGAGACGTCTACGATAACTCAAGTAACCACTCTTTACATATGTGGTGAGCAGAAAAGCATCTCAGAATGCACAACACATGGAACACTGAGGAGGATTGTCTCCAACAGCAGGAGAGCACATCGAGCTCCACTCCCAAGCCCCGCGTGATTGGATAATATTCTGAATGAGCAGGGGTGCAGGTGTTTTCCTATTAAAGTGGCCAGTGAGTGTGAGATTGTTACCTGTAGTGTTATGAGTGCAGTTATCACACACTCCTCCTCCACCACGGAAGTGCTCCTGAGGGTGAGGGTCCACATTGGCATCGTAGTGGCAGGACGCTGCGTGTCCGTGACACTGGCAGGGTCGGCAGTTATACGCCTGCACCTGAGTCCCTGCTCGGAACGGCTTGTCGTTGAACAGCGGTCCGCATCGTTCACACTGTCCAAAAAGACCGAGACATAAGTGGAAAAAAAAAAGATATCCACTGAACAAATAAGACAAAAACACTCAACATTTTTCTAACATACACACAAACAATCTGGTCATTTATGAATGATGACTTTCAATAGCACGCTTAACTCGAGCACTGTACAGCGATCATGCAAGAACATTAAAACCACTGACAGATGATATGAAAAACATTGATTATCTCATTACAATGGGATCTGTAAAGAGGTGGGATATATTCGGCAGCAAGAGAACAGTCAGTTCTTGAAGTTGATGTGTTGGAAGCAGGAAACATGGGCAAGCGTAAGGATCTGAATGATTTTAACAACGTCCAAATTGTGATGGCGAGATGACTGGGTCTGAGCATCTCCAAAATGGCATGTCTTACAGTGGTGCTTGAAAGTTTGTGAACCCTTTAGAATTTTCTATATTTCTGCATAAATATGACCTAAAACATCATCAGATTTTCACACAAGTCCTAAAAGTAGATAAAGAGAACCCAGTTAAACAAATGAGATAAAAAAATATATACTTGGCCATTTATTTATTGAGGAAAATGATCCAATATTACATATCGGTGAGTAGCAAAAGTATGTGAACCTTTGCTTTCAGTATCTGGTGTGACCCCCATGTGCAGCAATAACTGCAACTAAACGTTTCCGGTAACTGTTGATCAGTCCTGCACACTGGCTTGGAGGAATTTTAGCCCATTCTTCCGTACAGAACAGCTTCAACTCTGGGATGTTGGTGGGTTTCCTCACATGAACTGTTTGCTTCAGGTCCTTCCACAATATTTCGATTGGATTAAGGTCAGGACTTTGACTTGGCCATTCCAAAACATTCACTTTATTCTTCTTTAACCATTCTTTGGTAGAACGACTTGTGTGCTTAGGGTTGTTGTTTTGCTGCATGACCTACCTTCTCTTGAGATTCAGCTCATGGACAGATGTCCTGACATTTTCCTTTAGAATTCGCTGGTATAATTCAGAATTCATGTTCCATCAATGATGGCAAGCCATCCTAGCCCAGATGCAGCAAAACAAGCCCAAACCATGATATCACCATGTTTCACAGACGGGATAAGGTTCTTATGCTGGAATGCAGTGTTTTCCTTTCTCCAAACATAACGCTTCTCATTTAAACCAAAAAGTTCTATTTTGGTCTCATCCGTCCACAAAACATTTTTCCAATAGCCTTCTGGCTTGTCCACGTGATCTTTAGCAAACTGTAGCTGAGCAACAATGTTGTTTTTGGAGAGCAGTGGCTTTCTCCTTGAAACCCTGCCATGCACACCATTGTTGTTCAGTGTTCTCCTGATGGTGGACTCATGAACATTAACATTAGCCAATGTGAGAGAGGCCTTCAGTTGCTTAGAAGTTACCCTGGGGTCCTTTGTGACCTCGCCAACTATTACACACCTTGCTCTTGGAGTGATCTTTGTTGGTCGACCACTCCTGGGGAGGGTAACAATGGCCTTGCATTTCCTCCATTTGTATACAATCTGTCTGACTGTGGATTGGTGGAGTCCAAACTCTTTAGAGATGGTTTTGTAACCTTTTCCAGCCTGATGAGCATCAACAACGCTTTTTCTGAGGTCCTCAAAAATCTCCTTTGTTCATGCCATTATACATTTCCACAAACATGTGTTATGAAGATCAGACATTGATAGATCCCTGTTCTTTAAATAAAACAGTGTGCCCACTCACACCTGTTTGTCATCCCATTGATTGAAAACACCTGACTCTAATTTCACCTTCACATTAACTGCCAATCCTAGAGGTTCACATACTTTTGCCACTCACAGATATGTAATATTGGATCATTTTCCTCAATAAATAAATGACCAAGTACAATATTTTTGTCTCATTTGTTTAACTGGGTTCTCTTTATCTACTTTTCGGACTTGTGTGAAAATCTGATGATGTTTTAGGTCATATTTCTGCAGAAATAGAGAAAATTCTAAAGGGTTCACAAACTTTCAAGCACCACTGTATGGGGTGAACAAAAATTGTTCAGGAAAATGACAAAGAATTGAGGTCTGATCCATCGAGGCTCCACCCCACAACTTACAGGACTTAAAGGATCTGCTGGTAACATTTTGGCACCAGACACCAGAGCACACCTTCAGAGGTCTTGTGGAGTCCAGGCCTGGATGCGTTAGAGCCATTTTGGTGGTTCAAGCGGACCTACACAATATTAGGCAGATGGCTTTAATGTTGTGGCTGATTGGTGTATCACCTAACATATCAGCCTAACATTCATTAATCAGAGTTTTAAGCTGTTTTTTGATTTTCTAAACAGTGACTAAAGCCAATTTTAAAGGCGTTCTTCACTTTATTCTGATGGCTCAGGGAGCGGCGAATGCTCTTAATGTCAGGCGGTTGTTAGAACACCCAGGGAACCCTGGGGGATTGCTAATTTACAGACCACCTGCTTCTACAGCCTTTTATACACACCATGAGCCTGACAAGTGGGCAGATACCCTTGGGATTTAGGTATTTATACCACACACGGTGTTTAAGAGCTTAAGAAATATCAGTGCCGTAATGCAGACCTTGCTTAATAATAATAATAATAATAATAATAATAATAATAATAACAACAAAAAAAATGTCTCAAAGACCACCCGGGACTTTTAGTCTGATTACTAAATGCTTTCTGTTACTGCAAGGGGAAAAAAAACAAAACAAATTAACACACCATAAGAGCTGTAAAAATCATGTGAAAGCAATTAATACATAGTGTATATAATACAGTGTATGTATATGGCTTAAAAATCAAACATACTACAGAAGTTTTAATTAAGGATGTGGGGAAAAAACTGAGATAGAAACTGATTTCACGTGTTACCTTCAAGAAAAACAAACCATTCAGTCACGCTTTTGTTTTCCACTGAGTGCCTTTCAGTTTAATCATAATATTTTATTACATAGATACGAGTGTTTTACTGGGAAATACGCCACTTGTACTTTTAATCCGAGCTCCATCCGGGACATGGAGAACCAAAAGTGTGACGTAAATCTCTATATGCCACTCGTGAGGAAATCGATGAATTGTTTTGATAAATTTGGGCGCTTGTTGTTTGTGAATGTGTCTATATAATAAAAAGAAAAAAGAAAATCACACATTGGCTTGAAGATATGAAGTTTATCTTCTCGTGTTGAAAAATTCACATTTTTCATATGAAATACATCGCAGATCTGAGTGACATATTTAAATAATATTGGCTAGTGCTGAGTGGTATATCAGATATGTTTCATTCAGCTAGTAAGATATTGAATGAGTCAAAGATGAGTGAATGGAATATATCTGATAGACCATGGAAAAAAGCCATTATTATTATTATTATTATTATTATTATTATTATTATTATTATACATACACACTCTCTTTTCCAGTTTTTCGATGTCCATTGGTATGTTTTTCTCTTGTAAACAGAGGAGAACCATCAAGATATTCTTGGCCTTCAGAGAAGCCCCAAACATATCAACAATTTCAAATGTTATATGTAATTTCTTTCATTCTTTAATTGCTTTCATTCTTTCATAATTTCGTTATAATTATTATCTTCTAATTCTAATTTGCCCTCATTTTCTGTCAAATTTGCTTCAGAAATGAAAGGGTTACGATCCTGAAAACATTAAAATCGAGTTATCCAATGAGGTTTTTTTTTCTTTTTTGTCTCTAGGCTGAGAAGAGTTTCGAGCTGACTCGCTCATTGGTTAGGACTTCATTGCCGGGACAGAAGGCCATGGCAGTGTATGTTTATGTAGGAAGTGACAGATGAATTAACCAATCAGATATTGATTTATAGTGGGAGGGACCAAAAATTTATCGCTCTCGGCCTTCTTGAAGGCCAACACAAGCTTAACCGTGAGTCAGCGCCGTCAGCGCAGCAGTGAAGTCAGCTTCCAGCCAGTGTAGCGATCATCAGTAGTGTTAGTGAATGCTAATAAAGCAGTCATTGCCAGTGCTATCGAGAGCAAGTAGCACAGGCTAACGACCGAGGAACTAAGATTTCTGTCTCCAGACTCTTCTTCCACACTGCACACTCGCTGCAGTATTTTTCACTCATACATAAGTATTTATTTCCCTTTGTAATTGACTTAGTTACTTTTAAAATCAACATCGAGAGTTACATACAACGGAGCGACCTGGCACCCTCCCGCTAATCCCTTGCAAAACCCTTTGCCCTGTTGCTTTTTTAGTGTGTCTGGCTAAGGTTTGGCTGAGCTCAAGTCCCAGCTCTAATAGTAACAGTTCGCCACTGCTTGTGAAGAATATCTAATGAAGTTTTGGCAGCCTTTCACGTGTTCAATGCGTCTTTCTCGGCGAACACATAAATGGTTGCGTGCATGCACAGCAGAAAACTTTCTCATTCGATATTTGCATCAGCTCCGACGTGTGACATCATATTGTCTTGACAACCATGCAATATCGTAAACCATATTGAGCACTCATTCTCCACTGGGTAGAGTAGTGTAATATACAGTGGTGCTTGAAAGTTTGTGAACCCTTTAGAATTTTCTATATTTCTGCAGAAATATGACCTAAACCATCATCAGATTTTCACACAAGTCCTAAAAGTAGATAAAGAGAACCCAGTTAAACAAATGAGACAATAAATATTATACTTGGTCATTTATTTATTGAGGAAAATGATCCAATATTACATATCTGTGAGTGGCAAAAGTATGTGAACTTCTAGGATTAGCAGTTAATTTGAAGGTGAAATTAGAGTCAGGTGTTTTCAATCAATGGGATGACAATCAGGTGTGAGTGGGCACACTATTTTAATTAAAGAACAGGGATCTATCAAAGTCTGATCTTCACAACACATGTTTGTGGAAGTGTATCATGGCATGAACAAAGGAGATTTCTGAGGACCTCAGAAAAAGCGTTGTTGATGCTCATCAGGCTGGAAAAGGTTACAAAAACAACTCTAAAGAGTTTGGACTCCACCAATCCACAGTCAGACAGATTGTGTGCAAATGGAGGAAATTCAAGACCATTGTTACCCTCCCCAGGACTGGTTGACCAACAAAGATCACTCCAAGAGCAAGGTGTGTAATAGTCAGCGAGGTCACAAAGGACCCCAGGGTAACGTCTAAGTGACTGAAGGCCTCACTCACATTGGCTAATGTTAATGTTCATGAGTCCACCTTCAGGAGAACACTGAACAACAATGGTGTGCATGGCAGGGTTGCAAGGACAAAGCCACTGCTCTCTAAAAAGAACATTGCTGCTCATCTGCAGTTTGCTAAAGATCACGTGGACAAGCCAGAAGGCTATTGGAAAAATGTTTTGTGGACGGATGAGACCAAAATAGAACTTTTTGGTTTAAATGAGAAGCGTTATGTTTGGAGAAAGGAAAACACTGCATTCCAGTATAAGAACCTTATCCCATCTGTGAAACATGCTGGTGGTAGTATCATGGTTTGGGCCTGTTTTGCTGCATCTGGGCCAGGACGGCTTGCCATCATTGATGGAGCAATGAATTCTGAATTATACCAGCGAATTCTAAAGGAAAATGTCAGGACATCTGTCCATGAACTGAATCTCAAGAGAAGGTGGGTCATGCAGCAAGACAACAACCCTAAGCACAGAAGTCGTTCTACCAAAGAATGGTTAAAGAAGAATAAAGTGAATGTTCTGGAATGGCCAAGTCAAAGTCCTGACCTTAATCCAATCGAAATGTTGTGGAAGGACCTGAAGCGAGCAGTTCATGTGAGGAAACCCACCAACATCCCAGAGTTGAAGCTGTTCTGTACAGAGGAATGGGCTAAAATTCCTCCAAGCTGGTGTGCAGGACTGATCAACAGTTACCGGAAATGTTTAGTTGCAGTTATTGCTGCACAAGGGGGTCACACCAGATACTGAAAGCAAAGGTTCATATACTTTTGCCACTCACAGATATGTAATATTGGATCATTTTCCTCAATAAATAAATGATCAAGTATAATATTTTTGTCTCATTTGTTGAACTGGGTTCTCTTTATCTACTTTTAGGACTTGTGTGAAAATCTGATGATGTTTTAGGTCATATGCAAAAATATAGAAAATTCTAAAGGGTTCAGAAACTTTCAAGCACCACTGTATGTAGGATAAGCAATACACTAATGATATTGCATGCTATCAAACCAAATGAATGAAATATGCTAGACGGGAATGGAACACGTTTTTATTCCATTGAAAAAGTGTCCTGTATGTATAATAATTCCTGATATTTCATTCCGATGACGTCACTCCCGGCGTTTTCCCGCTGACTGGATGCATGTTGTCAAAATGGTTCAAAATTAAAATTCTTTTGATTAACTTGTGTTTTTTTTTTTGTTTGCTTGTTTGTTTTGTGGATGTGTCCATGTAATATAAAGAACATTACATGGTGGCACAAAGATTTGAACTTTATCTTCTCGTGTTGAAATATTCACCACTTGACGACAAACTTCATATCTTTGCTCCACCGTGTAATATCCTCTATGTATTACATGTTTTTGAATGATAATTTTGTACTTTTTTATTTTCTATCCAAATCGCCATTTTCTAAATTAAAAAAATTTAAAAAAATAAAAAAATAAACGGCGGCACGGTGGTGTAGTGGTTAGCGCTGTCGCCTCACAGCAAGAAGGTCCTGGGTTCGAGCCCCGTGGCCGGTGAGGGCCTTTCTGTGCGGAGTTTGCATGTTCTCCCCGTGTCCGCGTGGGTTTCCTCCGGGTGCTCCGGTTTCCCCCACAGTCCAAAGACATGCAGGTTAGGTTAACTGGTGACTCTAAATTGACCGTAGGTGTGAATGTGAGTGTGAATGGTTGTCTATGTGTCAGCCCTGTGATGACCTGGCGACTTGTCCAGGGTGTACCCTGCCTTTCGCCCGTAGTCAGCTGGGATAGGCTCCAGCTTGCCTGCGACCCTGTAGAAGGATAAAGCGGCTAGAGATAATGAAAAAAATAAACATATTGGTCCAAATCAGGCGCCTGAATCCTCAACTCTGTTACTGTCACTCATACAGTTATTTAAGTGCAATTACAATTTATAAGGTGTTAGTCATTATTGTGAATAAATTATGCAGAATAATTATGCAGTGTTGCCATGTCACGGTTTCTATGCATGGCTTTCTATTCTGTCTGGGTTTTTTCAGGGTTCTTAGGACTCCTCCGTCTCCAAAACATGCCAGTAGGTTAGCTGGGGATTCTGAATTGCCTCTAGTTCTGAATGAGTGAGTGATGTGTCCTACGTTAGGTTCTTGTCCATGCTAATTGAACTTTTCTGCCAGTCGTGTCTGACAGTTGGATCTTTATTTAAAATTCAAACCACATTTTCAGCTCATTGGTGCAAACAGTGAGCAAAATAAACTGGTCTTCACTGATTTACAAGCAGATCAGAGTAGTGTTGTCCTGCTGAACAAACAACCTCCTGATTCAGTTTAGTCTGATGCTCAGGAAACAATAATCTCAACCAAGTTGACAGTTGAACTGCTGTTAAATTGGGTCTGTGTATTTCGGATCAAAGCACTAAGGGTATGAAAACTCAGGAAACTTGGCACAGATATCAGAAATGGTGACCATCAGGTTCAGCTTGGACTTAGGCTCAATAGCATCCCCAATGATATTTTTATTTAATTTTTATACATTTTGGGCTTCCAGTTTCACCAACATGCACCACGTTTGATAGACACATGGATCTTTTTAAGACAAAGCAATTTGACAAAGACATCTCTTAAGACCACCTGCAGGATTTGGGATTTTTGACAGGCATCAATCTTTCAAATACTCCTCCTCGGGTGTTCATCAGATTCAAACCTAATGTGTCCAGTCTGATGTGAAGATGCTAAATTGCAAAGGAATTTTTTCTATCTTAAATGGTGTTTTCATGGTGAGGCAATCAATTAGCATCTTATACCACACAAAAAGGAAGTGTGGTATCATTCTGCAATGTACATCATGCAATATGGTGCATAAATATCAATCCTGGCTCCTGAACCAGACGCTGCTGCGCTGTTGGTGCTTGGGCCCAGTGATCACTGCTCGCTGCTTTATTCATACTTTGAAATGAAACATGTACGCTAATCACTTTCCTTAGCAACAGTCAAGTCAAGTTTATTTGTATAGCACTTTTAACAATAAACATTGTCGCAAAGCAGCTTTACAGAATTAGAACGGCTTAAAATATGAGCTAATTTTATCCCCAATCTATCCCCAATGAGCACGCCTGTGGTGACGGTGGCAAGGAAAAACTCCCTCAGACGACACGAGAAAGAAACCTCGAGAGGAACCAGACTCAAAAGGGAACCCATCCCCATCTGGGCAACAACAGACAACATGACTAACATTAACAGTCCTAACAAAGTCAGCTTCGTTGATGCTATAAACCCTCCACCAACGGAAACCCGAGTGCAAAACCGTTCACGACAACCGCAGTCCCAAAGTCAGCAAGTCAGCTGCAGTCCTAAAGTCAGCAAGTCAACTGCAGTCCCCAGCCACAAAAACACCACTGCAAGAGTCCAGAGCGTCCTCCAGGCGCAACCCCCAACTGTCCACATGGGGCCGCCCTCCACAGGAGCGATGCGATGAGACTCCAACCAGACACAGGGCACCACGATGGACCAGGCAGGTCCGAGGAGCAGAAGAGACCAGCATCTCGATCCCAGGACCGACATGTAACTCAGAGGGACAGATTTGGGGGGGGAAGAGAGAGAAAACACAGGTTGTTAGGTATGCCCAATGTCACCTGAATAAGTAGGAACAGTATACATATTGCACTGAGTACAAGCAGGGACTCCGGCAACTAACTATGACAGCATAACTAAAAGGGGAGAGCCAGAAGGTAACACAGGCATGAGGGAGCCCCGGGACATAAAGCAGCCAGCCACTACACCGTCAACAAACTCGAGTGAGCAAGCGAGTGGGGACTGACAGCATCCATGCATCCCAGTTTACCAAAACACTCTATGTCTGAGGACCCTCCAGATCTACACCTTTACCTCATAAACACCATTAACACAAGGCTTGACTAAACAGATAGGTTTTCAGCCTAGACTTAAACACTGAGACTGTGTCTGATTCCCGAACACGACTTGGAAGGCTGTTCCATAACTGTGGGGCTTTGTAAGAGAAGGCTCTGCCCCCTGATGTAGCCTTCACTATACGAGGTACCAGCAGATAGCCTGCACCTTGGGATGGGGCCAGAGCATACTACAGCATCGAACATCGCCTTCGCTAATTTAAACACCTCTACAAAGTTACTCTTAGTAACCACAGACTGGCAAAGGTGTATATCATTAGCTCCTGCATGGATAACTATCCTTGAGAACCTGTGCTTGCCTAGGAACCTAAGATTACCTGCTATGTCCAGCACCCTGGCTCCCGGTATACACCTGACTAAAGCTGCTGGTGCCCCTAAAGGCTGAGCTAATTTCACATGCCGCATGATAGAGTCCCCTATAACCAGAGCTCTTTCAGGTTTCTGAGCGGGTGCATCACTAAGGAGAGCAAACCTTAATAACAGGAACCAAGCAGATATTATCTCAGGTATACAGTTCAGGTGCTCATTTATTAAACATCATCACCAACTGACCAGGCTTGTAGTACTTGAGTCCGACTCGTGCCATAATTTTAAGGACTCATAACTTGACTTGGACTTGAGCACTGATGACTTGGACTTGGACTCGTGCATTAACTGCATTCGGACTTGTAAATTGGAGATGAGGACTGATTTTTTCTTTATTTTTTGCAACATGCCATAATAATTTGGCATAAGATATTTATTATATCTGATTTTTTATTATATATACTGGTTTACGGCGGCACGGTGGTGTAGTGGTTAGCGCTGTCGCCTCACAGCAAGAAGGTCCTGGGTTCGAGCCCCGGGGCCGGCGAGGGCCTTTCTGTGTGGAGTTTGCATGTTCTCCCCGTGTCTGCGTGGGTTTCCTCCGGGTGCTCCGGTTTCCCCCACAGTCCAAAGACATGCAGGTTAGGTTAACTGGTGACTCTAAATTGACCGTAGGTGTGAATGTGAGTGTGAATGGTTGTCTGTGTCTATGTGTCGGCGCTGTGATGACCTGGCGACTTGTCCAGGGTGTACCCCGCCTTTCGCCCGTAGTCAGCTGGGATAGGCTCCAGCTTGCCTGCGACCCTGTAGAAGGATAAAGCGGCTAGAGATAATGAGATGAGATGAGATACTGGTTTACCTCTGTCTGTCCGTCCGTCCATCCGTCCGTCCGTATTTCTGTCTTTCCGAAACACCCTTTTTCTCAGCAACCACAAATCATAGCCACTTGGTACTTGGTACCAAACTTCACCTTGGGGTTCTATACCATGTATACCGTTTTCAGGTCTGTCGCACATCGACTTCCTGTTTACTCACTGAATGTATTCATGAAACATATATGGTGGATTTACAAAACTTTCGTAACACTTTTCCCAGTGACTACAAATCAAAACTGCTTGATATTTGGTACCGAGCTTCAGCTTGGGGTTCTATACTGTGTGTACCATTTTCAGATCTGTTGCACATCAACCTCCTGTTTACCAACTGAAAGTATTTATGAAACATATAGGGTGGATTTTGACGCTATTTCAAGAAGCAAAATGCTATTTCAAAATGACAGTTTACCAGGATGCTATTTGAAATCCCTGGGGAGAACACTGCTCTTTACTTCCTTGTTTCAGGGTTAATTATTTGTTAGAGTCAACATTCATAATAAATGTCCTATTCCTTCGATTGCTTGCATTCTGATATAAGCGAGAGCAGGGGTATACATAAGTGAGCAGTAGCTCACAGTTGATCTTGTTATATCTACATTAATTTTTATATTAATTTCGTGCAACAGAATGCACATTCACCTGTTCACACATCATGTTCAGGAACAAACTAACGTTAATGGCGCTAAAATGCCTGGAGAGAACGTCCCTAGGATTGTCCGCTTTGCTTATACAGACTTCTTGCGCAGTGGGAAAAAAATGCACTGCTATGTGTTCCATATGTAGTCGAATTATCGAAGAGACGACGGGGACAACCTCGAACTTCAATCGTCATTTGGTAAGACTCCACCCAGAGAAGTAAGTGACATGCTGTGTTCATTGCCCTGTTGATAGCAGGGCTTGCTTGCTGAGCGATGAACTAGCTAGTGTTAACCCTCTCTCATGTTATTTGCCCTGTTGATAGTGGGCGGGGCTTATTGAGTGATGAACAAGCTTTTTATCTGTAGCCTGTTAACTAAAATGGAGCAGTCAAGCAGTAACATTAGTCCAACACAGTAGCAGAGACGGTTTTACAGAAAGACAGCAACAGCCATCATCAAATGGTGTGGTTGGAGTCTTGTTCTCAGACTCGACTTGAAATTTTCTTTCATGACTTGGACTTGACTCAGACTTGAACACTGGGGACTCGAGACTGGACTTGGACTCGAGGTTTAGTGACTCGACTACAACACTGCAACTAACGCAGAAGCAGACTTATTTTGCTGTTAAAGAGTGGGATAGATAAACAGATCAATGAACATAGAACAGTGAAATAAAGGAGGGTGTCCTTGTTGTTTATTACAGCCTAACTGAAACATAAAGGAACTTGATCATTCATAAATACTGTATAATTAAAGGGTCATCCATAAATCCCTCATCATACTGTCTTAGGATCTGCTCTGAATTCTTCACTCAGAGGGTGGTGAGCAGTAAAGGAAAAGATCCTGTGTCCAGTGTTATTGTGAGTGTTATGATAAATACAGTGAAAAGAATAAATATGGAACATGAAGCAATTCTCCGCAACTGAACAAACCTGTGTTTTCCAATAGATTCAAACGAAGTGCAAGTAAGAACGCTGGGATTGAACCTGGAGTGTGTTCTGATTCTGTGTGAAAGGCCTGCATGAATACCATGGCTAATTTCACACTCCTTGGCTCAACCTTTAGCCTGCACTGCTTTAGCATGCTTCGCCAACACAGTGCCATCGCCACCATGTAACTGTTTTGGATAAGGCCACGGTGTGGAGAGCAACGCTGGTGCCTGCATACCAACACACCTGACATTTTATACTTCTTTATGTTCCTATCCTTACATTTATCTAAAGTTCAGTAGGATAAATTGAATCAGGTCCAATGTGTATGTGTGTAAGCAGGCGGAAGAGGTACTCATTTGGTCTGAAGCTCTATGAAAGCAGGCGTATGACTCTGGAGACGTTCAGAAATTAAGAGAGGTCACTGAGTGCTCCACCATGTGTCAGGTGACTTCAGCTGCTTTAATGTCACCACGGAAATTGTGAGGATTAGGTCCAAATTCATTTCTCTGAATACAGCATTCATCAGAATAGAGAAATTAAATATTCATTATTTTTATTCTATCCACATTCACTGGATATGAGCAATCGCACGCTCTGATTGGCTACTCTACTACTAGGCTATCAGCTCATATTGCTGGGTTTCAGTCATGTGACTATTCTTAGCGGTTTTACCTGAAGTGAAATAGCTGGTGGTCTAAACGGCTGCCATAGGGCAAACAACTAGCGATAACTTATCAGAGTACGCTCATAATCTAGAAGCCACGGCTTGCTTTAGATATATTCAGACGATTGCTATGTGCAATGGAATCGACCCCTACAGTCTGGGAAAGAAGGATTTGTCATACGATCTCGAAAACTACCCTTCAGTCGAGTTCCCCGACATCTCAAATTATCTGGTGTTGCAGACACCCTTCTACACCGCAAAACAGATGAAAGCGTGGAAGAGTATGGAGGCTTACAACTTTTTTGTATGTAGCTGGGTAAAGGACCTCGGTATCAAGTTACTGCTGAATGAACCCTTTATTGTTTTTGCCCGTGTAAGTATGGTTTTTTTTAAGCTTTTCGTTCACATCTTTACAACAAAGCGCTGCAAGTTGAAGTGTAAACAAACAACAGTTGGCTTGATTCTCACTTGTGTTGGCTCTTATCTCACAGGTAAATCATTCACAAAGATCATCAGAAACCCCTTTAAAGACCTGGATCTTACAACCCCGATTCCAAAAAAGTTGGGACAAAGTACAAATTGTAAATAAAAACAGAATGCAATAATTTACAAATCTTAAAAACTGATATTGTATTCACAGTAGAACATAGACAACATATCAAATGTCGAAAGTGAGACATTTTGAAACTTCATGCCAAATATTGGCTCATTTGAAATTTCATGACAGCAACACATCTCAAAAAAGTTGGGACAGGGGCAATAAGAGGCTGGAAAAGTTAAAGGTACAAAAAAGGAACAGCTGGAGGACCAAATTGCAACTCATTAGGTCAATTGGCAATAGGTCATTAACATGACTGGGGATAAAAAGAGCATCTTGGAGTGGCAGCGGCTCTCAGAAGTAAAGATGGGAAGAGGATCACCGATCCCCCTAATTCTGTGCCGACAAATATTGGAGCAATATCAGAAAGGAGTTCGACAGTGTAAAATTGCAAAGAGTTTGAACATCATATCATCTATAGTGCATAACATCATCAAAAGATTCAGAGAATCTGGAAGAATCTCTGTGCGTAAGGGTCAAGGCTGGAAAATCATACTGGATGCCCGTGATCTTCGGGCCCTTAGACGGTACTGCATCACATACAGGCATCCTTCTGTATTGGAAATCACAAAATGGGCTCAGGAATATTTCCAGAGAACATTATCTGTGAACACAATTCACTGTGCCATCCGCCGTTACCAGCTAAAACTCTATATTTCAAAGAAGAAGCCGTATCTAAACATGATCCAGAAGCACAGATGTCTTCTCTGGGCCAAGGCTCATTTAAAATGGACTGTGGCAAAGTGGAAAACTGTTCTGTGGTCAGACGAATCAAAATTTGAAGTTCTTTATGGAAATCAGGGACGCCGTGTCATTCGGACTAAAGAGGAGAAGGACGACCGAAGTTGTCATCAGTGCTCAGTTCAGAAGCCTGCATCTCTGATGGTATGGGGTTGCATTAGTGCATGTGGCATGGGCAGCTTACACATCTGGAAAGACACCATCAATGCTGAAAGGTATATCCAGGTTCTAGAGCAACATATGCTCCCATCCAGACGACGTCGCTTTCAGGGAAGACCTTGCATTTTCCAACATGACAATGCCAAACCACATACTGCATCAATTACAGCATCATGGCTGCATAGAAGAAGGGTCCGGGTACTGAACTGGCCAGCCTGCAGTCCAGATCTTTCACCCATAGAAAACATTTGGCGCATCATAAAACGGAAGATACGACAAAAAAGACCTAAGACAGTTGAGCAACTAGAATCCTACATTAGATAAGAATGGGTTAACATTCCTATCCCTAAACTTGAGCAACTTGTCTCCTCAGTCCCCAGACGTTTACAGACTGTTGTAAAGAGAAAAGGGGATGTCTCACAGTGGTAAACATGGCCTTGTCCCAACTTTTTTGAGATGTGTTGTTGTCATGAAATTTAAAATCACCTAATTTTTCTCTTTAAATGATACATTTTCTCAGTTTAAACATTTGATATGTCATCTATGTTCTATTCTGAATAAAATGTGGAATTTTGAAACTTCCACATCACTGCATTCTGTTTTTATTTACAATTTGTACTTTGTCCCAACTTTTTTTGGAATCGGGGTTGTAGTTAAACAAGATGGAGAAGTGATTATGGCACATTGTAACTGTATGGTTGGGTAAGAAATTTGTTGCGACATTCATGCATATGGACTTTGTGAGGAGTAAACAAAGAAACAGCTGGGGACTTTAGCGCTTCGTGACTTAAAAAAGTACCGTAAAATAATGACACATAGCAAGAAATGTACTTGGAAAACACTAAGGACATAGCCGAGAGGGAGATACAAACCTTTCACCAAGTGATCACTGCAAACTCAAGCATGCTTCGACTCGGCTCCCTTCGATTTCAGTGAGAGGTTCAAAAGCCACCTTTCTTGACGTCTGTGTTCGTTCACCCTTTTTTATTAGTTCATGGGGAACCCTGAAGATGCTTTTATCAGTTTCACAGTTTGATCAATTCGAACAACCTAAAACAACGCAAGCGTAAGACATTTTTCAGGTGAGTAACGCACCTTCTCCGTACAAACGCTTTGTCAACTGAGCTTTGGTAGACCACCAGCTAAAGTTTTGAATGACTAATGAGGCGGATGTGAGGTCACGTGAAAACCGGCAATACCGTGAAGAGAGAAAAACAAAATGGCGGAGTGTGCTGCTGAACCAACCGAAGACGAAATAAAAACTCTACTTGAAAACAAAACCCCAAAAATTGTTATCAAGTATTTAAAAGAAACAGAAATAGCTAAAAGAATATAGTTTTTCCCCCAATATCTCCTGTTCTACACTCCAGTCCAGTCAGTGGCAGTAATGCACCTTTAAGTTGGTTTGCCAACCACCAAAAAAACCCCTAAAGAATAATAATAAGAAAACCCCCAAAATAAAAAAGCAACAAAAGATGGAATGAAAGTATTTGATGGTAAGAACATATCTTTTTTATTTTTCAATAATAATTATTATTATGGCGGCACAGTGGTGTAGTGGTTAGCACTGTCGCCTCACAGCAAGAAGGTCTGGGTTCGAGCCCCAGGGCCGGCGAGGGCCTTTCTGTGCGGAGTTTGCATGTTCTCCCCGTGTCCGCGTGGGTTTCCTCCGGGTGCTCCGGTTTCCCCCACAGTCCAAAGACATGCAGGTTAGGTTAACTGGTGACTCTAAATTGACCGTAGGTGTGAATGTGAGTGTGAATGGTTGTCTGTGTCTATGTGTCAGCCCTGTGATGACCTGGCGACTTGTCCAGGGTGTACCCCGCCTCTCGCCCGTAGTCAGCTGGGATAGGCTCCAGCTTGCCTGCGACCCTGTAGAAGGATAAAGCGGCTAGAGATAATGAGATGAGATGAATTATTATTATAGCATTTTTCACAAATTGCTCCTGTCATTTCGCCGGGTTGTTTACATTCTAAGCGGAAATGATTTTGTTGGACGTTTTGTATAAAGTTTTTAATTATCGAATTTGCAAAAAATAACAATAAAAATGCTCTGTTTCTCAAAATCCAGTGAATGTGGATAGAATGTGGATAGAACAGTGAATGTGGATAGAATGTGGATAGAACAGTTCTTCCCCTCAATCTTGTCATACATGGCTTATAGCCGACTCGGTGCTACGCGCCCCGTTGGCTATCAGCTCGTGTACGACTCGATTTCGTGGAATAACTGTTAATTATTTCCACTTGATCTATAACTGAATATCATGTAGACAGACAGGCATTCCCATTTACAACATTTACTCGCAGATGTATTAAGTATGTGATATACGCAAGCTTCCAAAAGGTTCTCAGGGAAATCAGATACACCGTATGGCCAAAAGTATGTAGACACCTGAACATAACTCTGTGGTACTGTATATGGGCCTTCTTCAAACACAAAGTTGGAAGCATATGATTGTCTTTGTATTCTGTAGCATTACAGTTTCCTTTCACTGGAACCAACAGGTCCAAACCCGTTCCAGGAGGACGATGATGATGCTCCTGTACACAAAGCGAGCTCCATGAAGACATGGTGTGTGAAGGTTGGAGTGAAGAACTCGAGTGTCCTGTACAGAGCCCTGGCTGAACTCAACCCCACTGAAGACCTTTGGGATGAACTGAACACCAGGCATTTTTGCCGGACATCACTAATTCTTGTGGCTGAATGAACAGAAAAGCCTTCCCAGAAGAGTGAATGCAGTGAGAGCAGCAAAAGGAACCAACTCGATATTAATGCCAGATCAAGCACATAATAAACATGGTCTGCAAAACTGACTCTGAAGTTCTACCACGATATTCTTTCACGTCACGTGATTCCAGAATAACTTACTAACCTTGACAGCTTCCTGTAAAAAAGTTTAAAAATATGAAAAAAAAAAATCCTCCTATCTGATATAACATTACTAAAGTTCTTTATTCCTGAAAGACACAACGGCCTCAGCCAATCAGTGTCACACAGACAGACGACACCGACAACACTGTCACTCTCACTGCTGCTCTGCACTGTGGCCTATTTAAATGCAGCATGTTTGCGCACACACACACACACACACACACACACACACACGGCATATTGCTTCAGGGTAGACCCCAATCCCGTCTCAGAGCCAGCTGTTCAGTTCCAGGGGTATTTCGGGTCTGATGTTTATCACTATCTGTCACACACACGAACCTGCTTTCCAGTCACTGTGTTACACGCGTCTATGGTTTGTTCCAGTAAACTCAACAACGGCGTGGAGAGAAAGCATCGGCCCGCCGTGAATTATGCATGGGCGCTCCTGAATAATTCAAATCACCAAACATAGGGTTTAAAAGTTTAATACGGGACTCAGTGCCTGTGTGTCAGCGTGTCTACATAGTGAACATGCTGTCTCTCAATAGAGGTGCATTCAAACAGTTGAAAGTTGGAATATTAATATTATAAAAAAAAAAAAAGGCGGGAAAGATAAGTGCCCACACTACAGGAGGGTAAATCAGGTTTTTTGATGTAGCCTTGGCAAATCAAGATATAACTGACCGAAAGTCCAATCTGTTTGGACTGTGGTGACATTTGCTCACATATCCTGAAGATAATAAAGTAGACAATTTGCTCCACCAAAGTTTTGACAGCTGTGACGTTTACAGCTGAAGTTAAATTCCTTTAAAAATTGCATTGAAATTTAATTCGCCATTCAATTGAGCTATAGCATTCCACTCCACTCATTTTGTTAAAAACTCAATCTACGGTCAAGTCGGAACCTCCTGCTAGGTTTTGGCATCAAATATCCTGGTGTTCTGGAGAATTCATGATGCCATCAAGCTTCACAAGAGTTGCTGATACACCAGCCACAAAACAACCCCAACACGTCACTGGACCCACACCCCCACAATTTCTTAATCGGACCACACATGCTACTTGTCTGTGAAGATTCTCAGTCATCCAGGTCATAGTAAACTGTGGGTGGTAAAAGAGAGCAACTGAGCTTGCTTGAAGCAGGTGGACTTTCAAGCAAGTCCAGTTGCTCTCTTTTACCACCCACAGCACACATAATACTGAAATTATATTGGCGCAATTTGAATGACTGTGTCTAACGTTTGTTTTATGCAATCAATTTGACTCAATTCACAAAGGATGCCAATATTTCTGGAGGGTACCATCTGTGGTCATTACATCAGGTATAACAGAGAGTGAGAGTACTGTAGACCCTAAAATTAGGGCATGCTTTGCCCAGTAGAACAAAAAAAAAAAAAATTTAAGAAACTTTCCATAAATCTGTGTAAGGGTGTGTCCATATAGTATTGTCACGATATTGTTGTCATAGAAACAAAACCAATACACAATGTGGGAATGCTTGTTTGATGATAAAGCATTCCCCAGCACCCTACCAGTGCTCTTTGGCAAAAATAAATAAATAAATAAATAAAATAAATAAATAAATAAATAAATAAATAAATAAAAGCACTAAATGGACATACATCCTAAGGTCTAAGGAGATTAAAAAAAGTGCATCTGGATATCTCATCTCATCTCATTATCTCATCTCATCTCATTATCTCTAGCTGCTTTATCCTGTTCTACAGGGTTGTAGGCAAGCTGGAGCCTATCCCAGCTGACTACGGGCGAAAGGCGGGGTACACCCTGGACAAGTCGCCAGGTCATCACAGGGCTGACACATAGACACAGACAACCATTCACACTCACATTCACACCTACGGTCAATTTAGAGTCACCAGTTAACCTAACCTGCATGTCTTTGGACTGTGGGAAAAACCGGAGCACCCGGAGGAAACCCACGCGGACATGGGGAGAACATGTAAACTTCACACAGAAAGGCCCTCGTCGGCCATTGGGCTCGAATCCGGACCTTCTTGCTGTGAGGTGACAGCGCTAACCACTACACCACCGTGCCGCCCTCATCTGGATATGTAATAATAAAATTCATAATATAAAACTATTATTACAACAGGGCGGCACGGTGGTGTAGTGGTTAGCGCTGTCGCCTCACAGCAAGAAGGTCTGGGTTCGAGCCCCGTGGCCGGCGAGGGCCTTTCTGTGTGGAGTTTGCATGTTCTCCCCGTGTCCGCGTGGGTTTCCTCCGGGTGCTCCGGTTTCCCCCACAGTCCAAAGACATGCAGGTTAGGTTAACTGGTGACTCTAAATTGACCGTAGGTGTGAGTGTGAATGGTTGTCTGTGTCTATGTGTCAGCCCTGTGATGACCTGGCGACTTGTCCAGGGTGCAGAGGTGGAAAAACTGGATTGACAAAGTAAAAGTCCTGCTTAGGTTTTCCTTCCTGTGCTCTCAACACAGGTGATTTCACCAATTAGCTCATCAACCTGGCTAAGGGGATGTGGTAATTAGGATCAGCTGGTTCATTGAATTGGCTGGAGCAAAAATGTGGCAGGGTTTTTACTTTCTGCACCCGGGTTTTTCCACCTCTGCCAGGGTGTACCCCGCCTTTCGCCCGTAGTCAGCTGGGATAGGCTCCAGCTTGCCTGCGACCCTGTAGAACAGGATAAAGCAGCTAGAGATAATGAGATGAGATGAGATTATTACAACAAATTATATTATAAAAAATCTGCCCATCCCTCATTTTATGTCAATGTTGTGTACACAGAGACATTTGCGTAAATTGTGTCTGAGGACTTTTCAGTGTAAAAATGTAGGTTTTGTTAAAACGAACTTGTTTTTCTTTAGCTTTGTAGAAAATGTGAAAAGAGAAATGTGTTGCTTGAGAAAGCCTGTTTATGTCTGAAATTCTAATAACTATAATTGTCCAAGAATTACTGCTTTTGACTGTAAAATGTTTGTGGTTATGCTCAAAGAGCAGATACACTGAGCCAATACCCTGAGCAGATGTCCTGAGCCGATACCCTGAGCCAATACCCTGAGCAGATGTCCTGAGCCAATACCCTGAGCAGATGCCCCGAACAGATGCCCTGAGCCGATGCCCTGAACAGATATCCCGAGCTGATACCCTGAGCCAATACCCCGAGCAGATGCCCCGAGCCGATACCCTGAACAGATATCCTGAGCAGATGCCCTGAGCAGATGCCATGAGCCAATACCCCAAGCATATGCCCTGAACAGATACCCTGAACAAATACCCTGAGCTGATACCCCGAACAGATGCCCCGAGCCAATACCCCGAGCAGATGCCCTGAACAGATGCCCCGAGCAGATGCCCTGAGCAGATACCCTGAGCAGACGCCCCGAGCAGATACCCTGAGCAGACGCCCCGAGCAGATACCCTGAGCAGATGCCCCGAGCAGATACCCTGAGCAGATGCCCCGAGCTGATGCCCCGAGCAGATGCCCCGAGCTGATGCCCCAAGCAGATACCCTGAGCAGATGCCCCGAGCAGATGCCCCGAGCAGATGCCCCAAGCTGATGCCCCAAGCAGATACCCTGAGCCGATTCCCCGAGCAGATACCATTGAGCCGATACCCTGAACAGATGCCCCGAGCAGATGCCCCGAGCAGATGCCCTGAGCTGATACCCCGAGCAGATACCCCGAGCAGATACCCTGAGCAGATGCCCCGAGCAGATACCCTGAGCTGATACCCCGAGCAGATATCCCAAGCAGATATCCCGAGTTGATACCACTGAGCAGACACCCCGAGCAGATACCCCGAGCAGATACCCCGAGCAGATACCCTGGGCATATACCCTGGGCAGACACCCTGAAAAGATACCCTGAGCAGATACCATTGAGCAGATACCCTGAGCAGATACCATTGAGCAGATACCCTGAGCAGATACCACTGAGTAGATACCCTGAGCCGATACCCTGAACAGATGCCCCGAGCAGATACCCTGAGCAGATGCCCCAAGCAGATGCCCCGAGCCAATACCCCAAGCAGATACCTTGAGCAGATACCATTGAGCAGATACCCTGAACAGATGCCCCGAGCAGATACCCTGAGCAGATGCCCCGAGCCGATACCCCGAGCAGATACCTTGAGCAGAAGCCCCGAGCAGATGCCCCGAGCAGATACCCTGAAAAGATACCATTGAGCAGATACCATTGAGCAGATACCCTGAGCAGATACCATTGAGCAGATACCATGAACAGATACCCCAAGCTGATACCCCAAGCAGATACCATTGAACAGATACCCCGAGCAGATGCCCTGAGCAGATGCCCACTCCCAAAACCATAACTAATGCATTTTGTGATAAGTCACACCTGAGACCCAAGTTAGTGAAGGGAACGAGGTGCAAAAATGAAATGCCTGTGCACGTCCAAGTGTTTTCACCATTTTAATGTATTCGACTCCTAGCACATTTTTAAAGAGAAACTGGGATTGTTGTATATCGTATTTTCTCCCATCTGATCCGATTCCCAATTCCAAAATACAACAGATCTCTCGAACACAAGACTTTCACACGATATCTCCTTTTCCGAAATATCTCAGGCTTGTTCTTGTGGCAGATAAACCAACATCAGAAAATGAATTCAGTTTTAGAAATCCTCTTAACATGCTTTTGTTGATGAAGTCGAAACTAAGATTATCACATTGCATCCCAAAACGACAGCACAGCTTGATACCTCCTCACTTTACTGATCCGAATCGAAACATCAGCTGATCTGCATTTACAGAGGTGATGAATCCAAATTCTACTTCGCAGATAAGAAACAATTTACATAAAAATGTTTACGCAGAAAATGAGGCCCCATGGAGTCCATGAACTTCTGATGTTGAGAAATGCCACACAATAAATAACCAAAAAACAGATATCAGACTGGTCCAATCCATAAAATTGGATTTAATCAGATTTAAAACTGACTTAAAATTTAACTGGTAAAAGTTACATTTTGAGCAATTTTTTTGTGGTTGTTCAATTCAGTCATGCTAAAATTCAGTCTTGTCTGAAAAATAAGAACCTACAACATAATTTGCTGAGAAATATCTGATTTTCAGAATTGTGAGCGATGTAAACAGTAACTTTTAATATTTTTGTGAAAGAGAATTTTGAATCATGACTAAAACTGATATCATTAGAGCTATATAACCTGGTGTGTGTGTGTGTGTGTGTGTGTGTGTGTGTGTGTGTGTGTGTGTGTGAAACGTTGCACTCGTGAAAGTGTGAGCAGTAGCAGTGTGTGTCATCAGAGCTTTCCTAGAGATATAATTACCTGTGCTGGACTCATCAGTAAGACACCCGGGGGTTGATGGGACAGCGCGATTAGAGCTCTGCTGCCCACAAAACCACTTCCTCCTCTCTTTCCATCCTCTCCCTAGCTCTCTCATTCTCCCTGGTCTCCCTTGTTCTCTCTTTCAGGAAATGGGATATGCGTGTGATGCTCTCTCTCTCTTCCCCCTCTCTCCTCTCCTTCCCCGATCAATCCATTAAAGCCCATTTTTGAGGGTGCTGTTCATTACAGGGAACTCTTGCATGTTATTAAGAGGATGTGGTTAATTAAAAAAAGGGACTCACGTTATCTCCATGTGTGTGGCTCTCGGGGAGGCAGGCACAGCGGTATGGTTTCGTACTGGTGTCGCAGCTGGTCGCATGGCCGTGGCACTCGCACCTGTGTTGAGAAAAAGCAAACTGGTAAAGACTTCGAATGAGGAAAACGTTAACATCATATTCTTCAGGCACAGAAAAAATACGAGTTTTCTGATTCTCTGTAATATCAGTACTGATAACAAGCGTGTCTCAGCTGCACCGTGTGCTATGATTATAATCTATTTAACAACTCCAGCATTCAGTGATCACTTATAACCAGGTGAATTTTCACTTCCTGAGTTTTTTTAGTTTGATTTTGTTTTGAGAATGATGCTAATTTTTTAATGAGACTTAGGCACGGTAACACGGAAGGAGCTGCAAAGATCCACAATGCAGATGAGAGTATCTGTCCACAGGACCACTTTAAGCCATACACTCTACAGAGCAGGGCTTTATGGAAGAGTGGCCAGAAAAAAAGTAATTGCTTAAGAAAACACATTTGGAGTTTGCCCAACAGCATGTGGCAGACTCCCCAAACACATGGAAGAAGATTCTCTGCTCAAATGAGACAAAAATTGATCTTTTTGGCCATCATGGGAAATGCCATGTGTGTTGCAAACCCAACACTCTGAGAACACCATTCCTACAGTGAAGCATGGTGGTGGCAGCATCATGCTGTGGGGATATTTTTCATCTGCAGGGACAGGAAAGCTGGTCAGGACTGAAGGAAAGCTGGATTGCACTAAATACAGGGCAATTCTGGAGGAAAACCTGTTTGAGTCGGCCAGAAGTTTAAGACTGTGATGAAGATTCACATTCCAGCAGGACGGTGACCCTAAACATACTGCTAAAGTTACACTGGAGTGGGTTAAAGGGAAACATTTAAATGTCTTGGAATGGCCTAGACTTCAATCCAATTCAGAATCTGCGGCATAACTTGAAGATTGCTGTACACCAGCACAACCCTTCTAACTTGAAGGAGTTGGAGCAGTTTTGCCTTGAGGAATGGGCAAAAATCCCAGTGGCTAGATGTGCTAAGCTAATAGAGACATACCCCAAGAGACTTGCAGCTGTAATTGCAGCAAAAGGTGGCTCTACAAAGTATTGACTTTGAGGGGTGAATACCTATGCACACTCCAGATTTCTGTTTTTATATCTTAATTATTATTTGTGTCGTAATAAAAAAATAATAGTACCTTTAAGGTTGTAGGCATGTTGTGTAAATCATGGTGCTAACCCTCCAAAAATCCATTTTAATTCCAGCTTGTAATACAACAAAATGGGACAAACACCAAGGGGGATAAATACTTTTGCAAGACACTGTATTTCAGAGTGAGTACAGTTGACATGCACACTAATGTTCCACTGTTATTCTGAACATGACAGTAATTGGAATTTTGATGCAAGTCGTGTAAACAGCATATTCTGTTTGGGTATTCTGGATTTGGCCTTATTCTGAACATTCTTTGGACATGTATACAATTGGCTTGGCATTTCATTCTCATCTCATTATCTCTAGCCGCTTTATCCTGTTCTACAGGGTCGCAGGCAAGCTGGAGCCTATCCCAGCTGACTACAGGCGAAAGGCGGGGTACACCCTGGACAAGTCGCCAGGTCATCACAGGGCTGACACATAGACACAGACAACCATTCACACTCACGTTCACACCTACGGTCAATTTAGAGTCACCAGTTAACCTAACCTGCATGTCTTTGGACTGTGGGGGAAACCGGAGCACCCAGAGGAAACCCATGCGGACACAGGGAGAACATGCAAACTCCACACAGAAAGGCCCTCGTCGTCCACAGGGCTTGAACCCGGACCTTCTTGCTGTGAGGTGACAGTGCTAACCACTACACCACCGTGCCGCCGGCTTGGCATTTATTAAAAAAAAAAAAAGATATGAACACACTTTTCAAGCACAAACTATTCAAAACAGGATGAACGAGAATGGGTACAGAGTGTAATGGAAGCCATTCGTTGGCCTCATGAATAAGAAAGCTCGGCGATAATTTGTGAACGAACAGAATCAATGCCTTTTGTATTGGCATGGTGTTTTCTAATGCAGTGAAATTCATACATTTGTGAATGTGATTGGGAATCCGTTGTCAGTACTGGAGCATCTTTTACAAGGACCAGTAAATGAGCACCAGTGGGTACTGGAGCGACACCCAATACCAGTATCAGTAATAATGCATGCTGACTTCAGACACTCAGGTGTGCAGCTTTCAAATGCGGGCTGCAGCTCCGTGCTTTCAGGTCTGCAGTTTCATTTCTGAGATTTACTGTAAATCTCCATCCTGACTGTGACACATTTTCAGATAAGTTTCATGAAACTAAAATTGAATTGAGTTTTCAGTACGATGATGATTACATTAAAATTATACCAAGCAAAAAAAAAAAAAAAGTCAGTTGACTCAGTGTGTAATGATTCACCTAATTCACGATTCAATTCATCATATTTTTGAAAAAACCTTAAAGCTAGACAGCCTTTCGATTTCATAAAATCGGTGAAATTTACTTCCCTCTGAAATTTGGGTCATTATGATATATGCTTATTTCTGTAATATCTCACAAAAATATCAGGCCATTCTGTGGCTGGGAAATTATTTAATTTGAGGGGATTAAAGCAAATAATGTGCATGAAATCGCTCGCTTTGCGAAGTCAAGCAAACAGAGGAAGTCCATGTGCGCATGCGCAGGTTTACCTTTGACCGTGCACTGACAGTTACATCATTCTGTCGTGAAACGAATAGCTGATCACACCGAGGTGCTCACTGTCCGCCGATATTTATTCATTTGGTCTTTTCTTCTCGTTTTCCGCTCCTGTAGTTGCTCTTTCACATTTCATTCACACACTCACGTCCTCAATTTTTCTCTCCTGTTTCAAATTTGGATCCCACAATGCCTTGCACGAACGGGGAAAGCCCACCACGTGATGCATGATGCAGTATCTTGAATTGGGTTATGATGAAGCAGGAAAAAATAACAGAGAATTTAGGGCCAAGTGGCCCTAAATTCATTCATTGTTCTATTTAAAAAAAAAATGAATAAAATTGGAAGTCTGTGATTCGAATTCAGTAGCTTTCGGTCCACTAAACAAAAATAATTGGGTGTTGGGGAAAATTCTTTTTATGACCTACACTTGAAAAATCTGAAAGGCAGTCTACCTTTAAATGACGAACATTTTATTACAAAAAAAAAATTCCTATTCTTTATCAACTTGTTTCATTTTCTTAATAACCAACAATAATTATTTCCCCACATTGATAAAGGTTGGCCTAAAATATAAACATCCTATTAACTAAAATCTTCCTTTTATGAAAAATAAAAAAAGTTAATAACAAATATTCTTTTTCTGAATAAACTTTATGAACATTTGTTCTGTCTCCATTTGCTTCTCTTGTCTTTATCTTTCTGCAGTCTGTATAATGAGAGAGTTCTGATTTCTTGTTAAATCTATTTGTAGTCAATCACACAACAGCTCTTTCACACTTTATGTCTGTTTTTGTGGCACTAGAGCTGTGTTACTTCCGCCTACAGTGAAGTCATGTGTATTCCTGCTATTATACAGACACCCTCTGCTGTCTAAGCAACACCATTACAGCTAAAAAACTAAGAGCCTGATAATAAATCACCATTTTTCATCCATTCATATTGTCAAAAATTTGTATCGTGATTTATCATCACACGATATATCATCACATGCCAGATTTGTCATGTTTTTACATGGTAACCAACATCCAACAGACACTTGTTACTGAAACCTGTACTCATATGAAGGTTGGTAGTCACAGGGTGAGGTTTGCTTTCTACCCATAACTTCATATTTAATTCCGACTCGACATTAATGGAAACTTTACTCATACAGACTGGTCTCATAACTCTCCCCGTCTCACACACCTGCCCCTGCCTTCCTCTTGCTCTCATCATTTTTACATCTCCGGCTTTCCCTCTTCTTCCTTCTCCATTATATCTCTATGTGCATGAGTAATAGGACTTCCCATTCAACATTTATAAATGCCAGTGGAAATACCATTGGCGTGCTGTAATGTTCAACACAGAAGCTGACAGGTCTCCATCAGGCAGAGCAGGAACCTTCAGGTCAGACCTTTAATTATTCATCCTCAAAGAGCATTTATTCATCATCGTCTCTGCCAGGCCGCATTTAAAAGGAGAACCCTTCACCTCCATCAGACCGGTAAACACAACAGACAAACAAAAGCCGAGAGAGAGAGAGAGAGAGAGAGAGAGAGAGAAAGAAAGAGAGAGAGAGAGAGAGAGAGCTGTCATTATGGCTGGAGGTTATTACTGTGTGAGTACAAAGCTGACGCTAATGTTCACAGATGCAGCTTGACATCCTGTCAGAACACCACAAAGGAGAATTTACACACATTTTCGCCCCCCACCACAACCCCTCAAAGGGGAATCCACCACTGTTTACTCTCTCTCTCTCTCTCTCTCTCTCTCTCTCTCTCTGTCCTTTGCTTCACCTGCATAAGCTTTCGTGGCACCTCAGACAAGATGGAGAGCAAAGCAGGAAAGAGTATAAAGCAGTAAAAAAGGAAGAACAGAAAGAGAGAGAGAGAGAGAGAGAGAGAGAGAGAGATGTACCTCTGAATGTCAAAGGACGATGAGATCTCAGCGTCTCCAAATCTCAATTTCTCCAGTGCTGATTTAACTAGCTCTTAATTAAAGCTGCCTACACACACACACACACACACACAGCCAGCCTGTATAATGACATAATTACCATAGGCAGCACAGAAATGGCATGCTTTCTGTGAGTGTATTGAGAAAAACGGAAGAGAATATTCCATAACAGACCAAATCTCTTCTCTGAAGTGAACAAGTGAGAGAAAACACTTTGAGCTTTTAAAGTGACTCGCTGAACAGGTCCGATTTAAAAATGTCACAATTACACATTTAATTCTTCGTTTGCACGTTACATCATAGCTAATTATGCATGAGGCTTTGAACCGGAAGTGGGCCATGTTGGAGGATTTACACAAACTCATGCGGCGCACATTTACTATTGCTGGGTTTCAGTCACGTGACTTTTCTTAGCGGTTTTATCGGAAGTGAAATGGCTGGTGGTCTAAACGGCTGCCATAGTGCAAACAACGAGCGATAACTTATCAGAGTACGTTCATAATCTAGAAGCCACTGCTCGCTTTAGATATATTCAGAAGATTGCTGTGTGCAATGGAATCGACCCCTACAGTCTGGGAAAGAAGGATTTGTCATACGATCTTGAAAACTACCCTTCAGTTGAGTTCCTCGACATCTCGAACTATCTGGTGTTGCAGACGTCCTTCTACACCGCAAAACAGATGAAAGCGTGGAAGAGTATGGAGGCTTACAACTTTTTTGCATGTGGCTGGGTAAAGGACCTCGCTATCAAGTCAATGCTGAATGAATCCTGTGTTGTTTTTACCTGCATAAGTTTGTTTTTTTAAAGCTTTTCGTTCACGTCTTTACCACGAAGTGCTGCAAGTTGAAGTGTAAACAAACAACAGTTGGCTTGATTCTCACTCATGTTGGCTCTTATCTCTCACGCAAATCATTCACAAAGATCATCAGAAACCCATTTAAAGACCTGGACCTTAGTTAAACAAGACGGAGAAGTGATCACGGCGCATTGTAACTGTATGGCTGGGTAAGAATTTTGTCGTGACCTTCATGCCTCTGGACTTTGTGAGGAGTAAACAAAGAAACAGCTGGGGACTTTAGCGCATCGTGACTAAAAAAAGTGCCATAAAATAATGACACATAGCAAGAAAAGTACTTGGAAAACACTAAGGACATAGCTGAGAGGGAGATACAAACCTTTCACCAAGTGATCACTGCAAACTCGAGCATGTTTCGACTCGGCTCCCTTCAATTTCAGTGAGAGGTTCGAAAGCCACCTTTCTCGACGTCTGTGTTCATTCACCCTTTTTTATTACTGTAGTTCACAGGGAACCCTGAAGACGCTTTTATCAGTTTAACGGTTTGATCGATTAGAACAACCTAAAACAATGCAAGCGTAAGGCATTTTTCATGCGAACAATGCACCTTCTCCGTACAAACGCTTTGTCAACTGAGCTTTGGTAGACCACCAGCTAAAGTTTTGAATAACTAATGAGGCGGATGTGATGTCACATGAAACCCAGCTGCTTGTGAGGTTGTTACGCTTAAGAATTCCTTTTGCTTCTTTGCTATGCCGACTCTTTGAGCTATAATTGGATGCGGGCACAACTTTATTTGAGACAAGTTCTTTAGAATTCCAACATTTATAAATAATCAAGGAGAAAAAAAACCAAGAGAGTTGTTCACGGAGTGTAGACGTCAATGGCTGTCCAACATAAACCGGGCTGATCTAAATGATGAGAAAGCAAAAACCACACGAGTCGGCAGTGAACATTTTATCAGTGGTAAGTGCTACAAACTAGTTATTAATGAAAGATCGCAATGTATAAGAAATATTGGCTCATTTAACAGCCTGGTCATGCAGAAACTCGCCGTGATCATCGAGTGTGTGATCCAACAATCAAAGGCTTCTATGATTATTTCATTTTAATTTAAAAAGAGCTGCATATAATTTTTGATGACGCTGCTTTTATTTTGCTTTTTCTTTCCATTCGGGAACCCAGCTGATCTCTACAATTTTTCAGAACCAGACTGGGCTCCGACACAAAATATGGGCCACAACAAAATCAAAGATGGGACTAAAGTGGTAGCTTGACATGCTAGGTTTACAGAGTGCAGAAAGAAACGCAAAATTATTGAAGAATCTTTCCAAATGATCACAGAGTCAATCAAACAAGATTCATGTCAATCCCCGAGCTCAAATACTGCCACCTCCTCGCCCGCTGAGTGCTCTTTTATAAACTAAATATGCTATATAATCAGTCAAAATGATTGTTTTTAAAATGATATGACTGTCATCTTGGATATGAATGTCATGGTAATATTTGGCCTTTCAGTAATTTCTTTGAACTGTTCTTTTTCTGTGGCAGAATGTACAGCATACATCTTTAATGAAACAAAACAAAAACAACAACAAAAAACCCTAGAATTTGGTGCACAAGTTTTAATTTTCTTTGGGTTTCCTGAAATCAGCACAGGGTCAAAATTATACATACAGGGTCAAAAATTTACACTCACTTAAATTATTAATTCAGAGGTGCTGAAACTCCCAAAATGTCTTTTATCTTGCCAAGGCCACGGTCTCTTAACTTCCTGTTAGTGATCATGACTGACTACAGCTGGTAGCTTCTTTGTGCCTTCATAAAAAGGGTTTGTTTACAGCACTCATTGGATTGACCAACACACAGTAAAATGGGAAAGTCCAAGGAGCTCAGTGCAGATCTGAGAAAGAGGATCGCAGACGTATACAACTCCAGAATGTCTCTCGGAGCCATTTCTAAACAACTGAAAATTCCAAGATCAGTTCAAACAATTGTATCCAAGTTATTGTGAGGTGTAGTCACTTTGCCAAGCCACTTTGCTTCAAGAAAACCCAAACCGTCACCCTCAGCTGAAAGGAAATTGGTTTGGATGATCAGGAACAACCTGGGAAGCACCATGGCACAGCCCTGCCATGAACTGGAAGTTGATGGATCACTGTCTACAGTTCAGATCACCATGGACTAAGAGGCTGCTATCCAAGAAATAACCCCCTGCTCCAAAATTGACACCTTCAAGCTTAAATAAAGTTTGAAGCTGAACAGCTGGACAAAGAAAAAGCCTTCTGGAGGATAGCTGTATGGTCAGATGAGACAAAGATTGAGTTGTTTGGCCACAATGACCACCATGTACAGAGAGACACTGTACCAACTGGTGGTGGTGGTAGGATCATCATGCTCTGGGGCTGTTTTACTGCCAGTGGAACTGGTTCATTGCACAAAGTGGATGGAATAATGAAGAAGGAGGACTACCTCAGAATTTCTCAGCATAAATCATCAGAAACTTGAACACGACTTGGGGCTTGGGAGTTACAACAGGAAAATGAACCCAAACACGCATCAGAGCTGGTTGTGGAGGATAAAGCAGGCTAACATTAAGCTTAAAACAAGTCCTGACTTCAATCCTATTGAAAATCTATGGACCGTGCTTATAAGTCGAGTCCATGACAAAAAAAAATTAAATAAAAAAAAATTAATTGAACTCTACTAATTCTACCATGAAGAGTCATGAAATATCCAACCAGAATTCTGCCAGAAGCTTGTTCATGGTAAACAAAAGTGTTTGGTCAAGGTGAATCTTGCAAAGAGACATTTTACCCAAATATAAGGTGTGCTGTATGTATATTTTTGATCCTGTATGTATAATTTTGATTTCAGAAAACCCAAAGAAAATTAAAACTTGCGCACCAAATTCTAGTGCATTTTTTAAAATTAAAGATGCATGCTGTACAATCATTCTGCCACAGAAAAAGAACAGTTCAAAGAAATTACTGAAAGCCCAAATATTGCCATGACATTCATATCCAAGATGCCATTCATGTCACTGTATGTAAACTTCTGACCATATCTGTATATATGTATATTGTCTATCCTCCAACATGGTGGCGGTCAATGATGCAAGCAATTTTGGTCACGTGGTTGCAAACGAAGAATTATCAACAAACGGAGGCGGTAAACCTAAACCTTACTCACAGTTGACTATGGCGTTTATTCTGCAAAGTTTTCACAAATGAAAAATGAAGGGAGAAAAAACCTCCAGGGTTAGAGACATATTCGGCTCTCGTTGATATTTTATCTGTTTTAAGCTTTTTATGTTAAGTGTGCGTTCCTCAAACTTCTGTCTCCAGCTGCTCTCACACTGGAACCGTACTGCCATGTCCCCTCCTGCTGCTGCATTTCACGCACAATAACACACTCTAATTAATGCATTTTCTCCATAACTGTGTCAAATATACATAGCAAATGAGTAATAATGTGTCGAAAGGGGTGAAACGAGGGTGGGCTGGAAGAGAAGATTCTGACCTGCCACTGATGGTGATCTCGTCCACAGCGTAGTAGCGGTGGCGAAAGGCCACGTCAGGGGCGCGGGTGTGGTACTGGCCCTGCAGGTGGATGCGCACATGGGTGGCTGTTACAAACTTCTGCAAGGTGGCGCTGTTGTAGAAGTTGTTGTAGCCTGGTCGGAGGTTCGGCTCTGGGGTGAGCATGCTGAATGTGATGTTGCCGTTAGTGTACGGGATATCGCTGGAGGAAAAGGGACACACAGGAATAAAAAGCTCAAAACACCCAGGTTTATTATAACTTGCCACAGAAATAAAAATAAAAACAAACCCATGCGGGTGGCACGGTGGTGTAGTGGTTAGCACTGTCGCCTCACAGCAAGAAGGTCCGGGTTCGAGCCCCATGGCCGGCGAGGGCCTTTCTGTGTGGAGTTTGCATGTTCTCCCCGTGTCCGCGTGGGCTTCCTCCGGGTGCTCCGGTTTCCCCCACAGTCCAAAGACATGCAGGTTAGGTTAACTGGTGACTCTAAATTGACCGTAGGTGTGAATGTGAGTGTGAATGGTTGTCTGTGTCTATGTGTCAGCCCTGTGATGACCTGGCGACTTGTCCAGGGTGTACCCCGCCTTTCGCCCGTAGTCAGCTGGGATAGGCTCCAGCTTGCCTGCGACCCTGCAGAACAGGATAAAGTGGCTAGAGATAATGAGATGAGATGAGACAAACCCATGCTTGGAAATACTGAAGACCCAATTCTGACTTCTCTGGAAGGGGTTGATTATTTTACCCCAAAGCTTCATCAGAATGAACCAATCATGTTCTTATGTTCAAAAGTAATCATCATACACCTGCCATCAATGAAGTGATTCTGAAGAACCCCAGATGAAGATCAGCTGTTCCTGTAGGATTTTCATGACATCACCTTGGTTTCATCTGACTGCTGACAGGTTTGTAGTACTCGAGTCCGACTCGTGCCCTAATTTTAAGGACTCTTGACTTGACTTGGACTTGAGCACTGATGACTTGGACTCGGACTCGTGCATTAACTGCATTCGGACTTGTAAATTGGAGACAAGGACTCGGATTTTTTCTTTATTTTTTGTAACATGCCATAATAATTTGGCATAAGATATTTGTCTCTACATTAATTTTTATACTAACTTTCTGCAAGAGAATGCACATTCACCTGTTCATACATCATGTTCAGGAACAAACTGACGTTAATGGTGCTAGAATGCCTGAAGAGAACGTCCCTAGGATTGTCCACTTTGCTTATACAGACTTCTCGTGCAGTGGGAAAAAATGCACTGCTATGTGTTCCATATGTAGAAGAACTATCGAGGAGACGAAGAGGACAAACTCGGATTTCAATCGTCATTTGGTAAGACTCCACCCAGAGAAGTAAGGGACACGCTGTGTTCATTGCTCTGTTGATAGTGGGGCTTGCTTGCTGACCGATGAACTAGCTAGTGTTAACCCTTTCTCATGCTATTTGCCCTGTTGATAGTGGGCGGGGCTTGCTGAGCAATGAACAAGCTTTTTATCTGTAGCCTATTAACTAAAACGGGGCAGTTGAGCAGTAACGTTAGTCCAACACAGTAGCAGAGACGGTTTCACATAAAGGCAGCAACAGCCACCATCAAATGGTGCGGTTGGAGTCTTGTTCTCAGGCTACGTTTACATTAGACTGTATCTGTCTCGTTTTCTTCGCGGATGCACTGTCCGTTTACATTAAACCACCTGGAAAAGCCGGGAAACGGGAATCCGCCAGCGTCCACGTATTCAATCTAGATCGTATCTGGTCCGGTGCTGTGTAAACATTGAGAATACGTGAATACGCTGTGCTGAGCTCTAGCTGGCGTCTCATTGGACAACGTCACTGTGACATCCACCTTCCTGATTCGCTGGCGTTGGTCATGTGACGCGACTGCTGAAAAACGGCGCGGACTTCCGCCTTGTATCACCTTTCATTAAAGAGTATAAAAGTATGAAAATACTGCAAATACTGATGCAAATACTGCCCATTGTGTAGTTATGATTGTCTTTAGGCTTGCCATCCTTCCACTTGCAAGTGTTAAGTGATATGCGCTGGGATCTCACACACAGCGGCTCAGTCCCGAATCACAGCTTGTGCACTTCACTCGCGCGCTGTGTGAGCTGCGCAGGGCTGGAGTGCGCACCCTCCAGAGGGCACTCGCTGTTCAGGGCGGAGTGATTTGGAGCGCAGGATGCCTGCGGAGCCGAGCGTATCCGTGTATTGGTGTTGCTGTGTGCACGGCTAACGGTTTTAGTGTAAACGCGAATCGTTTTAAGAACATTAATCTGATGATCTGCTGATTCGACGTAATGTAAACGTAGCCTCAGACTTGACTCGGATCAATAGAGGACTCGACTTGGACTTGACTTGAAATTTTCTTTAATGACTTGGACTTGACTCGGACTTGAACACTGGGGACTCAAGACTGGACTCAGACTTGAGGTTTAGTGACTCGACTACAACACTGACTGCTGAAGCCATGGTCCACAAAGATCTAACAAAGCATGTATGAGATCACACTGTCAGAGGATATCGATCAGGAGAAGGCGGGCAAAAGAATTTCCAAAACATGAGATGTACCATGGAAGACCGTGAAGGCCATCATCAACGAGTGGAGAAAACCAAGACCACCAAGATCAGGACGTCCCTCCAAAATTCACGAAAGGACAAGGTAAAAGTGATCAGACGGGTTGCTGAGGGATCTACAGCAACATTAAAGGGTTCATTTTATACAATATGGAAACCTGCGTGTGCGGACTTATTATACCTCACTGTAAATATGCTTCGGCCTTCACAATGAGCAGACCTGAAGCCAGGTGAACACCTTGGAGTTAAAGTGTTGATGTGATGCATAGCTTCTCCACCACCATCAGAGAAACACCGATTGAGGGAATGTTTTTGGGAAGAACGGTTTTCATCCCTCCAGGTCCACAGAGATGTAGAAGGTGCACTGAGGCTGGTCTGGGGTTTGGGGTTTTTCCTTTAATCTGTCACCTGTGTGTGTGTGTGAGAGAGAATATGTACATCCAACACATCATATCAACACCAACATGATGGGAATGCATGTTTCCATGTCACGTCCCTCTCTCTCTCTCACACACACACACACCATTTCTCCTAATTTCAGGCTGTATGAGTGTGTTGTGTGTTTTCTCGTGTTGTACAGTGTTGTGCGGGTCAGGGTTATAATAGCAGTTGGATTTTTGGACTTTTGGTTCTTCACTGAGGACTGTTGCGAGTCATCATTCAGGACATGTCTTCCCACCTGCATTATTCAGCGTTACTCTGAACACAACTGCCCCCCGACTCCTAATGCTTACAGACTTAACCAGGACAGGACCAGACTGCCTCTCCTCCAGTCATCTCTCTCTGCCTGCTTTTCTCCTCCTAATGCCCCATATGCTCTCTTCTCTGCACTTTCTCTTTCTTTGACTTCACTGCCAAAGAGCAAGAAAATGTTCAAACTACAGTAAAAATAATCTTGACCAAATAAGCACAGATTGCATATTTAATTCCTTGATTGAACGTGTTTTTCTCAACTTATTCTTCCTGTCTTGATGGTGGTACGGTGGTGTAGTGGTTAGCACTGTCGCCTCACAGTAAGAAGGTTCTGGGTTCGAGCCCAGCGGCCAATGGGGGCCTTTCTGTGTGGAGTTTGCATGTTCTCCCCGTGTCTGCGTGGGTTTCCTCCGGGTGCTCCGGTTTCCCCCACAGTCCAAAGACATGCGATTTGGTTAACATGGGTTGAAGTGCCCTTGAGCAAGGCACTGAACCCCCAACTGCTCCCCGGGCGCTGTAGCATAGCTGCCCACTGCTCTGGGTATGTGTGTGTTCATTGCTCACTTGTGTGTGTGTTCACTGCTTCAGATAGGTTAAATGCAGAGTGTGCATGTGACAAATAAAATCTTCTTCTTAACTGCAGTAACTGCTTCATCCTGGCCAAGGTTGTAAAACTAGGCACAAGGCAGGAATGCACCCAGGGCACCACACACACACCTAAAGACAATTTAGAGCAGCCAATCCACCTACCCAATCAAAGCCAAGACCCTGGAGTTATGAGGTGGCAACACTACCTCCTGCACCATGTGCCATCCTTTAAATGTGATATAAATAAAAATAAAAACGCTGTTCATTAAGGTATTTGTGACACAGCCTCGGAACCACAGACTCTAATCCACGGACTGTGTGTTTGAGTGTGGAGATAATACCTAAGTGCCACAACTGGAGTGAAGCCGAGTCCATCAGATTTGCTCACACACTCCCACAACTCGTATCCTACCAAAGCTACTTGGCTGCACTGACCCATGATCCACTGTGCATACATTATATGGCCAAATGCATGTTGACACCTGACTCCACCTGTTCCAGAACCCTCCTCCACTCTTCTGGGAAGACTTTCCAGTAGATTTTGGGGCATGGCTGTGTGTTCATTCAGTTCACCTACAAGAGTGAGATCAGACACTGATGTTGGGACGTTGAGGAGGCTCTGGTTCCAGTTCATCCCAAAAGTGATAAACTTCCTTCCACGCCAACCTCAGCTAACTGCATCTTGCTTTGAGCACAAAGACATTTGAGAGAATGGTGTGGCAACAGTGTGGGGAAGGAACACATACGGGTGTGACTGTCAGGTGTCCGCACAATTTTAGCCATATAGTGGATCGGTGATGGAATCCTGTGATTGATGCGGTTTAGCTGGAACAGAGGCTTTCTAAAAAGGACACGTGGCAGTGGACTGAGCTGCTGGGAATGGTGAGAGTACCGTGATACCTGGGGAACTGAAGGCAGTTGACCGAGTCTGGGCTCACCAACGGCCCGTTATCCTCCATCCCAAACAAGCTGCAGTTCTTGGCAAAGTACTGCCAGTCTGTCCATGCGGAGGTGCTGCTGGTCTTCCTTTGAATACGAACGGCTTCAGGCTGCAGACTGTGGAACTGGAGAATCACGTAGAAAACCTGCAGAAAGAGAGCGTGTTAAATTCCAAGACAAGGAGGAATATGCATGAAATACTAAACAGTAGTGGATTATCTATTATCAGCACCGCCACAGTCCACGCTCGGCCGACTTCATGAGCGCCGCTGCTGCTGTGAAGAGCAGCTTGAAGCCGATAGTTGCCCACTCTACCCCCCCGTCCCTCCCCCTCCCCCCGTCCCCTTCTCTCCATCGCCCTTCTGTCCTTCTCCCTGTCTCTTTCTCTCTCTATAGCTTTTTCTAAGAGTCTTTTTTTTTGTGGAAGAAGCTTTGACTAAGTGGACACTTCAAACAGCTGCGCCGGTGTGTTTTATCTGCTGTTGAGAAGCTCTGCCATAGAGCTACTCGAAAATCCACTAGTGCTTTTCTGCTGGACCTCTTTTTCTTCACGGCTTAGCCACATGGATGACTAGGGAACTTGGACATACACTCACTCTCTCTCTCTCTCACACACACACACACACACACACACACACACACACACACACACACACACACTTAAAGAACTTTAAGCATCTGGTTGTTTGTTTGAACAGTCTAAAGGGTCCCAAGTCTCCGGATTTGCAAAGTAAAAACCATTCAAGGAGCCTAGAGAAACACACACACACACACACACACACACACACACACACACACACACAAGCCTTGAAGTCTCCAACTATAAGATTTGTGCAATTCTTCTAGGAGTGCTGCTCTCAGCTAGAGAAGGATGGAGTTTACGGGAAAATACCCGGCATTGCTGTCCAAATCAACCCGTATAAAACCATCGAGCTAAAATGTGTAGTTTTCTGCAAGACACATATTAAAAAAACATGTTAGCAACAGCCAAGAGAAATGATTGCTTGTTCTAGTTCAAAGAACGCAGGGTCAGAGTATAGACTAAGCCACGGGAGGCTTCAGGGATCTGGTTAATAATGCAGGGAGTTGAACTGAACCTGCAACTTTCTGGTAATTATCACAGAGACAGACAAATCTGAGCTACATGTTAGTCTTAAAACCTCTATCCTGTTTGTATATACAGAGGCAGACCAGATTTGTGTTATTTCCTCAAAACAATGTGGACGTGATTTTTCATTTAGGCTACTTTTCTCAGGTTATAAACATAACCGCATTAATCTTTAAAGTGTAACAACAGCAATTACATCATCAGATTGTGGACAGGATTTCAAAAAGAGGCCGGAAAACAATTTTATACAGAAAAGCAAATGGCTTCGGTAACTTTCTAAGCTTGCCTTGGCTGCAAGTCTGGAAAGATCATGCTTAACATGAGGCATGATCTAAACCCATGCCGGCTCTTAAAGCGCGCTTTTCTGACAATTTAATCAAGTTGTCGGATATCCAAACAGACATACTGTAAGCCTAAGCAATTCCGTTTGTCATCAGACACCGTGTGCCACACTGCGCTGTCACTTCATCATCAAAACACAGAAGAGCACTTACACGCTGTGGAAGACGACAGCAGGGGAAGTTTTAAAAATGTTTAAATGACCTGATAAAATGGAATTCGAAAAGAAATTTACTCAGCGCTGACTGAGCAATTATTTCCCCTCAGTGTTTTAACCCTCTGGGGTCTGAGGGCATTTTCTGGTATTCTAATGATTTTGGCATGCTCTGATTTTGTTGACAATTTCAACAAATCTAAGCAGTATTTTCAAAGTCACATGACTTTTATGTATTCAGCGCAAGTTCAGCTACAATAATATCCATGTAGTATGTATATCATGACTGTACTTTAAAAAAAACATAAATGAAGATGTTGTAAAGAGCAGTATTAGAACTGTGTTGGAATGTGTGAAAAAACCATGACCTTACTCATTGTGTCAAACCGTTTTGGTCACTTGAGGTGATTCTGTTCAGTCTTAGGAATGCATCGAGCACAAAAACTTAAATCTGCTCCACTGATTTAGACAATTAACTGGCCATCAAAAACTGTATGTCCTATTGTTTTGGGATAAAGGGTTGGCAGTGGGAGGGGTATTCAATGAGAAAACTAAAAAAAATTCCATTCCATTCAATGAGAAGAGTGAAAACCCCTCCCACTGCCCTCTCTCAATCCCATCAGGTCAAGTGATCAAAATGGTTCATCACAATGGGTAAGGTCATCTTTTTTCACACGTTCCAACACAGTTCTAAAACTGCTTTACACCAGCTTCATTTATCTGGTATTTGACTTTTTTGGTATTTGACTCTATTCAGTGTGTCTTGAAATTAACTCTTGTGCTATTTTACTCAGTTCAGAGCCACAACTAACTCTGTTACTCTGTTACACAATTACTGTGTAATTTTGCTCCCACTCCAACTCCAAATTTTACTCTCTAAACTCAAATTAGAACAAAATTAACTATTTTTGAGGAAAATACTTTTAACTCCGGAAAAAAAAACCCTCAGTCATTTTTCCTGTGTGTGTATGCACTATAATGCATGCATATCAACCGATACGCTCATAAGAAATGGAAGAAATATTTACACTTACTCGAGCTCAACTTCGGCCGGATTGGGTTGAAGTAAAAAAAAAAGTCACTGCTCATTATCAGTGTCGCAGTTCTCAAGATTGAATTGAATCACTGTCCTGAATCATGAATTGAATCGCTGTTCTGAAATTGAATCGCAATCCTGAATCATCCAAAGCGCATAAAATCCACGTGCCATCTTGCAACAAGTTTTACCTCCAAACAGGTAGCCTACACTGTGACTGACAGATTTCATCCTGTTTACAGTGGGCGTTCCCTCCGCGAAAGAGAAACCAATCGAAACTGAAAGAGTGAAAGTGATTATGATGCTGTTACCATGTGAACAGTCTTTTATGAATGTGTAAGTGCGCTCTCAGCACTCCAACTCCGGTCTGACTGAGTAAGGTGACAAGTTTTTATGTTTCATATAATTTAGGTAATTTAAAAAGTAGAATATTATTTGGCAATGGGCACATAGGAAAGTGTAAAGTATAAAGTTTCTGTCAATATGTTTATCATGCTTGTTGGATAAAAACTCATGAAGATATTTATCTAAATACATGACCTACTCATTCTAAACCTGCCGAGCTTCGCTTGCAAAACTCTCGACCCCAAAGGGTTAAATACATTTCTAATTATGACAGTAATGTTTTTAGTAGATCAGGTTATAAGCATCGAGGTAATAGGCTGTTTTACAGTCTCTTCTGTTTCACTTTAGTGCTCGATATTACATATTTCTGATTGACGTTCATGCAGAAGAGAAACACTATAGTGAAACCTTTAGCTTTCACCCAGGTGCTGTTTGCAGAAAAATGTTCCTACGCTACCTGGTACTGCCCGCTCTCCAGGTCTATGGTGATGGAAAGCCCTTGCTCCAGTTTGTCCAGGTTGGAGAACACAGAGGAGACCCAGGTTGTGCCCATGTCGTTATCGTTGATGTAGTTCAGCGGGTGAGCGTGCGGGTGGAGGCGGAGCATGCGGTTGTTGGTGGTGTCATCAGCACCGTTTGGGATGCAGTACCTTTCCACGACAGGGTGCACTCTTGGGTGGCTGGAGGGGCAGCGGCACGATGTCTGGGCATGGAGGGGAGGGATTCTCGCAGAATACACCTCCTCAACCTCCCTAGCTCGTACAGACACATGGACAAACAAACGTGTTGGAACCTTTCCAATATTGCACTTTTTTTAAATATTAGATTTCATAGTTTTTTCATATTTTCACATGTACAAGTTCTGATGTGTAGTTTACGACATGGTTTAATCAAACACACAAATATGCACAGAAAACCCTTCTGAACAGGTTTAATCAACTTCTTGTACACGGAGATCTTTCCACGGAGACTGGTGTCTGGATGTCAATCCACTGACCTGTTAGTCAAAGTCTGGGGATAAAATCTGAAATCCTGCATTCTCCCGATGAATTGATTGGACCCTGGGAAAAAAAAAAGGAAATGTCAAAGGCTGCGATTGAGAAGAGTTTGCAGGATCCATAGCAGTGAGAGGATTACCTTATCTCTGCTATTGTTTGGGGTGAAAACACACTGGCTGCATGGTGGATGGATTGCACTTATTTGCAGCTCTGTGTTAGGTGTAATCCTGCTGACTCAGGGATGGGGCTTAGTTTGGACACACACACATGGAAACCCACCTCTGATATGAGATAAAGCCAGTTCTGCTTCTTGGAAAAGTCTTAATGACATTTCATAAATGCTTAATTGTAGTGTAGCATGTTTGTATTTACTGTAAATACTTGTACAATAAAACAGGACACTGTGAACAAACCAGTACTATTTCTCAGCATTGTAGTCGAGTCACTACACCTCGAGTCCGAGTCCAGTCTCGAGTCCCCAGTGTTCAAGTTCGAGTCAAGTCCAAGTCATAAAAAAAAAATTCAAGTCGAGTCCGAGTTGAGTCCACTATTGATCCAAGTCGAGTCCAACACTCCAACCGCACCATTTGATGGTGGCCGCTTTAGCACCATTAACATTGGTTTGTTCCTGAATGTGACGTATGAACAGGTGAATGTGCATTCTCTTTATCATGGAGTGCGAAGTATTCTGTCAGAGATGGTTGGGAGACAGATGTAAGTGCAGAAGGTGTGTTTATTAATACAACCCCGATTCCAAAAAAGTTGGGACAAAGTACAAATTGTAAATAAAAACGGAACGCAATGATGTGGAAGTTTCAAAATTCCATATTTTATTCAGAATAGAACATAGATGACATCAAATGTTTAAACTGAGGAAATGTATCATTTAAAGAGAAAAATTAGGTGATTTTAAATTTCATGACAACAACACATCTCAAAAAAGTTGGGATAAGGCCATGTTTACCACTGTGAGACATCCCCTTTTCTCTTTACAACAGTCTGTAAACGTCTGGGGACTGAGGAGACAAGTTGCTCAAGTTTAGGGATAGGAATGTTAACCCATTCTTGTCTAATGTAGGATTCTAGTTGCTCAACTGTCTTAGGTCTTTTTTGTCATATCTTCCGTTTTATGATGCGGCAAATGTTTTCTATGGGTGAAAGATCTGGACTGCAGGCTGGCCAGTTCAGTACCCGGACCCTTCTTCTACACAGCCATGATGCTGTAATTGATGCAGTATGTGGTTTGGCATTGTCATGTTGGAAAATGCAAGGTCTTCCCTGAAAGAGACGTCGTCTGGATGGGAGCACATGTTGCTCTAGAACCTGGATATACCTTTCAGCATTGATGGTGTCTTTCCAGATGTGTAAGCTGCCCATGCCACACGCACTAATGCAGCCCCATACCATCAGAGATGCAGGCTTCTGAACTGAGCGCTGATAACAACTTGGGTCATCCTTCTCCTCATTAGTCCAAATGACACGGTGTCCCTGATTTCCATAAAGAACTTCAATGTCTGATTCGTCTGACCACAGAACAGTTTTCCACTTTGCCACAGTCCATTTTAAATGAGCCTTGGCCCACAGAAGGCGTCTGCGCTTCTCGATCACGTTTAGATACGGCTTCTTCTTTGAACTATAGAGTTTTAGCTGGCAACGGCGGATGGCACAGAGAATTGTCTTCACAGATAATGTTCTCTGGAAATATTCCTGAGCCCATTTTGTGATTTCCAATACAGAAGCATGCCTGTATGTGATGCAGTGCCGTCTAAAGGCCCGAAGATCACGGGCACCCAGTATGGTTTTCTGGCCTTGACCCTTACGCACAGAGATTCTTCCAGATTCTCTGAATCTTTTGATGATATTATGCACTGTAGATGATGATATGTTCAAACTCTTTGCAATTTTACACTGTCGAACTCCTTTCTGATATTGCTCCACTATTTGTTGGTGCAGAATTAGGGGGATTGGTGATCCTCTTCCCATCTTTACTTCTGAGAGCCGCTGCCACTCCAAGATGCTCTTTTTATACCCAGTCATGTTAATGACCTATTGCCAATTGACCTAATGAGTTGCAATTTGGTCCTCCAGCTGTTCCTTTTTTGTACCTTTAACTTTTCCAGCCTCTTATTGCCCCGTCCCAACTTTTTTGAGATGTGTTGCTGTCATGAAATTTCAAATGAGCCAATATTTGGCATGAAATTTCAAAATGTCTCACTTTCGACATTTGATATGTTGTCTATGTTCTATTGTAAATACAATATCAGTTTTTGAGATTTGCAAATTATTGCATTCCGTTTTTATTTACAATTTGTACTTTGACCCAACTTTTTTGGAATCGGGGTTGTACAAGTGAAGACAGGTAAACAATCCAGAACAGCAGGCAAAATTGTTAAACGGTGAAACAGGCAATAGTTCGAGCGAGGCACAAACAGGCTATCGTAGACTCAGCAAAATCAAAGACGAGAAACAGGAAATCAGGGATCAGGAAACCAAACAAGGAAATAAGGCTTGGTAATGTGTCCGAAATGCAACTCAATGCTTCATAAAGTAAGTGTGTTTTCATAGTTTTTATATCGGCGTGCTGATTGCGCCTTAATCCTGTGCAGGTGCGGGTCGTTTACGGTGCGCGTTGTCTGGAGCGTGCCTGATAGTCTATCTGATGCACGCGCCAAGGCGCACAGGTGTGACACCCTTACACAAAATTAGTACAAAATTAATGTAGATATAAATATCTTATACCAAATTATTATGGCATGTTACAGAAAATAAAGAAAAAATCCAAGTCCTCATCTCCAGTTCACGAGTCCGAATGCAGTTAATGCACAAATCCAAGTCCAAGTCATCAGTGCTCAAGTCCGAGCTGAGTCACGAGTTGGACTCGAATACTACAAGCTTGCTATTTCTATGAGAGAGAGAAAGTGTACACAATTTGAAACTATCCATCAATCCATTATCTGTAACCGCTTATCCTGTGCAGGGTCGCGGGCGAGCTGGAGCCTATCCCAGCTGACTATAGGTGAAAGGCAGGGTACACCCTGGACAAGTCGCCAGGTCATCACAGGGTTGACAGAGACAAACAACCATTCACACCTACTGTCAATTCAGAGCCACCAATTAGTCTAACCTGCATGTCTTTGGACTGTGGGGGAAACCGTAGCACCCGGAAGAAACCCACGCAGACACGGGGAGAACATGCAAACTCCGCACAGAAAGGCCCCCGTCGGCCACTGGGCTCGAACCCAGAACCTTCTTACTGTGAGGCGACAGTACTAACCACTACACCACCGTGCCACCCAATTTGAAACTAGAATTCTTTAAATACATTAATTGAAGCTTTAATTGTGATCAAAACCTTATTGTTTGAAAACATTAACCTGACACATTCTGTGCTTTTCAAATTGATGATTTTCGAATCATGTTCTCCCATGATTCACCCGCCTCGCTGTTCCCTTGTCCACATGAAGAGGACCAGATTTCACAGACCCGGGATTATGTGTGGAGAAGGAAACTGTGTGTGAACAGGATCAGGACTGTGTTAAACTGTTCTCATAATCAGCACAGTGCATTCTGAAATGCTGAAGAAGAATCAGAAAAAAAAAACACGTTTGTGCACTGAGATAATAAGATAAAACGACTGAGTTTAATATTTGTAAAATGTTCCTCAGCTCCATGGTCCCTGAGTCAATGCTGAACTCGGGTTACTGTGCGTGCCTGTGTGTGTGGCAAAAAAAGGGGAAATAAATACATAATACGTTAAAAACACAGAAGACACTTCTATAACAGTTTGTCCATCCATTATCCGTAATCGCTTGTCCTGTACAGGGTTGTGGGCAAACTGGAGCCTATCCCAGCTGACTATGGGCAAGAAGCAGGGTACACCCTGGACAAGTCGCCAGGTCATCGCAGGGCTGACACATACAACCATTCACACTCAATTTAGAGCCACCAATTAGCCTAACCTGCATGTCTTTGGACTGTGGGGGAAACCAGAGCACCCGGAGGAAACCCACGCAGACACGGGGAAAACATGCAAACTCCACACAGAAAGGCCCCCGTCGGCCACTGGGCTCAAACCCAGAACCTTCTAGCTGTGAGGCGATAGTGTTAACCACTACACCAAAGTGCCGCCCTATAACAGTTTGCTTTTGTTTAATTTTACTTTTCATGTCATTTTTGAACAAGACAATCAGAACAGCGTTATTTTCAGCATCCTTGTTCACTTCCTTTTACTATTTCTTTGGATTCAGCTTCACCCTACTCTGACTGCTTTCCTTTACTGGCTCACTACTGCAACAATCACATAAATTAGGGTGTGTCTGATGCAAATTATATGTATATGAGGGCACAGTAGGGCTATGCATATGGGATGTAAATAAGGGAACAGTGGGCGTGAACTTGTCTCCTGGCTGCAGAAACTCGGGCACTGTTTTCACTGAAATCAGCTGAGTTTGATGTCTGTCTGATTCATCGAGCAGATCACATTCATTCACACATCAGGATCTGCACTCATTTCCCCCGTAGCTCAGATGAAGGGCTATTAAATGCAATATCTTAAATATAAATGTCTTAAATATTGTTCTGTTTTTCGGGGGGGGGGCCTCATCCAGAAAATTAATATAGCTCTCTATAGAAAGCCCAGTCCCTACTTAATAATAATAATAATAATAATAATATGTATTTTGTATAAAAGCACAGAAATGAATCTGTATACTTTCTTCCTGTGTGACTCCTGGCTTCTGGTGTGTGTGAACCAAGCTCTAGTTTCAGGAAGATTTATTATTATTATTATTATTATTATTTTGCAATTTACATTTATCATTGTTCATTGAATGACTAAAATGAATCTGTAGATAAAACTCTCTGTAATTTCACATGTACACAATCACACACGGCCTGCTTCGAATGATACGTACTATAAGAAGATTTTAAGTGCACGGTGATTGGTTCAGACACACTGTAAGTGTATGTTGATTGATCAAACGCGAGTTAATGCAGCACCGGCAACCGCCGTTTTTAAAAATCCATGTTCGCCATGTAAATAACAGTGTAAATGGCCCGACAGTGAAGTCCAGGCATTATCGAGTGGATATGGGCTAGAGGAAATACAGCACATATCCATGGCTTTCTCCTTGGAACCCTGCCATGCACATCATTGTTGTTCAGTGTTCTCCTGATGGTGGACTCATGAACATTAACATTAGCCAATGTGAGAGAGGCCTTCAGTCGCTTAGACGTTACCCTGGGGTCCTTTGTGACCTCGCTGACTATTACACGCCTTGCTCTTAGAGTGATCTTTGTTGATCGACCACTCCTGGGGAGGGTAACAATGGTCTTGAATTTCTTCCATTTGTACACAATCTGTCTGATTGTGGATTGGTGGAGTCCAAACTCTTTAGAGATGGTTTTGTAACCTTTTTCAGCCTGATGAGCATCAGCAACACTTTTTCTGAGGTCCTCAGAAATCTCCTTTGTTCATGCCATGATACACTTCCACAAACATGTGTTGTGAAGATCAGACTTTGATAGATCCCTGCTCTTTCAATAAAACAGGGTGCCCACTCACACCTGATTGTCATCCCATTGATTGAAAACACTTGACTCTAATTTTACCTTCAAATTAACTTCTAATGGCGGCACGGTGGTGTAGTGGTTAGCGCTGTCGCCTCACAGCAAGAAGGTCCTGGGTTCGAGCCCCGGGGTCGGCGAGGGCCTTTCTGTGTGGAGTTTGCATGTTCTCCCCGTGTCCGCGTGGGTTTCCTCCGGGTGCTCCGGTTTCCCCCACAGTCCAAAGACATGCAGGTTAGGTTAACTGGTGACTCTAAATTGACCGTAGGTGTGAATGTGAGTGTGAATGGTTGTCTGTGTCTATGTGTCAGCCCTGTGATGACCTGGCGACTTGTCCAGGGTGTACCCCGCCTTTCGCCCGTAGTCAGCTGGGATAGGCTCCAGCTTGCCTACGACCCTGTAGAAGGATAAAGCGGCTAGAGATAATGAGATGAGATGAGATTAACTTCTAATCCATACTTTTGCCACTCACAGATATGTAATATTGGATCATTTTCCTCAATAAATAAATGACCAAGTATAATATTTTTGTCTCATTTGTTTAACTGGGTTCTCTTTATCTACTTTTAGGACTTGTGTGAAAATCTGATGATGTTTTAGGTCATATTTATGCAGAAATATAGAAAATTCTAATGGGTTCACAAACTTTCAAGCACCACTGTATATCGTCTTTATCTTATATTAGACTTAGTTGGATAACCTAAAACATTTAAATGTGACAAATACGTGAAAATGGAAGAAATCAGCAGGGGGCAAATACTTTTTCATAGCACTGTAGGTTCTTCAGTTGTCCACTCAGGGAAAACCTTAAAAGTTCAATATAAAACCACTACAAAAAGTGTTTGATGTAGAGCCGTATTAGAAAGGCAAAAACTCTGAATTACCCATGCGATCTGCTTTCTGAGACGGTTAGAGCAGGTGAAGAACTTTATATTTTCATGTGCCACAGTATAACGACTGCAGTTTTTTATCAATAAACTCATGAGAGACCAACGTAAATCATAATCATATCTTCGTGTTCGATGCAAACATCTGTTTCCAGAGCGAAGGAAAGCTGCTAGAATCTCGATTTTTCTGTCTTTTTTTAAAGGATGTGGAGGTGATAGCTTATATTTTTAGAAAGCGTTTATATAACAACCTGTGGCAGAAATGATTTCATCATGCTACACTTTCAGAATATGGTGGAGACACGTCCCCAGCGTCCCCGATGCAAACTAGACTTGCACGGATTGAGCAAGCAGCGGAACATGAGAGTTTGTAACCGTTTCCACTTCAGACTGAACTGTATGATAAGAAAGAACATGTCATATGTTCTTTTACTTCTAAGCAACATTCTGGTGTGCAATGTAAAACCATATTATTCCAGGGGCTTTAAATTTTCAATAAAGTGAAAGTACACGACTGATCTAAAGCGGGAACGGACTCATATTTGGCTTAAATTCCCTGACAACGCAATAATGGATTACCTAATCAGTATTAAAAATGGACCGAAGGAAATTTGTCCTCATAATACGAACATGTCCATGGTGGACACCGGCAGTGAAAATTCAAGTGCAGGAAGGAAATTAAAGTAACAGAGTTGACATCCATTTAGTGTGCGCCATTCACAGATACGTATTCAAATGCGTTTTTACCGTGGGCAGTGCAGAAATCCCATCTCATCTCATTTATGAACAGATTATGTGTGACCATATGGTCACCCTTGGCCTGTATAAATCCCCAGATTTGATTAGTTGCTGGCTTACGGATCTTTCAAAAATGAAAAACTGTGGCACCTTTGCAGATTAGTGTGCCCTTTTCCCTCTTCCAATTCAACTAAGAAGAAAATGCTGTATGTGTAAATTCATTTAAAATAAGGGCAGCGTTAATTTAATATATTTTATATACAGTGCAACTTAGTAGTGGTTGGTGTTACATTTCCACTCAAAGGAATATCAAAGTAAAAAAAAAAATGGAAAGAAACTAAGAATGCTTTTTTTTTCCAAGAGCAAAACTTCATACATTATCTGGTATTGAGAAAAGAAAAGAGATAGGAACTCTTTTTGGCAGGTATCTCCATTAGATTGTGAAGTTTAAGGTCACCACATAGCATAGCAGATGGGCTCATGGACAACAGCAGCACCAAAAAACAGACAAAGAAGCGATTGGTGGGGCCAAGCAATGAGGCACCGAGGCTGCAACTTTAGGGGTGTTCACACGGCAACTTTTACTCCGGTGTAGCACCGGGGCTGCCCCGGTAGAGCGTTCACACGGTACAAAGTTATACCGGTGTAGCCCTTGAAAGCTGCTTAAACTGGTGCAAATCTAACCCTGCTCGGGAGGTGGTTTAAGAAATTTACTCCGGAGTAAATGCTAGTTTGCGGGGCAGCACCGATATAAAATGGGACGTCTGAACGCTACAGGGGTAGACTCGCTACGCGTGAGGAGAGTTGATTACATACGGGCATTGCATAATTTGCATCCTGGTATTTTGCGCTTCCAAAATGGTGAATATCAACAACAACAGAACTGCGTGTCTTCCAGTGTTGCCAGATTGGGCAGTTTTAAGTGCATTTTGGCGGATTTGAACATATTTTGGGCTGGAAAACGTCAGCAGTATCTGGCAACACTGGTGTCTTCATCCACATTGTTTTCCCGGCGCTTGGTGATGCCATGACAACCGGGAAAAGGAAGTACATTTTCACGCATGCGCATATTTCATTTCCGCATTATTACTATCGTATGGCACGGTCGCAAAAACTGCCGTATGAACGCAAGTGGGGCTGCACTGGTGCTAACACGCTTCTCTCTAGTAAGCAGGTTTGTGACGTGTGAACGCTCCACAAAATTTACACCGGTGTAAGATATATCGCAACAAAATACATCGGTGCAGCATCGATGCAAATATGTGCTGTGTGAACACCCCTAATGGCTATTTCATCACCACATACTAGCATTACATCACATACCTGTGAAATCCGAGCCACACTGTCTGATCGACAGTATAATAAATTAATAATAATACATTTTATTTATAAGCGCCTTTTAAGATACCCAAGTACACTGTAAAATTAAAATGCCAGGACAAAAGTACACAGCACACAACAATAGACAAACACTAAGGCCCTGTCCACACGGCAACGGATTCAGGTGACTCCGATACAATTGCTTATCGTTTAGGCCTGGCATCCACACGGCACCGGTGTTTTGGGTGCCCAAAACGCAATCTTTTTGAGAACGGGTTCCAGAGTGGAAAGATCTGGCAACGTTGCCGTTGTGAAGTCGTCTGGATGAGTAGAACGGATTTGTTTACGATGACGTCACAACCACATGACTGTGAGTGCTTCATGCTGGGTAGAAGTGTAACGAACTCGATGCGAGTTGTCAACAAATCCTATAACTTGGTTCATGAAACGTGCTTACAAAATATTTTCACTGTGAATATTTATTGTGTAATGGTGCAAAGTGAGAGAGAGAGAGAGAGAGAGAGAGAGAGAGAGAGAGAGACTCAATCCCGCCAGCAAAAATAGGGAAAAAAAAGGAGCGATCTCACCTCTTCAGATGTGAGTTTAAGTCCTACAATACATTCCTCAAAAAGGGCATAGAAGAGCAAATTAATCCATCAACGTGTAGCATTCAATTTATTCCGGACCATTAAAGACGCCGCCTTCCGCGTGGAATCATACGTCATCCTCGCCGCCATATTGGATAGGTCAAAGCGGAGAATAAAGATTCATGTGCTGCGTTTAACTGTACCAACAGGTTTACCGTCCAAACGAGATCATATGGGATTACCTTTCACAGGTGAGAAACAACAAATTAATCCATCAACATGTAGCATTCAATTTATTCCGGACCATTAAAGACGCCGCCTTCCGCGTAGAATCATACGTCATCCTCGCCGCCATATTGGATAGGTCAAAGCGGAGAATAAAGATTAGCTGCGTTTAACTGTACCAACAGGTTTGCCGTCCAAACGAGATCACATGGGATTACCTTTCACAGGTGAGACTGGAAAAATACTATTCATTGTATTTGGTCATTATAATGTAATTTTCCGAACAGATTTTCCTGACTTTGTGGCTAATATGAAGTCTCGCGCATAATAGTTTATGCGCATGCGTCCTTACTTCTTCTATTGTTCTGGTGTCTCCGAAGGGACCGTCTTACAGCGCCCCTAGAGGTGTGGCATGTGTATTGCATTGTTTTCAGCAAGCGTTGCGTTGCCATATGGACCTGATATTTTACTGATCGTTGCCCATTTGGACGCGATATATTTTTAAATAACATCTCGTTGCCGTTGTCCTGTGGATGTAGCCTATGAGCACTGTTCACGCAATGAAAACAGATACACAGACAGAACTAAATAAATAATAGTTAAAAAAAATTAAGAAAGGTACCAAAGAGCACCACAAAGGAAGAGCAACACAAAGAGAGTGGACAGTACAAGGTAAAAGGGAGTAAACTATGGGATATGGAAAAGGCAATGGGAGCAGTTAAGAGGCAATGGGGAAAGCCATTCTGAAGAGATGTGTTTTCACCAGAGTTCTGAAAGTGGATAGTGTTGTGCATTGGCGCAGTGCTAGTGGAAGGGCATTCCAAAGTTTAGGCCCAGCCACACTGAAGGCCTGGTCACCCATGGAGCGAAGCTGAGAGAGGGGGATAGCTAGTAGATGGGCATCAGTGGAGCGCAGGGTGCGAGATGGTCTGTATGGAGTTAGGAGATTTGATAGATAGGAAGGGGCCAGGTTATGGACCGATTTGTAAACAAGTAGAATATTGGATGCGGTACTGGACTGAGAGCCAGTGTATTTGCTGGAGGATGGGAGTGATGCGATCCCATGATCTGGTACGGGTGAGCACCCTTGCAGCAGAGTTTTGGACATACTGTAGCCGGTTAATTCTCTTCGCTGAGACTCCAAAGAGCAGGGCGTTACAGTCATCTAACCTGGAAGTAATAAATGCATGGGTGAGTGTCTCAGCAGCCGATAAGATGAGAGAGGAACGAAGTTTGGAGATGTTTTTAAGATGGAAGAAGGCTGTTTTGGTAATATTTTTGATATGAGAGTCAAAGGAGAGTGTAGAATCAACTATGACTCCTAGGTTTTTTATTGGGCAGGGGAAATAGAAACAGGGTCTGTCTGTCTGTCTGTCCATCTGTCTGTCTGGTCACGTTTTCATTTCCGAGCCATATCTTTAAAACTACTGAAGATATCTTCATGAAACTTTGTATACATATCAAGCAACATGTGAACTGGTGCCTTTTGCTATTTTGGATTTTTGAAAAAAAAAGTTTTCAAATTTTTACATACAAAATATATTTTGACTTAGTTTCTAAGAGCAATGTTCGTTTCCGGAGCATATATCCAAAACTATTCATGATATGGATTTGAAACTTGGTATACATGTTAACAAGGTGATGTAGATGTGCCTTTTCATACTAAGAAATTTGAGAAATTAAAATTTTTAATGTTTCCATGGAAACAATTTCAGACTTAGTTTCTCAGGGTAGTCTTAGGGGTAGGTTTTGTTTCCGGAGCAGAACTTGAAAACTATGAGAGGTATGGTCTTGAAAGTTGGTATATGTGTTGATTAAGTAATGTATATGTGCCTTTTGATACTAAGAAATGCGAGAAATTTTCATTTTTAGCTCACCTGGACCAAAGGTGGCGGCACGGTGGTGTAGTGGTTAGCGCTGTCGCCTCACAGCAAAAAGGTCTGGGTTCGAGCCCCGTGGCCAGCGAGGGCCTTTCTGTGTGGAGTTTGCATGTTCTCCCCGTGTCTGCGTGGGTTTCCTCCGGGTGCTCCGGTTTCCCCCACAGTCCAAAGACATGCAGGTTAGGTTAACTGGTGACTCTAAATTGACCGTAGGTGTGAATGTGAGTGTGAATCTGTGTGTCAGCCCTGTGATGTCCAGGGTGTACCCCGCCTTTCGCCTGTAGTCAGCTGGGATAGGCTCCAGCTTGCCTGCAACCCTGTAGAACAGGATAAAGCGGCTAGAGATAATGAGATGAGATGAGATGGACCAAAGGTCCGGTGGGTTTATGCCATGGGCTGCTGAGGTCAGTGTAAAGAGGTAGGGTTGGTTTCCTGCAGCAGAACTTGAAAAATGTGACAAATAATATCTTGAAACTTGGTATATAGTTGGTATATAGCAGGGGTCGGCAACCCTAGGCATGCGTGCCACAACTGGCACGCCGAGGAATTTCCAGTGGCACAATTACGATGATACACAAACCTAATTATTCAACACATTAAAAATGTTCAAACGTCATCTTGAACTGTCATTGGCTGTTGCATGGCGAGCCTGCTCTTTTAGCATGACTACACAACAATATAGCACCCCCCTCCCAGTGTTGCCAGATACTGCTGACGTTTTCCAGCCCAAAATATGTTCAAAACCCGCCAAAATGAACTTAAAACCGGCCAATCTGGCAACACTGTCCCCTCCCCATATTTCTCACGAGATGGGCCCACTTGATGCAGCAGTTGCGCTAAGATGGCAAAGAAGCCGACAGTTCGGGCTTTCCTCTCCTCGTGGACCAAAGAATATGGGTTCGTTTCTCAGAGGGACTGTGCTGTGTGCAAGTTGTGTTTTCAAAGTGTTGTGTGTTGAACATCCAGTGTTAAACGTCATTTCGAGGCAAAGCACAAAAAGACTTTCAAAGATCAGGCAGATAGGGACGAATCAATCTCACGCGCAGTGTGCGGATATGGGAAGCAAGCCCACACTTTAAAAGTCTTTGCCTCAGCTAAAAACAATGCCACTGAAGCTAGCTATATAATTTCTCACTCTATAGCTAAACATGGAAAGCCATTCACAGACGGTGAATACATTAAGGAGGCCTTTCTCTCCAGCTCGGATAGTCTTTTTGAGGGGCTGCCAAATAAAGAAACAATAAAATCAAGAATAAAAGACATGCCCGTATCAGCCAGAACTGTTGAGCGACGAATTGGTGAAATGGCCGAAAACGTAAGGGTGCAGCAAACAACTGGCATAAAAGATGCAGCGGTATTTAGCATTGCGCTTGACGAAAGCGTAGATGTGAATGATGTGGCGCGTTTGGCAGTGACGGCAAGCTATTGTGATGTGACTGTGAGAGAGGAGTTCTGCTGTTTAAAGCCAATGAATCCTGCTGGGCATCTTTACCCGAAAAGTTCAACTGTCTTCGCAATATCGCACTGGCTTTATTGTCAGTGTTTGGATCAACATATCTGTGTGAACAGATATTTTCGCACATGAAGAATGTATTTTGCCCCTCCCGAAGTCGTCTAACAACGGGCTATTCGGAAGCATGCGTCCAACTCAAAGTGACCAATTACCATCCCCACATCTCGGAGCTAAGGAAGGGGAAGCAGGGCCAGGGATCACATTGACGGATAGGCAAAACATTTATTTTGTAACAAGGCTACTTCAAATTTGCAGTTTATTGTTAAGCCACTTTATGTAGACTACTTGTTAATGTTCTCTGACACTCATTATTTACATTTTTTTCTGTAGTTTTATTATTCATCAGTTCCATTTCCATTAGGCTGCTACGTCTTTATTGTGAATAACTTGGGCCTGTTACCTACTGAAAGATTTTGGATGTTATTTTGTGAATTTGTATAAGCTGCGGGCGGCACGGTGGTGTAGTGGTTAGCGCTGTCGCCTCACAGCAAGAAGGTCCTGGGTTCGAGCCCCGGGGCCGGCGAGGGCCTTTCTGTGCGGAGTTTGCATGTTCTCCCCGTGTCCGTGTGGGTTTCCTCCGGGTGCTCCGGTTTCCCCCACAGTCCAAAGACATGCAGGTTAGGTTAACTGGTGACTCTAAATTGACCGTAGGTGTGAATGTGAGTGTGAATGGTTGTCTGTGTCTATGTGTCAGCCCTGTGATGACCTGGCGACTTGTCCATGGTGTACCCCGCCTTTCGCCCGTAGTCAGCTGGGATAGGCTCCAGCTTGCCTGCGACCCTGTAGAAGGATAAAGCGGCTAGAGATAATGAATGAATGAATGAATGAATGTATAAGCTGCTTGCAATGTTGTTATCCAATGTGTGTGTGTGTGGGGGGGGTGTTCTTAAACCTTGTGTGTGAGGTTAATGGCATAAAACAAGTGCAATGGTGTTTTACATTTGCTCAATGCATTAAATACCCATATCCATCTAAAATGTGTGGTGTCTAATTACACATAGTTAACAAGACCTATTTGAATGGCACACTAACTAACAAGAAAATTTCTAATTGGCACTACATGGCAAAAAGGTTGCCGACCCCTGGTATATAGGGTGGGGGATATAGATGAGTCTGTCTTCTTGTTACTTCAGCAGAGGTAGTGGTGAAATAACCAGGGATGGATAATTGTAAATGTGCCAGTTTGTGTAGGATATCAGGGGTGGATATGAGAATGGCTTCTGTCTTATCTTGATTAAGCTTAAGAAAATTATGGGTCATCCAGCTATTGATAGCATTGAGACAATCAACCAGGTTGGAGGGTGGTAGGGTATGAGAGGGCTTAGTATAGATGTAAATTTGAGCATCGTCAGCATAGCAGTGGAAGTATAGGCCACGTTGGCGTAATGTGCTGCCAAGGGGGAGGTTGCAAATAATGAAAAGTAAAGGTCCTAGGACAGAGCCCTGAGGAACACCATGGGAGAGGGGTAAACTGGGGGACCTAAAATTACTGATAGAAACAAACTGTTCTCTTGCTGTAAGGTATGATTTAAACCAGGAAATTTGTGTGCCAGTGATGCCAAGTAATGATTCCAGACAGGATAAGAGGTAGTTGTGACAGACAGCATCGAAGGCAGCTGTAAGGTCAAATAAAATGAGAATGCTTACATGGCCTGTGTCAGCAGCTAGGAGTAGGTCATTTACTATATTGGAATATAATTACACAACACTTTCAAAAGATGCGAATCTGTTCATGATTACTTTTGAACAGTCATTAACTTGATTGCTGAAAACATTTGATTCTGTTTGAGTGGCACATTTTAATGCATGATGTTCAGTGAAATCACATGGTCATTTATCACCTGGCCATGACAACATCGTTTAAGCTATCAAAAGTTCCTTCACAGTTTTACATCACGGATATCAAATTTGGTATGGATCTGCAGAACCCTCTAGGAGGAGTATTAAAAATGGCTTCATAACACACTTCCTGTTTGCACAGCATGACGTTAATTGATTGCCTTGCCATGGCAATATTGTTAAATATATTTTTTTAAATCTTTTGCAATTCAACACTTTGGATATCTTGATGAATGAAATTGGGGTTGAATCTGACGAACGCTGCTGGAGGAATATGTGGAGGTGGAGTTTGGTTCCTGTGAATATGTGCAAAATGTACAACAGCTCCTTGCTGGGCAGAGATAATGGGCTGAAGATGATGATGATGATTGTGAAATTTGTCTGTTGTAAGAAGCATCATATGCCGACTAAACCTGGTGCATGTGCATGAAACTGGAGGCCCATAAATAAGAAAAATGTCAAAGGGGGCGTTAGTGAGCATCTGGGCCACGCCCAGATCCAAGCTTTTTCCAGAACTTGATGACCACAATTTCTTGTGTTTGTACCAAGTTTTGTGAGTTTATTCATGCAGAGCATCTCAAAAATGGTCAAAATGATATTGAATAACAAGACCATCAATGACGGCGTAGCTCACTCTGGCCTTGTCTTGTCCAGAAGGAACGATCTAAAGTGGGCCACCTTGTGCAATAAATGTTGCAAGCTATATACACTATATGCAAGCTATATATAGGAATGCCTACCTATTTGCCAGAAAGAATCCAAAACGGCGAGGAATTGACTGAGAAAAAGCGATTTTTGTTGAACTGCTCATTAAGGCTTAATTAGTCCATAACTTCATTAATAATTGTAATGAAGCAAATCTGGGTAGAAGTTATATGCACCTTAGGTACCCCTACCTTCATGCCAGAAAGAATCAAAATCGGTGAAGAATTGAGGGGGAAGAAGCGACTTGTGTGGAAACAGCTCATTTGGGACTGATTAATTACTCCATATCTTCATTAGTAATTGCAGTTATGCGAATTTGAATACAAGCTATATGCACCCCAAGCATACCTGCCTTCCTGCCAAAAAGAATAAAAATTGGTGAAGAACTGAAAGAGAATAAATGATTTTTGTATGTGGACGATACTGGACGGACGACGGACAACACATGATGGCGTAAGGTCATCGCCTATTGGCCAGATGAGCTAATAATGAACAGGACAAAAACAAAAGGCTTGCACTTCTGGGCTTTTGGTGCTTGGACCCTAACTATTGCACATGAAAACACAAAACTAATTCATATGAAACCGTGATCAGTTAAAAACAAGCAAGGAAAAGCAAGGACTTACCTTTGGAGGTCTGGCCAATCCAAGCCTCAGCATCTGAGGTGACATCAGCGACTGGGCCGATCAGGGTTTTTGTGTCAAAGGCCGTACCATCTTCTTCTTGTCCATTCAGGAACAAGCTCATACTTGTTTTATGTACCTAAAATCCAACAGGAATGAACGTCACTAAAATTCCACACAAGTCTAGTCATAAAGTCCACATTAGCATTTACAACCCCGATTCCAAAAAAGTTGGGACAAAGTACAAATTGTAAATAAAAACGGAATGCAATAATTTACAAATCTCAAAAACTGATATTGTATTCACAGTAGAACATAGACAACATATCAAATGTCGAAAGTGAGACCTTTTGAAATTTCATGCCAAATATTGGCTCATTTGAAATTTCATGACAGCAACACATCTCAAAAAAGTTGGGACAGGGGCAATAAGAGGCTGGAAAAGTTAAAGGTACAAAAAAGAAACAGCTGGAGGACCAAATTGCAACTCATTAGGTCAATTGGCAATAGGTCATTAACATGACTGAGTATAAAAAGAGCATCTTGGAGTGGCAGCGGCTCTCAGAAGTAAAGATGGGAAGAGGATCACCAATCCCCCTAATTCTGCGCCGACAAATAGTGGAGCAATATCAGAAAGGAGTTCGACAGTGTAAAATTGCAAAGAGTTTGAACATATCATCATCTACAGTGCATAATATCATCAAAAGATTCAGAGAATCTGGAAGAATCTCTGTGCGTAAGGGTCAAGGCCGGAAAACCATACTGGGTGCCCGTGATCTTCGGGCCCTTAGACGGCACTGCATCACATACAGGCATGCTTCTGTATTGGAAATCACAAAATGGGCTCAGGAATATTTCCAGAGAACATTATCTGTGAACACAATTCACCATGCCATCTGACGTTGCCAGCTAAAACTCTATAGTTCAAAGAAGCAGCCGTATCTAAACATGATCCAGAAGCGCAGACGTCTTCTCTGGGCCAAGGCTCATTTAAAATGGACTGTGGCAAAGTGGAAAACTGTTCTGTGGTCAGACAAATCAAAATTTGAAGTTCTTTATGGAAATCAGGGACGCCGTGTCATTCGGACTAAAGAGGAGAAGGACGACCCAAGTTGTTATCAGCGCTCAGTTCAAAAGCCTGCATCTCTGATGGTATGGGGTTGCATTAGTGCGTGTGGCATGGGCAGCTTACACATCTGGAAAGACACCATCAATGCTGAAAGGTATATCCAGGTTCTAGAGCAACATATGCTCCCATCCAGACGACGTCTCTTTCAGGGAAGACCTTGCATTTTCCAACATGACAATGCCAAACCACATACTGCATCAATTAGAGTATCATGGCTATGTAGAAGAAGGGTCCGGGTACTGAACTGGCCAGCCTGCAGTCCAGATCTTTCACCCATAGAAAACATTTGGCGCATCATAAAATGGAAGATATGACAAAAAAGACCTAAGACAGTTGAGCAACTAGAATCCTACATAAGACAAGAATGGGTTAACATTCCTATCCCTAAACTTGAGCAACTTGTCTCCTCAGTCCCCAGACGTTTACAGACTGTTGTAAAGAGAAAAGGGGATGTCTCACAGTGGTAAACATGGCCTTGTCCCAACTTTTTTGAGATGTGTTGTTGTCATGAAATTTAAAATCACCTAATTTTTCTCTTTAAATAATACATTTTCTCAGTTTAAACATTTGATATGTCATCTATGTTCTATTCTGAATAAAATATGGAATTTTGAAACTTCCACATCATTGCATTCCGTTTTTATTTACAATTTGTACTTTGTCCCAACTTTTTTGGAATCAGGGTTGTAGTACGGGGCAACAAAATGTAAATTTTCCTGCTCATTTCCTGCTCTAAACCTGCCAGCGCTATTTTGCAGTTGTGCTTTGCTGTGCCACTAAAAAAAAAAAAAACGCTGGATACTGGGCTTCAGGAGTTCCCATGAAACCTTTAAAATGAAAAAAGTCCTATAAAGTTTTTTGCCTTTGCCTGGTGACTGTGTGCCACTCTTCTCCGATAAAGAGCTCTCCTATCACATTCACATTTGTATGTTCACAGCTTCCTTCCCAAAAAAAAGAAAAAAAAAGTTGAAAAGGTGGATGGAAGTGAAGCAAAATTCCTGGAGGATGAAGGAAGCGCGAGACAACTAGCTGCCTCGAGGATCCTTAAGCCGTGCTCTTTCATGATGACTGATTGAAGACTGGTGAGAGGCCGTTCTCAAAATCTCAAACCGGCCCGATGACTCGCTTCTTAAGATCTGAAGCCCACGTCAGAGTGATGTAAATGAAGTCTGAAGTGCTTCCATCTATTTAGCGCCAATGAAGGCTTTTGAAACGGGGTTCGGAGCTAAAACAGTTCTGCTGTATTGGGTTCAGATTGTATTTCTTTTCTTTGTTTTTATTTCATCTCTACAGTGAGACAGAACTTATTATTGCACTCTTTAACTCCCAAATGGTGTTATTTATCCGTCTCCTCCATCACACTTGGACAAAACCTGCTTCTTGTGTTTATGGTACAGTGCTCAGAGTATCAACTGATGCAAAATACTGATCCAATGCGCACTTCCTGTTAGTAACTCAGTAACTCCTCTCCTCAGAGGCATGTTTTCTAAACATATGATCTGTCGACATCCAGAACATCTCCAGAGATCAGATCCTGATCCAGCACTTCACACTAGAACTAAACTGGAAAACAGAATGAGGGTATAAAACATCTCCAATAATGGATTCATGGAACAATGCTGCAAACTTTCCCATTAAACAATCAACAACTGACATCAGCATGTTGTTCCAAAGTGTAGAGGAGGAGAAGAGACAGATTTCTGGCCCCTGGTTACCTCGCCCACAACGGAGTAAGCGGTGTGAGCTATTGTAATCAGTGCGGTTTGTTTGTGTGTCTGTCTGTTAACAATCTAGCATCTAGACGGTTGCACTGATTGACTTCAAATTTTCAGTGTAGGTGGGCAATGGTCTGTAGATTACCTGATTAAATTTTGGGTGTAATCAGGTCAAGGTGAAGGTCAAGGTCACCGGAAAGGTCAACCTTTCATTCAAAAATAACATATTTTCCATTATACCTCAAAAACGGTTGCCGATAGACAGATGTTTACTATTATGAACATATAGGAACTCCCATATGGCCTTTCATTTGGCACCATGATCTTTGACCTTGAGTGACCTTAAAAGGTCAAACTCAAGGTCACAGATTTTTAGAGGGATGTAACTTGAAAATGGTTGATGGTAGACCGATATTTACAATTATCAACTTATAGGAAGTGCCATATGGGCTTTCATTTGGCACCATGATCTTTGATCTTGAGTGACCCTGAAAGGTCAAACTGAAGGTCATGGGTTTTCAAAGGGCTATAACTTTAGAATGGTTCATGATAACCAGACGTTTACCATTATCAACATATAAGGAGCCCCATATGGGCTTTCAGTTGCCACCATGACCTTTGACCTTGAATGACTTTGAAATGTCAAACTCAAGGTCATGGATTTTCAAAGGATTATAGCCCGACAGCTGATGATTGAGGAATATTACCATTATAGGTATGAAATAAGTGCTGCCGGGTGAGGTTTGTTTTGCCTGGCAACACTTGTTGGTTTATATATATCAGTTGTGGTCAGAAGTTTGCATACAATGACATGACTGTCATTTTGGATATGAATGTCATGGCAATATTTGGGCTTTCAGTAATTTCTTTGAACTGTTCTTTTTCTGTGGCAGAATGATTGCATGATGTATGCTTCATTCTGTCTGTGGCAGAAAGAAGCATACATCTTTCATAAAAAAAAAAAAACAAATTTGGTGCACAAGTTGTAATTTCCTTTGAGTTTTCTGAAATCAACAAGGTCAAAACTATACATACAGGGTCAAAAATTTACATACACTCACTTAGATTATTAATTCAGAGGTGCTGAAACTTCCAAAATGTCTCTTCTCTTGTCAAGGCCGAGGACTCTTAACTTCCTGTTAGTGATCATGATTGACTACAGCTGGTAGCTTCTCTGTGCCTTCATAAAAAGGGTTTGTTTACAGCACTCATTGGATTGGCCAACACACAATACAATTGGAAAGTGCAGATCTAAGAAAGAGGATCGCAGATATACACAAGTCCGGAATGTCTCTCGGAGCCATTTCTAAACAACTGCAAATTCCAAGATCAGTTCAAACAATTGTATGTAAGTTACTGGGAGGTGTAGTCACTTTGCCAAGCCACTTTGCTTCAAGAAAACCCAAAGTGTCACCCTTAGCTGAAAGGAAATTGGTTTGGATGGTCAGGAACCACCATGACACAGCCCTGTCATGAACTAGAAGCTGATGGATCACTGTCTACAGTTCAGTGAGTTTTACATCACTATGGACTAAGAGGCTGCTATCCAAGAAATCACCCCCTGCTCCAAAACTGACATCATCTAGCTTAACTAATGTTTGAAGCTGACCACATGGACAAAAGAAAAAGCCTTCTAGAGGATAGCTGTATGGTTAGATGAGACAAAGATTGAGTTGTTTGGCCACAATGACCACCATGTACAGAGGGACACTGTACCAGCTGGTGGTGGTGGTAGGATCATCATGCTCTGGGGCTGTTTTGCAGCCAGTGGAACTGGTTCACTGCACAAAGTGGATGGAATAATGAAGAAGGAGGACTACCTTAGAATTCTTCAGCATAAACCATCAGAAACTTGAATACGACTTGGGACTTGGAAGTGACAACAGGACAATGAGCCGAAACACACATCAGAGCTGGTTGTGGAGGATAAAGCAGGCTAACATTAAGCTTAAAACAAATCCTGACTTCAACCCTATTGAAAATATATGGACCGTGCTTATAAGTCGAGTCCATGCTAAGAAAAAAAATTTAATTGAACTCTACCAATTCTACCATGAAGAGTCGTGAAATATCCAACTAGAATTCTGCCAGAAGCTTGTTCATGGTAAACAAAAGTGTTTGGCCAAGGTGAATCTTGTGAAGAGACATTTTACCCAGATATTAGGTGTGCTGTATGTATATTTTTGACCCTGTAAGTACAATTTTCACCCTGTGTTGATTTCAGAAAACCCAAATAAAAAATTAAAACTTCTGCACCAAATTCTAGTGTTTTTTTTATTAAAGATGTATGCTGTACAATCATTCTGCCACAGAAAAAGAACAGTTCAAAGAAATTATTGAAAGCCCAAATATTGCCATGACATTCATATCCAATATGATATTCATGTCACTGTATGTAAACTTCTGACCACAACTGTATATTATATATAAAATATACTGTAGTACACATCACCGATTGTTTCTTTTGTATGTATGCGAGTGTGTGTGTGTGTGTGCCCTATTTAGAATGTTTCCCGACAAGAAAAAGCCTGTGTGGAGATCACTTCAGCACTGCAGGAGATTATTAACCAGCCATTCTCTGGAGCTTTTAGCAACTTCATAATCAGCAGGTGCTGACATCTTAAAAGCTGCTCTCAGCTTTCAAACCCAAGCAGGCATATTTGGTGTGCGCAGAGAATTACCCGAATTCACAACAAATTTATGTGATTGCGTTTATGAGACTGAGCGCTGTGGAGTCAGGTATCCAGCCAGCATCAGAGCACGAATACCTGCTGAAAGCCACTCAACTCACTGTACGACAGTCAAAACAATTCTGTTCTAGACAACTCTTATAAATACAAGTGTAACAACAAAAACTCAAAAGATGAGGAAAATGGGGTGCACAAGGGCAGGAGTAATTCCTCCAAAAAATGTCAACGATCACCATTTCACCATAAAGGCCATTTGGGATTAGGAAGCTTGACTCTCAAACCTCATGCTAACTGAATTCCACCAGCTTGCGTTAGTATTAACTTCGCGTTCAGGGTTGAAAATTTCCGTCACAGTGCCCTCGCTATTTCTAAGCCATTCTCGTTTTCTTTGCATGGTGGTGAATGAGGACTCGAGGTTAAAGAACAGATGACATGTCGGTACAGCGTACATGCTGCGTCATTACCTTTCCCAACAAAGCACTCTGCTGAGAAACGCTATCAGCTGACATTCAAACAGACCGAAATTCCATCTTACCTAAAAAAAAAAAATCCTTTATTTGTTCCATTAGGGAAAGTGAAATGTTAAAGCTCTCATTGCACCTTCAGCTTTTAAACATTAAAAATATAAAACGAGATTTTCTTTAACATCGTCGTACTGCTGTATGTCTGTTGAAATAAAAATAAAGGCTCACTGTGTATCAGGACTGCAGCAAACACACACACACACCGGCCACTTTAATAGGAACTTGTTGATTCTAAGATCGTTGTTCTTGGCTGCAGGACTGGAACCCAATGTGGTCTTCGGTTCTGCTGTTGCATGTTGAGATGCTTTTCTGCTCACCACAGTTGTAAAGAGTGATTATATGAGTTACTATATCCTTCCTGGCAAAAAAAAAAATCCCAAACCAATATGTGTAAACTCTAGAGACTGTTGTGTCTGGGCTGCCAACTCTCACGCAATGAGCGTGAGACACACGCATTTGATTGTCTTCACACGCTCACACGCCATACCTCCAATTTCTCATGCTAGAAAAAAAATCTAGTTTATCTATCTAATCTAGGCTACCCATTGTGTCGCGCCAACCACTTGCGATTGATCAATTACGCTTTACGCACGGCTAAACAGGCAGAGAGGTGTTCCGTTCTGTACACACTCCCCTATGGTAGGTGGCGCATCTAATGATGCTGCACTCGCCGGAAGTTGGATAATTGCCTACCGTCAATTTAGAGGAAGAGGAGAGAGAAGAAGGTATCCGAGTTGAAGACGGGTGTCTCAGACAGGTTTGTACATATGCACGCCAATGTGTGGTGTTACTGGCGTAATTATGAACTTATATAAAGTTTCTTAATCGTTTTAGCCTATAAGTGCTGTGAGAATATTTAATGCCATATCGAGAGCTGTGTACTAGGCATGCTAAATCATTATAGGCCTCCTGCCATGCCACAGCCTCTATCTTCCCCAACAAGCAGCACGGGAGAGCACCTCCTTAGCACATGGTTATTAAGGCGCATTTTTAGTTTGTTTATTGTATGTTATCATACTTTATGACTTTATTTGAAGCCATACTGGAAATGTTGTAAAATAAAGCAAGTAAGAGATAATATTACAAATGCAAGAGGAGCCATTAGCCACCATACCTATTGTTTATTTACAGGGTATTTATTTTTAATTATTTATGATTTATGTAATTGCTCAGTTAAAGTAAATAAAGCATGGTCACCTGTAATATCAAAGAACTTGAACTTGTGAATAATTAAAAAAAAAAGACAGAGAACAATATACTGAGGAGACAGGGTTTCAAAGAGGGCAAGACAGGTAGAGAATATTTGTCAGATAACAGGCCCTGACGAATGCTCTATTACTAATAAGAAACATAGATAAGAAATAAATTAATAAGAAATATATTAATATAGCTTATTTAAGTATGACCAAAATTTTTAAGCCCAACTTTGTGTGCACATTCCCACCTATGGCCAAGGTTCAGCTTTTTGTGTTTCAATACTGTTCAAACTTAATCATTTTAATGTTTCTTGTTGCACATGCACATTTTGCTTACTGTTTAAGCATTTTATTTGTTCTTTTGCTGTTGATATTTTTCCCCATGCCAATCTTCTGCTGAACCCAGTGGTGGGGAAAGCCCTTAAATGCATAATGAATAGTCAGTGAGGGACAATCTTATTTTTTGCAACAGTTATTAAAAACTTAACATTTAGTTTCAATTCAGAAGGTGTTTAGGCTTAGCTGATGAAATATTTTCAAACATGAACTTGCCTTTAAATCTGAAACACAGGTCTATAGGGCTACAGGAACATTGGCAGTCATCTGTAGTTTTCTAGTGTGGGGGCTTTTAAGCCAAAACTTGGTGCTTTTGTTGGCCACAAGCTGAAGGCCTGGCAAGTCAGGGTGTGTAAGAATGTACGTATGGCACAGCAGGCCACTCCAAAAATCCACCAGAATGCAGGAACATCTACTAAATCCAAAATCTCAAACCCCCCCCCCCCCCCCCCCCCCCCCCCCCCATTGTCCATCTCCAGCTGGACAACCCACAAACAAAACACCAGAATGCAGGGGGACAAGTGAATATCAAACTGAATATAAAATTCCCACTTACTGCATGGTGTCCGGAAAAATTTTGCCATCGACCCCCCAAAAAAAAAATCTCACTCCAAGGAATTTCGAAAAGTTGGCAGCCCTGGTTGTGTGTGAAAACCTGAGGAGATCAGCAGTTTCTGAGATACTCAAACCAGTCCATCTGGCTCAAACCAACACCCATGCCACAGTGAAAGTCATACTTTGAGATCACAATTTTTCCCATTCTGATGTTTGAAGTGAACATTAATTACCTGAAACTCTTGATTTGGATCTGCATGATTTTATGCATTGTGCTGCTGTCAAGGGATTGGCTAATTAGAGAAGTGCATCAAACAGCAGGTTGCTGTATGGGTGTTCCTAATAAAGTCAGCCCTGCGATGATCTGGCGACTTGTCCAAGGTGTACCCTGCCTCTCACCCATAGTCAGCTGGGATAGGCTCCAGCTTGCCCACGACCCTGCACAGGATAACTGGTTACAGATAATGGATGGAGGGATGGATATTGTTGGTATTTTTGTATAATTTTATAATACACCAACTTGTGTTGTAGTCAAGACCATCTACCGTAAATCGAGACCAGAATGTATCAAGACTATCAAGATACCAAGACTCTGAGGGGTTGAGAGGCCAAGACCAAGGTCAAGGTAGGGCAAGACTGAGTCAAGACCAGGACCAAACCAGTGGGTGTGAAGGAGGGTGGGCGGCAGGAAATTTTACATCCGATCACAGTAATGATGTTAACAAATAAATCAGACAGCACACAGGCAGTTTAGTGAAATCCCCACACTTGTGGTCTTGACTGTTCTTGAAATAAAATCCAGAGTCCTCTATGTCTGAGACCGAGACAAGACCAAGTAAACATGTGGTCGGTTCCGAGACGAGGCCTTCATAAAATGGTCTCGAGTTCTACAGCACTAATCAACTAACCAGAAAATAAACTGCTCAATTACTCGGTTATCAAAATAATGGTTGATCTCATCCCGATTGAGCGCCTGTAGTTAAAGAATAAGGGCAGTCCAGGACACGATGTTTTACAGCTCCTGTTTGTAAATCGAATTCTGAACTCGAGGGAGAAAAAAAAGAAAAAAGCTCCAATGTCGTCAATTTTTTTTCTTATACAAGTATATCTAACTTCAAATGCCACAGCTTTATATCAAAAATGATGCTTTGCCCTTTTGACCTGGCCCATAAACCAGGGCAGAGATACAAGCCTAAAGCAGAGCTGAGGCACCTTCAGCAGCCTGAGTGACAAAGCGCTCCATGATAAAGCCCTTTCCATTTCAGCGCTGGACGAGCTGTCAGGGTGCCGAGAAATATTCCACTCCGGATGAGGGTATCAGCGCAGGCAATCCCCAGCTTTTTCAAAGCATGTTGCTGATACCTGCCGAAGCCTAACCCTTCTATCTGCGTGCACGCACGCACACACACACACACACACACACGGATGTTTTATTTACAGCTTAGCCCTGAGCCTCAGCGAGACAGACTCTTATCATTTAAATGAAGCAAAACTGTTTCCTTACTTGTAATTTGTTATATTATCCCATGTATCGGAGTGCACCGGGAATGACTCGGCCAATCATTTGAAATATAACTGTCTGGAGGAGAACGCTGTTGGAATTTCAGCGCTGATGCATGCGAGTCGGCTGGAGCTGGACGCCTCTCCTCAACATCAGCCATTACACAGCGGAGGAGGCAGCTGACGAACAGCCAATTTTCCCTTTATCACATTAGCGCAGCCATGAGAGAGACGCATTTGTTCTACTCAAGTAGGCTAAAGCTACAATTACCAATCTCATATATACATGCTTTATATCAGCCCTTCCTTCTCCCGCAATGAGGGTGGCAGCGATAAATTAACACGAGCATGACAGTTTATTTAAGAAAAGAAAATTGTCTCGGTGGCGTGGGAGAAGGCGGAAATATATAAGGCAACGTGTCAGTGCTTTTAATAAAGGTAATAACTCTTGGAAGGCTATGCTTTAAGCAGAAAGCATATCAGAGATCTATTTCTTTCCCTCTCTTCCTCACCGTGACCGAAAGGAACACGAATCGCTTTTGCTAACCAGCTTGCAAGGCTGGGCTTTTGCCTCGCTTTTCTACACACCAGTGTGTCTGTGACAAATGTCTACTCTTAGTAAAATAAGTGCTTTTTTCATAATCCCAAAGGTTCCTATAAAGGCCTGTGACTCTTTCTCACACTGATTAGAAACGTCTCTGGTGTTTGTGAGCAAGATGATGTCGTTGATGCACGATTCATACCGGTACTTTTTTTTTTGATAATTACATCAAGCATGTCCTCAGTCGTCTTAGAACACAACTCAACACGTTTATTCTTGAGCTTGAATTCATGAATCGGACTTGAGTGTAAAATAACATCTGGCTGATGGAGTACAGTGTGCATGCTACATACTGTTACTCTTGCTGTGGTCTGATAATACTGTATTATTATTTTCAATGCATCAAGAAGTCATCAGATTACTGCTAAACGAAGTGATTTCTGAAGATGGATGAATGAAAGAGTTCCTGTGTGTTCACATACATTGTCTTGCAAAAGTATTTTCATCCCCCTTGGTGTTTGTCCTGTTTTGTCACATTACAAGCTGGAATTAAAAGGGATTTTTTGGGGGGTTAGCACCATTTGATTTACACAACATGCCTACCACTTTAAGGGTGCAAACTGAACATCTTATGGAGCACCATGAAAGTCATCACTTTGGAGAGCCACTTTTTTGCTGCAATTACATCTGCAAGTCTCTTGGGGTATGTCTCTATTAACTTAGCACATCTAGCCACTGGGATTTTTGCCCATTCCTCAAGGCAAAACTGCTCCAACTCCTTCAAGTTAAATGGGTTGCGTTAGTGTACAGCAATCTTCAAGTTATGCCACAGATTCTCAATTGGATTGAGGTCTGGGCTTTGATTAGACCATTCCAGGACATTTAAATGTTTCCCTTTAAACCACTCCAGTGTAGCTTTAGCAGTATGTTTAGGGTCATTGTCCTGCTGGAACGTGAACCTTCGTTCCAGTCTCAAACCTCTGGTCAACTCAAACAGGTTTTCCTCCGGAATTGCCCTGTATTTAGTGCCATCCATCTTTCCTTCAGTCCTCAGCAGTTTTCCTGTCCCTGCAGATGAAAAATATCCCCACACCATGATGCTGCCACCACCATGCTTCACTGTAGGAATGGTGTTCTCAGGGTGTTGGGTTTGCACCACACATGGCGTTTCCCATGATGGCCAAAAAGATCAATTTTAGTCTCATCTGACCAGAAGATCTTCTTCCATGTGTTTGAGGAGTCTTCCACATGCTGTTGGGCAAACTCCAAATGTGTTTTCTTAAGCAATGACTTTTTTCTGGCCACTCTTTCATAAAGCCCCGCTCTGTGCAGTGTATGGCTTAAAGTGGTCCTATGGTCCTACTCCCATCTCCGCTGTGGATCTTTGCAGCTTCTTCAGTGTTATACTTGGTGTCCTTGTTGCATCTCTGATTAATGCCCTCCTTGCCCGGTCTGTGAGTTTTGGTGGGCGGCCTTCTCGTCAGGTTTGTAGTGGTGTCATATTCTTTCTATTTTGCTTCATGGTTTTAATGGTGTGCCATGGGATATTGAAATTTTGGGATATTTTTTATAACCCAACCCTGATCTATACTTCTTCACAACTTTGTCTCTGACCTGTTTGGAGGCTCCTTGGTTTTCATGTTGCTTGCTTAGCAGTGTTGCAGAGTCAGGGTCCTTCCACAACAGGTTTATTTATACGGATATCATGTGACAGATCATGTGCCACTTTGACTGCACACAGGTGGATCTTAATCAACTAATTATGTGACTTATGAAGTGAATTGGTTGGACCAGTGCTTATTTAGGGGTTTCATACGAAAGGGGGCGAATACCCATGCGCACTCCAGATTTCTGTTTTTTCATCTTAATTATTGTTTGTGTCACAACAAAAAGACAATTTTCACCTTTAAAGTTGTAGGCATGTTGTGTAAATCAAATGGTGCTAACCCTCCAAAAATACAATTTAATTCCAGCTTGTAATGCGACAAAACAGGACAAACACCAAGGGGGATACTTTTGCAAGACACTGTAAGGATACTAGAACAGAAAATGAAGTTCATTATTCATCTTTTTGCCATTGTTCGGTCTTTTATTTGCAGTAATAGATGCATTTGGTTAACACAGATTTATTCAAATCTCCAGATCCAGACAAAGCCAAACTCCAACTCATCCAGTGTGTTTCTTTGGATCAGCTGCAAATGAATTTGAATAATCATGAAATACACACTTATGCTGACTTTGCATGCATGCTTACTCCGTGAGAATTAAACTGGACTAGAGTAGGTCGAAAACAAGGTCCAAAATATCCTACACAGATGCTCTGTCATGATTATGAGTGTAAAAAGTGCAGCGCTCGAAATAAAAACAGACCAACAGCTTCACTGCTCATGTCTCAGTGTAGATGAGAAACAGAGTTACAATGAACCTCTGCAATGACAAAGCTCTGCTTTAAAATTGTCTAAAACAATTTTATTAGTCTAGAACTTTTAACAGGAGGCATTTTGCAGAAATCCAAATGTAGATCCCTAATTAACAAGCCAGAGGAGACAAACACAATGAAAAACTTCCTAAAAGACTTGAGGAAGAAACCTTAAAGCTAGACGGGCTTTCGATTTCATAAAATTGGTGAAATTTAGTTCCCTCTGAAATTTGGTCATTATGATATATGTTTATTTCTGCAATATCTCACAAAATATCAGGCCATTCTGTGGCTGGGAAGTTATTTAATTTGAGGGGATTAAAGCAAATAATGTGCATGAAATCGCTTGCTTCGTGCAGTCAAGCAGACAGAGGAAGTCTGTGTGCGCATGCGCAGGTTTACCTTTGACCGTGCACTGACAGTTACATCATTCTGTCGCTAAACGAATAGCCGATCACACCAAGGTGCTTGCTGACCGCCGATACTTATTCATTTGGTCCTGGGTTTCCTTTCCTTCGCAACATGACATCTTTTCTTCTCGCTTTCCTGTTTCTCTCCTGTTTCAAATTTGTATCCCACAATGCCTTGCACGAACGGGGAAAGCCTACCATGTCATGCATGATGTAGTATCTTGAATTGGGTCATGGTGAAGCAGGAAAAAATAGCAGAGAATTTAGGGCCACATGGCCCTAAATTCATTAATTGTTCTATTTTTAAAAAAATGAATAAAATTGGAAGTCTATGATTCTAATTCAGTAGCTTTCAGTCCACTAAAGAAAAATAATTGGGTGTCAGGGAAAATTATTTTTATGACCTACATTTGAAAAATCTGAAAGGCAGTCTAGCTTTCAGAAGAACCAGAACCCAGAACTGGGTGTGATTCTCCCATTCACACACAAGTCCTTTTTTGCATGCTTCCAGTTACACACATCTCCCTTACACACTCTGACATGCCCCACAGGTGCTTAACTTTAGGAAGGCGGCCTCGTGAAAGAAGCGTGATTTATTTCAAATTGAGTAACAACTGCGTGTATTTTGGCTGTCGGGAAAACGAAGAACGTGGACTTCCACATTTCACATGTGAATGTCACTGAAATCCATTTAAAGCATAAAACAGACTCTGATTTTGAAAATAAATACAAATGAAGAGCTTAGATTCTTTGTTACGAATCACCTCAAAGGAAGGCATTCATTTCTGTGAAGGACACAAACCCAAAAATAAATGAACAAGAACACGGTAGAGTCCATACCTCCGCCATGCCACATGTTATCAACATCAAAATCAAATCCCTTGAACCTGGGATAATACTAAAGCTGTTCTCCAAATTTCATCCAAATCGGTTCACTATTTTTTGAGTTACATTGGGAAAAGACAAATAAAGAAACAAACGGAGGTGAAAACGTAACATCCTCAGACAGAGTTAGCGGCGGTAAATCCACCAAGCGACACATGTGCTGGGCTGATCTGAATGTGGGTGTTTACTGTGGATGAAGAGCTCACCAGCCACAAGTCTGTACAAGTAGATGATGGCTTCACAGTCGAGACAAAAATCACTGGATGCTCACTGCCTCAGTGAGCCCCAGGATATCCAGACGAGGTCGGACTACTCACTATCATCTTCCTTACACTTGCTGAGGCCTTCTCCATCTTTCCCACTCTCTCAGGAGCACAAGCGTATGCAATTCGGGCATTCAGGGTTAGAATTGTTAATGCAAACCAGAAGGTTGGTTTAACAATGTACTATCGGGTTACAAGAAATGTTATTGTGGTTTTAAAAAAATGACAAATTGAGGAATTTTTGTACGTGCATAGTAATGTTCGAGGGAGGCCTAGTGCTGACTTCAAAGACAATATGGTGTTTTGCCATGTGGTGGTGCTCGAGTTACTCCAGTCCTTGGAAGAGTGTAGCTGAAAAGCATGGAAGTCAGGAGGCATAAATGGTGTTTTCATCAGATTGTGGTTTTGCTCTGCATGAAGTACATAACTGCCTTCATGGAGCACAAGTCCTGGACTTAAGTCAAGAGGAGAATCCGCATTGACTGAAAACTGCGTAGCTGTAGGCTTTTTTTTGGGGGGGGGGGCTTTTTTCACCTTTATTGGATAGGACAGTGTAGAGACAGGAAACGAGCGGGAGAGAGAGACGGGGAGGGATCAGGAAATGACCTCAGGTCGGAATCGAACCCAGGTCCCCGGATTTATGGTATGGCGCCTTATCCACCTGAGCCACAACGCCCCTGACTGTAGGCATTTTAAATTTTGTTCCTCACATGCATAGGAGAACTGTACTGATTGTGTGTAACTGCATTTCGGTCTTGACCAACCCAGGTCGTGTACGGTCTAGCCTGGGGTTAGCTTTTTTGAATTGTTTATTCTTGACTTGCAAGTGACGTCAAAGCAAAATAGAAACCCGGATGTCGGCCATGTTGGTGGATATACAAATGTGGGGTCAAGCGACATTCCATACAAAACATAGTCACGCATGCGCAACTCTCTTTGTTTTTCCACTGCTTTAAGCGTTCTTTTAGCTATGCCATATCTTTGTGCTGTATATGAATGTGTTCTCAACAGTACTCGTGACCGTGGTACGTTCCAATTTTTTACAATTCCGTCCGTGATTCAGAAAGAGGGAGAGGAAACTCTGAGGCTTAGTATGGAGAGGAAACGAGTATGGCTGAACAACATCGGCAGGGCTGATCTAACAGAGGCTAAAACCAAAACAGTTTGTGTTTGCAGTAATCATTTTATCTCAGGTGAGATTCAAAAGCTTTCTCGATAATATCATGGAAGAATTTTATTTCATGTTGCTAGAATTTTGCTATAAAATGAGCATTCTCTTGTCGTTTTTACAGTGGATATACTGTAAAAAGTGTACACACCCCGTTAAAATGATAGGTTTTTCTGATGTAAAAAAATGAGACCACGATAAATAATTTCAAAACTTTTCCCACCTTTAATGTGACCTATAACCTGTACAATTCAATTGAAAAACAAACAAATCTGTTTGGGTGGAAAACATAAAAAATAAAAATAAAAAAACGTACAATAAGCTGGTTGCGTAAGTGTGCACACCCTTCAACTAGTACTTTGTTGAAGCACCTTTTGATTTAATTACAGCATTCAGTCTCTTTGGGTTCACACCAGCCATCAACTAAAATGTCTCTGATGAAAGTTCAGACATTTACTCAGTTACATCCTCCAGCAAAAGCCAGGGTTCGCAGAGAGCTTACAAAGCATCTAAGGGATCTCATTGTTGAAAGGTATCAGTCAGGAGAAGGGTACAAAAAAATTTCCACGGCATTAGATATACCATGGAGCACAGTGAAGACGGTCATCAAGAAATGGAGAAAATATGGGACAGTGACATTACTGAGAACTGGACGTCCCTCCAAAACTGATGAAAAGACAAGATGAAAACTGGTCAGGGAGGCTACCAAGAGGCCTACAGTAATGGTGAAGAAGCTGTAGGAATTTCTGGCAAGTACTGGTTGTGTACTACATGTGACAACAATTTCCCGTATTTTCCATATGTCTGGACTATGAAGTAGGATCAAAGAAAAACACCCAGGCCTGGCTAAATTTTGCAAAAAAAATACATCAACTCTCCCAAAAGCATGTGGGAAAATGTGTTATGATCTGATGAAACCAAGGTTGAACTTTTTGGCTACAATTCCAAAAGGTATGTGTGGCATCGGGGGCGTGGCCAAGCAGCAGTCTGTGAATGGAGGGCGGGGTCGGGGAAGGTAAGTGGCTAAGTCATTCCACCTACTGTCAATTAATGTGTGTGTGCGTGGTTGTTACAGGGACAGAGCATAAAAGGAGGGAGAGAGCAAAGAAAAGGGGCCAACCAGAAGCCATGGCTGACAGGGGATGTCCACAGGCTGCTGAGGGCTAGAGATAAAGCCTTCAGAGCTGGGGATGATGCTCCACAGAGGATGCAATCTGCTCTGCTCTTCACCCAGCCCTCACTCACCTGGAGGAAAAAGATTCATATGTGAGAATGCTGTTCATTGACTTCAGCTCAGCATTCAATACCATAATACCTCAACAGCTGATCTGCAAACTGGACAAACTGGGCCTCAGTACCTCCCTCTGCAACTGGCTACTAGATTTCCTCAGCAAGAGACCACAAGCAGTACGTGTCGGCAACAACACCTCGAGCACCATCACGCTAAGCACAGGAGCTCCACAAGGCTGTGTGCTCAGTCCTCTGCTCTTCACCCTGCTGACATACGACTGCAAAACAACCTACAGTACCAACCACCTGGTGAAGTTTGCAGACGACACAACTCTGGTGGGTCTCATCACCAACGGCGACGAGACGCACTACAGGACTGAGGTGGACCTTCTGGCCAAGTGGTGCAGAGACAACAACCTCCTGCTGAACGTCAGTAAGACAAAGGAGATTGTTGTCAACTTCCAGAGAGGCCACAGCCAACACCTGCCACTGACCATCGATGGTGCTGCTGTGGAGAGAGTGAGAAGCACAAAATTCCTTGGAGTGCACATCAGCGAGGACCTCTCCTGGACCAACAACACCGCAGCACTGGCCAAGAAAGCCCAACAGCGCCTCTACTTCCTGCGCAAACTGAAGCACGCCAGTGCCCCACCACCCATCATGACTACGTTCTACAGAGGGACCATTGAGAGCATCCTCTCCAGCTGCATCACTGTATGGGGCGGGAGCTGCAATGATCACAACAGGAAAGCCCTGCAGCGTATAGACCCCTTTCACATGATGTCACCGCGCCGCGAGATTTTGTTAGGCGCCATATTGGAAGACCAAGTACATGCACTCACAATATAAAACAAAGTACGAGCGAGAGTAAAGTGACACGATGGCTGATAATTCTGGTTATGTGAGTACATTACCAGTTGCAGAAAGAGCACGGTATGTGGAGAAACTGGCTGTGATTGATGGGTTTGACCCATATGATAAGACTCAGGGCAAGGGAGAATGGAAACATAAGGAGGACCTGACACCAATTCTGCAATCTGTTTGCTACCCAGACATTGTAAACTATTTGTTGTTTACACCCAGTGCCTACACTCAGTGTTCGAACTATGCCGATATTTTCGGGGGGTCCCTTTTTTTCCCTTGGGGGTATGTGTGCTTGCGCTTGTCTCGGAGCGCGGATCTCCAAACACATGAGAAGCCTATCTTATGCACATATTACGCGGACTCCACACCTCCACACACGCATCGCGTCTGAAGTCATAAGGGGAAATCAGGGGAAATCGTGTCCGCATTGGCATGTTCAAAAAACAACCTCGCGTCAACAATGATACCACACGCAAGAAAAAAAAAAAAACAGTCAGGCTACTCAACAACCAACCTGGCAGCAGCGAGCAAGCCCCAAACCATCCTAAATTATTATTATTATTAAATTGTAGAAGTCTGGGAGGCTTGCTCCTCATACAGTTATCAACTTGGGGCCACTTTAGCATGTTTTAAATCTGAATTTCTTGCATTTGCTTACCTCAAAGTGTCCGCAGATCATGCACAGACTTATCCATTATATCCACAGTTTTTTGCCAAGTCTCACACAGGTTTCTTTCAAGTCTACTGTTGGGCCAATAAATCATAAATAAAACAGCTCAGATTTGTTTGTTTAAGTCGTTTGCCACTCCACTTTATTCTCGTGGGTTCACATACTGCTGCCATTATTATCTCCTTATCACAAGTTTGTTGGTCTTCCAAAATGGCGCAGGGTCTGTTTACTTCCGGTTTCGGGTGACGTCAGTGAAAGGGGTCTATAGTGAACACAGCTGGGAAGATCATCAATGCACCCCTCCCCTCCCTGCAAGACATATACACCACCCGCCTCACCCGCAAAGCTCTCACAATCGTGAGAGATGAGACTCACCCAGCACACAACCTGTTTAGCCTCCTGCCCTCTGGAAAGAGGTACAGGAGCCTACGGTCCAGAACCACCAGACTCACCAACAGCTTCATCCACCAGGCCGTCAGGATGTTGAACTCCCTCCCCTCTCTCCCATCACTGACAGCTCCACCCACCAGACAGCCAAGAAGTTAGGATCTTGCCCCCCCGCATGGGAAAGACTCTGACTCAGGAACACCCCCCCATACACACACACACACACACACTGAAAGACTCTGACTCAGGAAGCCCACACACACACATACACACACACATACATGGAAAGACTCGAACTCAGGAAAGACTCTGACTATGGAACTCCACTATGTGACTTTTGCACCTTTACCTGCACTACCTCACTTTTTTTTTACACACCATACACTGTTTCTTGTTGCTGCTGCCCTCCACGGAAAAGACTTCTCATTTGCACCTTTACCTGCACTACCTCACTTTTTTTACACACTATACACTGTTTCTTGTTGCTGCTGCCCTCCACGGAAAAGACTTCTCATTTGCACCTTTACCTGCACTACCTCACTTTTTTTACACACTATACACTGTTTCTTGTTGCTGCTGCCCTCCACGGAAAAGACTTCTCTATGGAACTACACATGTGACTTTGCACCTTACCTGAACTATCTCATAAGAACTGCCTTGGGCCCTGCAATATAACAACTTACCATATGCTGCTTCTGAATGCTGCTACACATTATTAACACACTATTATTTAACACATTATTCTACATAATGCTGCTACTGTTATAACCTCAACTGGACTGCCCTGGACTGTACTGTACTGTACTGTACTGTGTGTCTTGTATACTAGTCTTGTTCTTATCTTCCTGTCTTTAGCCTAGATTATTTTTCTAAATGTTAAATGTCTCAATTTTTTTTTAAAATCATTACTTAATTATTACTTATTGCTTGTTACACTGTTATTGGTCCTGTCTTGCGCTTTAATGTTTGTCTTGTTAATGTCAGTCCTATGTTTGTCTATGTCTTTACATGGGATAGAGAGAAACGTAATTTCAATTTCCTTGTATGACCTGCGCATATGAAGAAACTGACAATAAAGCTGACTTGACTTGACTCCCAACCACAACGCATGTGTGTGTGTAGAGTGAGTGAGTGAGTGAGTGAGTGAGTGAATGAAAGAGTAAGTGAATGAAAGCAAGCAAGCAAACTGAAAAGCTAGGTGAAAAGTGAAATGAGTTTGTGGATGACCATCAACTCGCCTGCCATGCTTCTGTGCTCCACCCACACCAGGAACTGCCACAGTGGTGCCGAAACTCGGGAAGCACCGAAAAGAACCACCCCATGGAGTCCTGCCCATTCGAAGAGCTCATCCTTGCTCTAGCTACCACCCAGCAGAAGCGCTGACTGTCCTCTGAAAGGAACAAGAGCAACGCTTCGAAGCCTTGATGCTGGCCCAGCAGGAAGATCGCCAGGCGTCCCGGCACCTGCTCGCGTCAGCAGGAGTGTCGACCATCACTGCAGCAGGGCACCCCCATGAAGATGGGCCCGCAGGACGATCCAGAAGCGTTCCTCGCCCTCTTCTAGCAAGCAGCCGAGGCATGGGGGTGGCCACTGGAGCAGCGCGCTCTGCGCCTCCTCCCGCTCCTGATTGGCGAGGCACAGCTCGCAGCACAGCAGCTCCCTGCTGACAGCCGACTGGTGTATGCTGACCTGGGGAAAGCCATCCTGCAGCGGGTTGGCCGCTCCTTGGAACAACACTGCCAGCACTTCCGGATGCTGGCATTGGAGGAGGTCGGCCAGCCATTTGCATTTGGCCAGCAACTCCGGGACGCCTGCTGGCAGTGGCTGAGGACGGAAGACCGCGACGCCGATGATATCATCGATCTGGTGGCACTGGAACAGTTCACCTCGCAACTTCCGGAAGGAACGGCGGATTGGGTCCAGTGTCATCACCCGGCGTCACTGGAACGAGCCATCGAGCTGGCGGAGGACCATCTGGAGGTGGCTCCGACGGCAGGTAGACGAGGCATCTCCCCTCACTTCTCTTCTCTCTCTCTCTTCCCCCGTCTCTCATTCCCCTCCCCACCTCCTTCCCCTGCCGCAGAGGTGGCGGCCGGCTCCTCCCCAGACAGCCCATCGCACCCGTGGTGTCCTCCCATCTCCCTCTTCCATGTCTGTGTTGTCTCCCCCTCAAGTAAGCGACACCCATAACACCAGTGCAGAGGGAAAGCCTGGGCCAGTGTGCTGGCGCGGCGGGGAGTCGGAGCATCTCCAGAGTCGGAGCTCTGCAAGGGAGGTCGAAGCTGTAATCCGGATCCCCGACGCGCCAGAAACCGTCCCCAATCTGGCTGGAATGTACAACCCCGATTCCAAAAACGTTGGGACAAAGTACAAATTGTAAATAAAAATGGAATGCAATAATTTACAAATCTCAAAAACTGATATTGTATTCACAATAGAACATAGACAACATATCAAATGTCGAAAGTGAGACATTTTGAAATTTCATGCCAAATATTGGCTCATTTGAAATTTCATGACAGCAACACATCTCAAAAAAGTTGGGACAGGGGCAATAAGAGGCTGGAAAAGTTAAAGGTACAAAAAAGGAACAGCTGGAGGACCAAATTGCAACTCATTAAGTCAACTGGCAATAGGTCATTAACATGACTGAGGTATAAAAATAGCTTCTTCGAGTGGCAGCGGCTCTCAGAAGTAAAGATGGGAAGAGGATCAACAATCCCCCTAATTCTGTGCCGACAAATAGCGGAGCAATATCAGAAAGGATTTCGACAGTGTAAAATTGCAAAGAGTTTGAACATATCATCATCTACAGTGCATAATATCATCAAAAGATTCAGAGAATCTGGAAGAATCTCTGTGTGTAAGAGTCAAGGCCGGAAAACCATACTGGGTGCCCGTGATCTTCGGGCCCTTAGACGGCACTGCATCACATACAGGCATGCTTCTGTATTGGAAATCACAAAATTGGCTCAGGAATATTTCCAGAGAACATTATCTGTGAACACAATTCACCGTGCCATCCGCCATTGCCAGCTAAAACTCTATAGTTCAAAGAAGAAGCCATATCTAAACATGATCCAGAAACGCAGACGTCTTCTCTAGGCCAAGGCTCATTTAAAATGGACTGTGGCAAAGTGGAAAACTGTTCTGTGGTCAGACGAATCAAAATTTGAAGTTTTTTATGGAAATCAGGGACACCGTGTCATTCGGACTAAAGAGGAGAAGGACGACCCAAGTTGTTATCAGCGCTCAGTTCAGAAGCCTGCATCTCTGATGTTATGGGGTTGCATTAGTGCGTTTGGCATGGGCAGCTTACACATCTGGAAAGACACCATCAATGCTGAAAGGTATATCCAGGTTCTAGAGCAACATATGCTCCCATCCAGACGACGTCTCTTTCAGGGAAGACCTTGCATTTTCCAACATGACAATGCCAAACCACATACTGCATCAATTACAGCATCATGGCTGCGTAGAAGAAGGGTCCGGGTACTGAACTGGCCAGCCTGCAGTCCAGATCTTTCACCCATAGAAAACATTTGGCTCATCATAAAACAGAAGATACGACAAAAAAGACCTACGACAGTTCAGCAACTAGAATCTTACATTAGACAAGAATGGGTTAACATTCCTATCCCTAAACTTGAGCAACTTGTCTCCTCAGTCTCCAGATGTTTACAGACTGTTGTAAAGAGAAAAGGGGATGTCTCACAGTGGTAAACATGGCCTTATCCCAACTTTTTTGAGATGTGTTGTTGTCATGAAATTTAAAATCACCTAATTTTTCTCTTTAAATGATGCATTTTCTCAGTTTAAACATTTGATATGTCATCTATGTTCTATTCTGAATAAAATATGGAATTTTGAAACTTCCACATCATTGCATTCCATTTTTATTTACAATTTGTACTTTGTCCCAACTTTTTTGGAATTGGGGTTGTATTGCATACCAGTAAGTGTTCAAGGGGATACGTATCACGCTTTGGTGGATTCTGGTTGTAATCAGACCTCAATTCACCAATGCCTGGTGCAAGGTGAGGCATTGGGGAGAGCACAAGCGGTGAAAGTGATATGTGTGTACGGGGATGTTCACAATTATCCCTTAGTGTCTGTCCGTATTCTATTCCGGGGCTAAATGCATAGAGTAAAGGCGGCGGTTAGTCCTCATCTCACCCACTCGTTGATTTTGGGTACTGATTGGCCAGGGTTTAAAAAGCTGATGGAATATTTAACATGTAGTTTGTCCTGCACTAGTAGGTCATGGGAAGATCCCGGTGTGGCACTGACTGGAGAAGCTGTCACAGAGTCGTCTACATCAACACCGCGTCGGAGTGAGGAGCAGCCCACTCCTTCTCCCTCTCTCAGGGATTCCCTTGGGGATTTCCCGTTAGAGCAGTCGCGAAACGAGACTCTGAGGCATGCATTTGACCAAGTGAGAGTAATCAATGGTCAACTCTTCAGCCAAGCGTGGCACCAGCCTTCCCTTATTTTGCTATTAAAGATAGATTGTACCGAGTGACGCAGGACACTCAAACTAGTGAATGAATAACCCAACTGCTAATCCCAAAGAGCCGTAGGGAACTCGTATTCCATGCAGCTCACTTTAATCCCATGGATGGACATTTAGGGCAAGATAAAACACTATCTCTCACTGGCTCTTTTGGCCAGGGATTCGCGGGAAGGAATGTCCGTCAGTGGTGTGCGGCATGCCGTGAATGCCAATTAGTAAATCCCGTGGCCACTCCAAAAGCGCCTTTGCGCCCTCTTCCTCTAATCGAGACCCTGTCTGAGTGAATTGGGATGGATCTCGTCGGGCCATTAGATCGGTCAGCATGGGGATATCGCTTTATTTTAGTTCTGGTGGACTATGCAACGCGATATCCGGAAGCAGTGCCCTTCCGCAATATCTTAGCAAGCAGTATTGCGGAAGCGCTCTTCCGCTTTATCTCCCAGGTCGGGATTCCGAAAGAAATCCTGACAGACCAATTTATGTCACGCACACTGCGCGAACTGTATGGGTTATTAGGGATTAAGTCTATCCGCACCAGTGTCTATTACCTACAAACAGATGGCTTAGTAGAGCGATTTAACCAAACACTCAAGAACATAATCCGGAAATTCGTAAGTGAAGATGCACGTAATTGGGATAAGTGGCTTGAGCCCCTGTTATTTGCAGTACGAGAGGTCCCGCAAGCCTCCACAGGGTTTTCTCCATTTGAATTATTATATGGGGATAAGCCGCGTAGCATTCTGGACATGCTACGGGAAAACTGGGAGGAGGGACCTTCAACTAGCAAAAACAAAATCCAGTACATTCTTGACCTGCGCACAAAACTCCACACCCTCACGCACCTAACCCAGGAAAATTTGCGTTAGGCACAAGAACGTCAAATCCAGCTGTATGACGGGGCACACGCCTTAGAGAGTTCACACAGGGAGACAAAGTGCTCGTATTATTGCCTACATCAAGCTCCAAATTAGTCGCCAAGTGGCAAGGGCCCTTTGAGGTCACACGGTGAGTCGGGGACGTCGACTATGAGGTAAGGCGAATGGATAGGGGCGGGGCATTGCAAATCTACCACCTCAACCTTTTAAAATGCTGGAATGAGGGGGTCCCCTTGGTGTTGGCATTGGTAGTCCCGGAGAAGGCAGAGCTGGGGCCGGAGGTGAAAAAGATAACATCTCAGACCACTCTGGTCCCTTGTGGAGACCACCTCTCACCGGCCCAACTCACGGAGGTGGCCAAGTTGCAAAAGGAATTTTCTGACGTGTTCTCACCCCTTCCTGGTCATACCCACCTCATAGAACACCACATCGAAACGCCCCCGGGGGTGGTAGTGTGTAGCCACCCTTACCGCTTGCCCAAACACAAGAAAAATGTGGTTCAGGACGAACTCAAGGCCATTCTCAAAATGGGCATAATCGAGTAGTCCCACAGTGACTGGAGCAGCCCAGTGGTCCTGGTTCCCAAGACCGACGGGTCGGTCCGGTTCTGTGTGGACTATAGAAAGGTCAACGTGGTGTCTAAATTTGACACATACCCAATGCCTCGCATTGATGAGTTGCTTGATCGGTTAGGCGCTGCTCGCTTTTATTCAACACTGGATCTAACAAAGGGATATTGGCAGATCCCCTTGACTCCTCTATCCCGAGAGAAAATGGCCTTTTCCACACCATTTGGTTTACACCAATTTGTCATGCTCCCTTTTGGGTTGTTTGGGGTGCCCGCTACGTTCCAGCGGCTTATGGACAGGGTCCTCTACCCTCATGCTGCCTACGTGGCCACCTATCTGAATGATATAATAATCTACAACCATGATTGGTCGCGGCACTTGGAACACCTGAGGGCCATTCTAAAGTTGCTGAGGCGAGCGGGCCTCACAGCTAACCCGAAAAAATGTGCAATTGGGTGGGTGGAAGTACAGTATCTGGGGTTCCACTTGGGTCATGGGCAGGTGCATCCCCAAATTAACAAGACTGCAGTGATTGTGGCCTGCCTGAGGCCCAAGACCAAAAAGGAGGGGAGATGGTTCCTGGGGCTGGCTGGCTATTATCGTAGGTTTATACCTAATTATTCCAATGTCACCAGCCCGCTAACCGATCTCACTAAAAAGGGGTCTCCAGATCCGGTCCAGTGGACGGAGCAGTGCCAACAGGCCTTCTCTGAGGTAAAAGCTGCACTGTGTGGGGGGCCACTTTTACACTCACCTGACTTCTCTCTCCCCTTTATTTTGCAGACTGATGCATCAGACAGAGGGCTGGGGGCCATTTTGTCTCAGGAGGTGGAGGGCGAGGAACACTCCGTGCTGTACATCAGCTGCAAACTCTCGATGCGTGAAAACAAGTACAGCACAATTGAGAAGGAGTGTCTTGCCATCAAGTGGGCAGTCCTCGCCCTCCAATACTACCTGCTGGGGTGCGCTTTCACTCTCTGTTCAGACCACGCACCCCTCCAGTGGCTCCACTGCATGAAGGATGCCAATGCGCGGATCACCCATTGGTATCTCGCCCTACAGCCATTTAAGTTTGAGGTGATCTACAGGCCAGGGGCACAGATGGTGGTGGCAGACTTCCTGTCCTGTCGGGGGGGGGGAGTCAGCTTCAGGCCAGACGGCTCCCCAGCCTGAGTCGGGCGGTGGGGGTATGTGGCAGTGGGGTCGTGGCCAAGCAGCAGTCTGTGAATAGAGGGCGGGGTCGGGGAAGGTAAGTGGCTAAGTCATTCCACCTGCTGTCAATTTATGTGTGTGTGTGTGTGTTTGTTATAGGGACAGAGCATAAAAGGAGGGAGAGAGCAGAGAAAAGGGGCTCCCTCCCGACCACAACGCATGTGTGTGTGTAGAGTGAGTGAGTGAGTGAGTGAGTGAATGAAAGAAAGAGTGAGTGAATGAAAGCAAGCAAGCAAACAAACTGAAAAGCTAGGAGAAAAGTCAAATGAGTTTGTGTATGACCATCAACTCGCCTGCCGTGCTTCTGTGCTCCACCCACACCAGGAACTGCCACAGTATGTTTGGTGCAAAAACAACAATGTGCATCACCAAAAGAACACCATACCCACGGTGAAGCATGGTGGTGGCAGCATCATGTTTTTGGGGCTGTTTTTCTTCAGCTGGAACAGGGGCTTTAGTCAAGGTGGAGGGAATTATGAACAGTTCTAAATACCAGTCAATTTTGGCCCCAAACCTTCAGGTGTCTGCTAGAAAGCTGAAGATGAAGAGGAATTTCATCTTTCAGCACGACAATGACCCCAAAAAAGTTTAGGAATGGCCCAGCCAGAGCCCAGACCTAAATCCAATTGAAAATCTGTGGGGTGACCTGAAGAGGGCTATGCACAAGAGATGCCCTCGCAATCTGACAGATTTGGAGCGCTTTTGCAAGGAAGAGTGGGCAAATATTGCCAAGTCTAGATGTGGCAGGCTGATAAACTCCTACCAACCAGATAGAACGCGATATCTGGGTAATCGATGGTCGCTAGAAGCATCTTATCCTCAGAAAAGTCTGACTTTTTTAAATAATATGGGTCAAAACCACACATATCTATCTTCTCTTTGTATCAAATCTTCACTCAACCGTTCAAATCATGGTAATAGTGAGAACATTCAGCATTATTTACAGACACGCTTTCAGCGGCTGCTATCATAGTTGCTTTGTATATCCACCATCATGGCGGACGCTCCTGACGTAGCACGTTTTGATCACGTGGTTGCAAGCCATCTACATTTTATACGGTTGGTTTGTTTCCTTGGCTGTTTGAGTATTGGGATTTCAACAGCATATTACATTAGGTATTGCGGTCACTTGTTCAGTTGGCACTCGAACTTTCTTGTCTAGAAATTCAGCACTTTGTATACCTGACTTTTGCACTCGTTGTACGCCACTCTGGATAAGAGTGTCTGCTAAATGCCATGTAATGTAATGTAAGCATTGTGTATACAACTCGTGGGATGAGCACAGAACAGTCTTTATGATTACAGCAGCAGTTCTTAGGTGCTACAAATCCACACGATCTACATGAGACTGCCTCGTGAAACAAGGCTGGGTCTTGGACATAAACTATTTTTGAAGATCAAATCTTTAAAATATTCACATAGGAATATAAACAGCAGCAGAATTTGAGTCACAGGTGATTAAACCTTGGATGAAAATCTACAATTTCTTTTTAAACAAAAAATGCTGTGTCGTGTTTTATCTTTTAAGTGTAAGAATGCTATCATTCCAGTTTAGATTTCTATGATTTGCTTTTTATTTATGCAGATTTGCACCGCAAGGCTGTAAAGGATTAAGTTTAAAGAAGAAAGAAAATAAGCTACATGAGCAATTACATGGCTCTGGTAATGGCATTCTGGAAAAAAGGGAAAAAAAGCCTCTAAAATAGGTCTGGTCCTGATCACTGTTATTTACTGACAGTGGCAACACACACACACACACACACACACACACACACACACACACACACACACACAGTGACCACACATCCCTCCTGAGTGTTTGTTTATGATGGTTTTCATAAAGCAAAATGTTCTTCTGTTCTACATGAAGCTCCTTAAATCAGTGAAACATCTTTAAGAAGTCCGGTTGAGTCACCTTGACCTAATTGTACATCTTTCACCAACAAACGTCTGATAACCAGGTGAAAGACGGCCCATGGAGTTAAACAAAGGCAGCGTAAACAGCGCCAACACACCTGCAGAACCCTGCTGCTCTGATGGTTATGTACCTGTCCATCATGGCCAGAGAGACACAACACATCAGGGGGTTCTTCATATCAGCCTACAGCCAATTACCAGGTTTACAACAAGTCCCCACCACTCAGTACTGACCAGTCTGATTTACTGTATGTCTAGTCGCAATTGATTTCATCAGAACTTCATCTCGGAAAAAGAACCCGCCAAGGGTAAAAAAAAATGTCCTTGGGAAAACTTTTTATGGTCCAAAACACCAACCATTCTACACAAATTTAATCATGCTCATTATTTAAAAAAAGAAGAAGAAGAAAAAGAAACTACAGATTTAGAGACAACGTCCAATGTCCGAACCTTCATCCCTCCCTCTCCTGTTAAAGTCAGTTTTTGGAACTCATGGCAGCACACACTAATTTGCTGTCAACATTTTGGGGTGATTTATAAAGTGTCCATGGCCTTTCAGCTCTGGGCGCCTGCGGAGAGTGTGCTGGGGTAAGGTGGAAGCTCTTTTTTTGCCTCTGTTCACCTTGCTTCACCTTCATGGATGCTGCCAATCAGTCTCCATCACTCGGGGTGAAATGAACCACTCGGAGAGGTCAGCTGACCCATGGCCAGAGTCCGAGAGAGTAGCCTGATGCTGGCGCTGATGTCTCCTATCTCAGACCTGCAGTCTCCTACTCACCAAAGTTTACTCACAGAAAATTTTGTTCAAGTTGAAGTCACTGTGGATGATATACACTCTTTATGTACAGCATCTTGCAAAAATATTCATCCCCCTTGGTGTTTGTCCTGTTTTGTTGCATTACAAGCTGGAATTAAAATTAATTTTTGGAGGGTTAGCACCATTTGATTTACACAACATCTCTACCACTTTACAGGTGCAAATGTTTTTTTTTATTGTGACACAAACAATAATTAAGATTAAAAAACATAAATCTGGAGTGGGGCAGCACGGTGGTGTAGTGGTTAGCGCTGTCACCTCACAGCAAGAAGGTCCAGGTTCGAGCCCTGTGGCCGGCGAGGGCCTTTCTGTGTGGAGTTTGCATGTTCTCCCCGTGTCCGCGTGGGTTTCCTCCGGGTGCTCCGGTTTCCCCCACAGTCCAAAGACATGCAGGTTAGGTTAACTGGTGACTCTAAATTGACCGTAGGTGTGAATGTGAGTGTGAATCGTTGTCTGCGTCTATGTGTCAGCCCTGTGATGACCTGGCGACTTGTCCAGGGTGTACCCCGCCTTTCGCCCGTAGTCAGCTGGGATAGGCTCCAGCTTGCCTGCGACCCTGTAGAAGGATAAAGCGGCTAGAGATAATGAGATGAGATGAGATGAAATCTGGAGTGTGCATTCACCCCCTTTCGTATGAAACCCCTAAATAAGAGCTTGTCCAACCAATTCACTTCATAAGTCACATAATTAGTTGATTAAGATCCATCTGTGTGCCATCAAAGTGTCACATGAACTGTCACATGATGTCTGTATAAATCAACCTGTTCTGGAAGGACCCTGACTCTGCAACACTACTAAACAAGCAACATGAAAACTAAGGAGCATTCTGAACAGGTCAGAGACAAAGTTGTGAAGAAGTATAGATCAGGGTTGGGTTATAAAAAATATCCCAAACTTTGAATATCCCACAGAGCACCGTTAAATCCATTATAGCAAAATGGAAAGAATATAGCACCACTACAAACCTGATTAGAGAAGGCCACCCACCAAAACTCACAGACCAGGCAAGGAGGGCATTAATCTGAGATGCAACAAAGACACCAAAGATAACACTGAAGGAGCTGCAAAGATCCACAGCGGAGATGGGAGTATTTGTCCATAGGACCACTTTAAGCCATACACTGCACAGAGCGGGACTTTATGGAAGAGTGGCCAGAAACAAGCCATTGCTTAAGAAAACATGTTTGGAGTTTACCCAACAGTATGTGTCAGACTCCCCAAACACATGGAAGAAGATTCTCTAGTTAAATGAGACTAAAATCGATCTTTTTGGCCATCATGGGAAATGCCATGTGTGGTGCAAATCAACACTCTGAGAACACCATTCCTAAAGTGAAGCATGGTGGTGGCAGCATCATGCTGTGGAGATGTTTTTCATCTGCAGGGACAGGAAAGCTGGTCAGGACTGAAGGAAAGATGGATGGCACTAAATACAGGGCAATTCTGGAGGAAAACCTGTCTGAGTCAGCCAGAGGTTGGAGACTGGAACGAAGGTTCACATTCCAGCAGGACAATAACCCTAAACATACTGCTAAAGCTACACTGGAATGATCTAAAGGGAAACATTTAAATGTCTTGGAATGGTCTAATTATAGCCAAGACTTCAATCCAATTGAGAATCTGTGGCATAACTTGAAGATTGCTGTACACCAACTCAACCCATCTAACTTGAAGGAGTAGGAGCAGTTTTGCCTCGAGGAATGGGCAAAAATCCCAATGGCTAGATGTGCTAAAGTAATAGAGACATACCCCAAGAGACTTGCAGCTGTAATTGCAGCAAAAGGTGGCTCTACAAAGTATTGATTTGGGAGGGGTGAACACTTATGCACACTCCAGATTTCTGTTTTTTTTTTATCTTCATTATTGTTTGTATCACAATAAAGCAACAATTTGCAACTTTAAAGTGGTAGGTAGGCATGTTGTGTAAATCAGATGGTGCTAACTCCCCAAAAATCCATTTTAATTCCAGCTTGTAATGCGACAAAACAGGACAAACACCAAGGGGCATGAATACTTTTGCAAGACACTGTATATGATGTTCTAGACTGTACATCAGGTTGGGTTTACTTCCACAGCTAGTATCTGAATCATAGAGCGCGATACTATGTCATTCAAACAATAACACCGCAACACAAGCACAACTATATCCACTGTAGGCAACAGCTAGCATGGGTTGCAGTCTCCCTTTCAGGATTAATAATATATTAATAAATGGCAATTCATCCTCCATAGCTGCATGAACAAACCTCTTCAAGGCTTTTCTTCCACTGCATGCTCTTTTCTTCGCCCCATTGACAGGATACTTGAGAAACAATGCAGCCAGCACTAATTCCTCCTCCTACCTCCTCATGACTCCACGATTGCTCTGGCTGGAGGGGATTGGGCAATGGACTGGCTGGCCTACATTTCTTTGCGTACAGAGAGAAGTTCACGCGAGGTGATGAGCCATGTGCACATTCGGGTTAAGAGCTCAAGACTCAGGCAGCTCGTGGCCAAAACAAAGCGTCCTCTGAGAACACACATCCACCGCAGCGCACAATCACCAGATCGAAACGCCACAGCCGAGGTCTCATCCCTGGTGGAAGCTGTAATTGTGCGTGAAAAGTTTCATTAACTTTTGGGATTCTTGCAAAGTTTGAGCGGCCAAAAAAGTTTTTGCATGAAAACAAACCACTTCTTTTGTTCAAAAAGACGTAAAGACATACATAACAAGATCCAGTCCAAACAGGAAAAAAATGAGATGCTTGAGGTACTGGATTTTCTCAATTTTCCCATTTTCTCAATGTGTAAGACATTTCTTGATGCAACTGCTAGCATTTTCTGCTCATGTTGCCATCATTGGGAAGTGTTGTGATCTCTTTCAGCCACCATACTAGTCAGCATTCAATATAAATACTATCTAGGAGCTTCTTTGAGCTTTAAAGTGAGAGCCAGGAGCCAGGCTCCAACACCAGAGCCTCCAACAACATGTTTTTACATTGTATTCGAATCCAAGAGCTGAAAAGTGAGATCTGACATAACAAGGCTTGGCAAACGTAGCATACAAGATGTTGGCTGGTGATGATCATGACTTCATTCGTAACACTATCAAGCAGCTCTGTTACATCAAAACGAGCTTTAACCTCTGCGACCTAAAACATGGTGTATTCTGTTACGACAAGCCAAATGTTGTATCTGTTAATGTACTGATACTAGTTTACCAACTCCATCGCTGCAGGGGCTGGTACAAACACAGCGTCCAACTTTGTCAACTATCATTGGGGCTGACACGAGCTAACAAACGTACTGAGAAGAAAACATAACCTTTATCATAGTCCACCATTCTTACTTTCCTGTATCAAACCACAAGCTTGATCTCAATTACAGTGCATCTCCGCAGACAGGGGGATGGCCGCCAACAAGTTACACTCCTAAACAATCGGCTGAAGCTCACTGTTGCTTCTTGTTGTCATCTCTAGGAGCCGCATAAAAGCAATATCATTCTTCTCCTCGCTTCACTCTTTATCTTATTATAATCACAAGGGACAAGCGCCTGCAGATCAATTCCTCTGTTCTTCTTCCTTTTCCCGACCCCTTATAAAGACCATAATGTATTCCTTTTGAGCGTTTTACCCAGCTCTTCGCTATACCTTTAAGTTCCCTCTGATTACAGAGACTTCCAGAGGAACCTTCTAGATAAGACAGAAGCCTGACAACAACCTGCCTGCTTGATTTGGACCAAAAATTAAACCAGCTAAGAGGAGAATGATGACAGATCAGACAGGGTAGAACTAGAGATGACAGGATCGATGGTCTATACATTGGAAAAGAGCTAAATATGATCAGCTGACACTATGACACATATCTGGCTGATCTGTAAGCTGATCATGGATACATTTTTCTCCATGTGCTGAAGGGAAAATGAAAAAAAAATAGCAAAGTGAATCATGTCAATCGCAGTTTTTTCTCCTGACAATATCTACCTCTGTCTCATGGAGGAACCAAAGCAAAGAATTTCAACACTGCTAACCTGATAGCACTTAACAGTACATCATGCAACCAATTACAGTGAGTATTAAAGGAAAACTGAAGTCATTTTTAAACTTGCTTTATTTCTTAATTAACATGTTATTCAATTATGTTTTTGGTTTGAGTAACCTTATATCGTGACTCGTATTGGCAACTAATTGCAATTGAATATTACAACCCCGATTCCAAAAAAGTTGGGACAAAGTACAAATTGTAACTAAAAATGGAATGCAATGATGTGGAAGTTTCAATATTCCATATTTTATTCAGAATAGAACATAGATGACATATCAAATGTTTAAACTGAGAAAATGTATCATTTAAAAGGTGATTTTAAATTTCATGACAACAACACATCTCAAAAAAGTTGGGACAAGGCCATGTTTACCACTGTGAGACATCCCCTTTTCTCTTTACAACAGTCTGTAAACGTCTGGGGACTGAGGAGACAAGTTGCTCAAGTTTAGGGATAGGAATGTTAACCCATTCTTGTCTAATATAGGATTCTAGTTGCTCAACTGTCTTAGGTCTTTTTTGTCGTATCTTCCGTTTTATGATGCGCAAATGTTTTCTATGGGTGAAAGATCTGGACTGCAGGCTGGCCAGTTCAGTACCTGGACCCTTCTTCTATGCAGCCATGATGCTGTAATTGATGCAGTATGTGGTTTGGCATTATCATGTTAGAAAATGCACGGTCTTCCCTGAAAGAGACGTCATCTGGATGGGAGCATATGTTGCTCTAGAACCTGGATACACCTTTCAGCATTGATGGTGTCTTTCCAGATGTGTAAGCTGTCCATGCCACATGCACTAATGCAACCCCATACCATCAGAGATGCAGGCTTCTGAACTGAGCGCTGATAACAACTCGGGTCGTCCTTCTCCTCTTTAGTCCGAATGACACGGCGTCCCTGATTTCCATAAAGAACTTCAAATTTTGATTCGTCTGACCACAGAACAGTTTTCCACTTTGCCACAGTCCATTTTAAATGAGCCTTGGCCCAGAGAAGACGTCTGCGCTTCTGGATCATGTTTAGATACGGCTTCTTCTTTGAACTATAGAGTTTTAGCTGGCAACGGCGGATGACACAGTGAATTGTGTTCACAGATAATGTTCTCTGGAAATATTCCTGAGCCCATTTTGTGATTTCCAATACAGAAGCATGCCTGCATGTGATGCAGTGCTGTCTAAGGGCCCGAAGATCACGGGCACCCAGTATGGTTTTTCGGCCTTGACCCTTACGCACAGAGATTCTTCCAGATTCTCTGAATCTTTTGATGATATTATGCACTGTAGATGATGATGATATGTTCAAACTCTTTGCAATTTTACACTGTCAAACTCCTTTCTGATATTGCTCCACTATTTGTTGGCGCAGAATTAGGGGGATTGGTGATCCTCTTCCCATCTTTACTTCTGAGAGCCGCTGCCACTCCAATGCCCCTTTTCCACCAAAGCAGTTCCAGGGCTGGTTCGGTGCCAGTGCTTAGTTTGGAACCGGGTTTTCTGTTTCCACTGACAAAGAACTGGCTCTGGGGCCAGAAAAACCAGTTCCAGGCTAGCACCAACTCTCTGCTGGGCCAGAGGAAAGAACCGCTTACATCAGCGGGGGGGACGGAGTTGTTAAAACCAACAACAATAACAAGACAGAGAAAGATCGCCATTTTTAAGCGACGAGAAGCAGCAGCTGTACAAACGTGAAGTCATCCATTATTATTATTGCTGTTGTTGCTGCTGCTTCTTCCGCGTTGTTTTTGCTTCGATATTCGTGCCAAGGTTTATGCAAACGTAGCGACGTAACTGCCGTACAGCGACGTAATGACGTATACAGCAACGTAACTGATGTATACAGCGACGTAATGACGTGTCTCCCCTTAGCACCGCGAGCTATGGAAAAGCAAACTGGTTCTCAGCTGGCGCGCAAGTTGAACGAGTTGTGAACCAGCACCAGCACTGGCCCCGAACCAGCCCTGGAACTGATTTGGTGGAAAAGGGGAGCAAGATGCTCTTTTTATACCCAGTCATGTTAATGACCTATTGCCAGTTGACCTAATGAGTTGCAATTTGGTCCTCCAGCTGTTCCTTTTTTGTACCTTTAACTTTTCCAGCCTCTTATTGCCCCTGTCCCAACTTTTTTGAGATGTGTTGCTGTCATGAAATTTCAAATGAGCCAATATTTGGCATGAAATTTCAAAATGGCTCACTTTCGACATTTGATATGTTGTCTATGTTCTATTGTGAATACAATATCAGTTTTTGAGATTTGTAAATTATTGCATTCCATTTTTATTTACAATTTGTACTTTGTCCCAACTTTTTTGGAATCGGGGTTGTATACTTATCGGCCTTTTCGGTTTTTAGCCATGTTGAATTTAGTTTGTTTGGTCCATGGCAGGCATTGATTAGCCATGCGATCTTCATGAGACTTGTGCAAGACTTCGAAACGTGAAGAAGTGTCAGCCAGGTGTCAGTGCTGCCATTTTGAAAAATGTTTTCCAAACGAAATATTGCACAAAAACGAGTTTAAATGACGATTACTGCCTACTTTTCTCAAACTTTCCTGATTGCTATCAAACAAACAAAACTTCCGGCTTGATTACATCAGCATTCGAAAGAGGGCGCGCGCGACTTCTGACAACGTTGGCAAACGGTCACTTTGATTTCCGCTGTACGTTTTACTTCCGTCCTACGATGTCTCGCACAGGTCTCAACGAATCTTGTTTACGGCCATTGCTCTGACATATGGACTGATATATTCTCATCTCATTATCTCTAGCCGCTTTATCCTGTTCTACAGGGTCGCAGGCAAGCTGGAGCCTATCTCAGCTGACTACGGGCGAAAGGCGGGGTACACCCTGGACAAGTCGCCAGGTCATCACAGGGCTGACACATAGACACAGACAACCATTCACACCTACGGTCAATTTAGAGTGACCAGTTAACCTAACCTGCATGTCTTTGGACTGTGGGGGAAACCGGAGCACCCGGAGGAAGCCCACACGGACACGGGGAGAACATGCAAACTCCGCACAGAAAGGCCCTCGCCAGCCACGGGGCTCGAACCCGGACCTTCTTGCTGTGAGGCGACAGCGCTAACCACTACACCACCGTGCCGCCCTGGACTGATATATTACATAGCATATTTCAAACACTCATAACTTGCTATAGCAGCGACAAAATAGCTATCAAAAATACATTCCTATATTTAATAATATGAGATAAATAGGATTTTGATAATAAAAAAAATTGCTTTCAGTTCCCCTTTAAAAGCTCGCAGCGCCAGTGAAGGCAGATAATCCAATTTTGCAATGCAACAATGATTTAATTTAATGATTGCTACTATTTTTGTCTTGTCCTCGGTCTGCTCGGTTCCCAAACGTTTATAGAGTGTTGTTAAAAGTAGAGGTGATGCAACACAGTGGTCAACATGCCCCTGTCCCAACTTTTCTGAAACGTGTTCCTGCACTGTAAAAAAAGAATAGTCGAGAATACTTGAAATTTCAAGGCAACAGTCTGCATTAAGAATTTTATGTTTTGCCAACGATGTATGCCCATGATAATCCAAACTATGATAACACTGTTATCTTTATTAAGAATTCTTAATTAAGTCAATTTTCAATTCCTCATTCTGCCAACATGGATTTCTCTTTTTGCTGAACAGTGGCATTCACAGTAGTACAAAAAGGCAATTGAGGTTCTCACAATTTTTGGGGGGGGCTTTTTTTACCTTTATTTGGATAGGACAGTGTAGAGACAGGAAATGAGCGAGAGAGAGATCGGGAAATGACCTCAGGTCGGAATCGAACCCGGGTCCCCGGACTTATGGTATGGCACCTTATCCACCTGAGCCACGACAACATGATCTTCAACCGGAGAGAGAACTACATTGCCCAGCCCTTGCATTTGGGAGAGGAAACCCCGTGTCTTGGTGATTAAGAGCATGTGCTGAATAAACACCTGTGGCAATTATGTATTTTCAATTCAGATTATTCACTATTGCATATTTACACATCATTGAGGTGCACCCTATCAGTTTGATGTGGATTTTTCTGTTCGTTAATAATTATTCATATTTTCTTGTCCATTCAATTGTGAATATGGAATTACTTGAACAAAGCATAATTCTATTTTTTAGAATTATCCACATCAAGAAAAATCCACATCAAACTGATAGGGTGCACCTCAATGATGTGTAAATATACAATAGTGAATAATCTGAATTGAAAATACATAATTGTCACAGGTGTTTATTCAGCGCATGCTCTGAATGACCAAGACACGTGGTTTCCTCTCCCAAATGCAAGGGCTGGGCAATGTGGTTCTCTCTCCGGTTGAAGCTCATGTTGTCGTGGCTCAGGTGGATAAGGCGCCATACCATAAATCCGGGGGCCTGGGTTTGATTCTGACCTGAGGTCATTTCCTGATCTCTCTCTCCTGCTCATTTCCTGTCTCTACACTGTCCTATCCAAATAAAGGTGAAAAAAGCCCCCCCAAAAATTGTGATAACCTCAATTGCCTTTTTGTACTACTGTGAATGCCACTGTTCAGCAAAAAGAGAAATCTATGTTGGCAGAATGAGGAATTGAAAATTGACTTAATTAAGAATTCTTAATAAAGATAACAGTGTTATCATAGTTTGGATTATCATGGGCACATCGTTGGCAAAACATAAAATTATTAATGCAGACTGTTGCCTTGAAATTTCAAGTATTCTCAACTATTCTTTTTTACAGTGTGGCACCAAAATCAAAATGAGCATATGTTTTCCAAACAAGAATAAAATTTCTCAGTTTCAACATGATTTGTTGTCTTTGTACTATTTTCAACGAAACACAGGATTTCCATGATTTACAAATCAACACATTCTATTTTATTGATATCACACTGAAACATTAAAGCTAGACGGCCTTTCGATTTCATAAAATCGGTGAAATTTAGTTCCCTCTGACATTTGGTCATTGTGATATATGTTTATTTCTGTAATATCTCAAAAAAATATCAGGCCATTCTGTGACTGGGAAGTTATTTAATTTGAAGGGATTAAAGCAAATAATGTGCATGAAATTGCTCGCTTCGTGCAGTCAAGCAGACAGAAGAAGTCCATGTGTGTGCGCATGCGCAGGTTTACCTTCTTCTTTTTCTTCTTCTTTTGGGTTTTACGGCAACTGGCATCCACAGTGTTGCATTACTGCCATCTACAGGTTTATCTTTGACCATGCACTGACAGTTCCATCATTCTGTCACTAAACGAACAGCTGATCACACCGAGGTGCTCGCTGACCACCGATATTTATTAGTTTGGTCCTGCGCTTCCTTTCCTTCGTATATAACATAACGTCTTTTCTTCTCGCTTTCCGTTACTGTAGTCAGTCTTTCATGTTTCATTCGCATCCTCCATTTTCTCTCCTGTTTAAATTTGTATCCCACAATGCCTTGCGTGAACGGGGAAAGCCCACCACGTGATGCATGACGTAGTCTCTTCAATTGGGTCATGATGAAGCGGGAGAAAATAGCGGAGAATTTAGGACCACATGGCCCTAAATTCATTAATTTTTGTGTTTAAAAAAAGCTAATAAAATTGGAAGTCTGTGATTTGAATTCAGTAGCTTTTGGTCCACTTAAAAAAATAATTGGGTGTCACGGAACATTCTTTTCATGAGCTACACTTGAAAAATCTAAAAGGCTGTCTAGCTTTAAGACCTACATTAATAGGTGATGTCATTTAGTGATAAATCAGTCAAATTATTTAATGAAGAATTAATAAAGTTATTTTAATCTGAGATGAACAATTTGCTCTTTTTTAATTTCTCTTCCTTACCGCAAGAAAGAGTAATGCTACAGATACGACAGTATTTTTGTTCAGGAAAGCCACACGTTATAAAAATAATCCTTTTGTTTGTACAATGATCTTCCACTTTATGAGGATATAAACATCTGTACAGCTGCACAATCATATAGTTATCTCATCAGCCAATCATGTCATGGCAGCTCAATGCAAAAAATTACGCAGATACAGGACAAGAGCTTCAGTTAATGTTCACATAAAACATCAGCATG